>NW_020450845.1:77459-238699 GCF_003343035.1 Apteryx rowi
ATTCAAAACACGCCTGGACGCAATCCTGTGCAATGTGCTCTAGGTGACCCTGCTTGAGCAGGGGGGTTAGACTAGATGATCTCCAGAGGTCCCTTCCAACCTCAGCGATTCTGTGATTCTGTGATTCTGTGAAAAGAGGAAGAGAAAATTACCAGTAACATTAGCATTAACACCCCCCTTCCYCCATACACACACACATTTTGTAATATTGAATTTTTGATTACGAAGCCTTCTACTGCTTGAGTGTAGGAGTTGGCAAGTGGGACTGATGAGTGTTTGATTAATATTTCACTGTCAGAATAATATAATGTCAGTGAAGAATTTGAATTGTTCCTGAGAATTTTGTTCCATTGTATCATATGGAAGACACAGGGCACTGAATATTTGCAATAATGATTCAACCACCTCAGCGCTTCCTGAAATATTTTACCTTTTGAAGGATGTTAAAGAAGTGCTTTGAAAATAAAAAAAAAATTCTTAAAAGTTTTTTTTAAAAAGTATAATGTATACCATTTCTTGCCACAGAAGGGTCTGTAAACTTCTGGGCTACAACAGCTAGATATGTAGTTTTGATATACAAACAGCAGAAATGTATGTGCAATTCAGGTATTTAAATATGCCTGCTTACATCTCAGTCTAGCCATAAATGCATGCAAATACTCTTTTTATGCACTTAATTGTGGCAAATCACATGTAAGTTAGCTGCTTAAAACTGCTGCACAGCTTTCAAATTTGGGTTCTGAATATATAACAAGCTTGTGAAAAGTATTGAGAAAAGCTGCACAGGTTCTAGAAGTGATAGATAATTAGGTTTTATTTTTCTTTCTCTTCAGAGCCACATACCAAATTATCAGGTGCACATGGTGATCTCATTGATGCCAGCACCCCATGTGCTTTTCTGATGCAAGAGTTTTTGCCCTTTAAGCTTTTATAATCTAACATGAGATAGCTAAAAATAAAATGTGGACATACTTTATAGAACATTTCTTTTTACCTTTCTGTCCAGACTATCTTCTTGCAAGTTATAGACAGTGCAGAAAGGAAATACTTGCAGATCTTAGACAAAATAAATCTGAAATAAAATGTCCAGTTCTTGCCCAAAACTACTACTTCYCTCTTCATTTATTTATGGAACAGGAAATATTGTATGCATAGAGAAAAGGCAATGGGCCAAACCTGCCCGCTAATGGTTTGTTTACATAAATCCCACATTCTGCTTTTCTTCCCAGTCGTTAATCCTCTCCTGATTTTCTTAATTGCTTCCATCAGTAATCATCTCAAGTTGAATCCTTCTTCCTTCCTTACTCTTCAGAGAAAATACTTTTATATCTCATCTCTACTCCCTTGTTTCCTGAGCAGTAGTATTTTTGTGTTCCTACTACCTGAACTCTGGAAGTGGGTGTTTTTATACAACTTTATCAAGTCCTTTCATACTTATGAAGGCTTCTATTCAATAGATCAAATCAGGATTCTGTTTTAATGAGGGGTGGAGGTGGAGTGACTCATATCTTTTGTTTTCGTGCCAGGGGTCAGATACAGTTTTACAGAAATACTTAGGCCTTGCGTGTTACGTGGATTTTTTTTCAGGCTGTTGATAGATCATCTAAAACTGTCATGGGTTCTAAAATGACAAGCCACAAAGACATAGTTTCAACGATGAGCATTTGCAGACAGGCCCCAGTGGTTCTGCTTGTGCTCTGGGCTGGCTGCTCAGGACTGGACGCTGCGTAATTGCGGTCACACATGGTGCTGCAAAGAGTCCAGGGTAGTGTGGGAGGCATGGCCTATTAACTGGGCTCATTGCTGCAGAGCTGCCAACTGCTTGTGCATTCAGCACTGGTCCCCCTCCTTCCTTAAGTCCTCCTGTCCTCTGTCTGAAAAAGGATATAGCAGAACTAGAGAAGGTTCAGAGATCAGAAGGGTATTTGGAGCATCAGAGGTATTTGGAGCACTGTCCGCATGAGGAGTGACTAAGCTAGGACACTTCAGTCGGAAAAAGGGACAACTGAAGAGAATAAAATCGTAAGGTCTTTGAAATCACAAATTCCACAGAAAGAATGAATAGGTTCTCTCTCCCTTCCAATGCAAAACTTAAAGGCATCATCTGAAGCTAGGAGTCAGGTTCAAAACAGAGAAAAGGTGGAGTACTTCACAAATAGACAGTTAAATGACGGAATTTCTAAAGGATATTTCTGAAGGACCTTGTGGATGGTAGATATTTGCATGGGCTCAAGAGTAGACCAGGCATGTTGATGGAAGATATATCCATTGTTTTATGCATTTAGTAATTTTCAGTGTTGTTTCAGTAAGTCCCGGAACTGAAAATAGTTGGAGACTGGGATAGTACTACAGGGAGGTATTGTATATGTTTGCCATAGGCATCTGCCTTTGGTCACTTT
The DNA here is from genome assembly GCF_003343035.1 of Apteryx rowi. Lineage (NCBI taxonomy): Eukaryota > Metazoa > Chordata > Aves > Apterygiformes > Apterygidae > Apteryx > Apteryx rowi. The sequence continues at coordinate 79,859 of NW_020450845.1, forward strand.
CTGAAACAGGATGCAGGGCCATACGGTTGTTTGGTCTGACACTGAAAGGCCCTTTCATACATGCAGCTTATTTGGCATGTGGGCAGAGGAAGCTCATGTCCATCTGCAACGGACTGTGGAGAGTAGCCTGAGAGATGATGTAAAGCCACCAGGGCTCAGACAGCTTATCTACTAATGGGAACGGTACAGTGCCTGTCATTTGGTGAAAACTGAGCCGTTCTCCACTGGTGACTGTCTCACCACACAGTTTATTGGTTAGGAAGGTGCACAGTGTGGAAATAGAGATCACAGCTAAGTGTTACAAGCAGACTGGGCAATACTACTCTGCGGAGGCCTGCCGGGTGTACTCCAACACTCTGTACACTTTAATGCAAGGCATGACGTTACCGGCCTAGGAAAGGAACTTGCTCCTTGTTACCCCCATAGGAAGCAATTGTTCCATACTGATACAAAATCACACTTGAGAAACATTAGCTCTTATGTTCCTCGGAAGTAGACAACTGAGCTCCAGCTAAAAGCAGCCAGAAGGAGAAATTTAAGTAGTAGAAGTGGCCAATAAGAAGCAGACTAGTGGACAGATGCAGTCTCCTGCAGAGATGACTACACAGTGGACTGGCTGAGGGTTGTGCTTTTCTGTGCAGGAAAGAAAAGAAGGATACTTTTTGTCTCTTTGGGGATCTTTAAATTGCTGTTTTTAATTTAACAGTTCTACAAGCATACTGTTTTTGGAAAGTGGTGTGCTGTGAAACTAGTGTTCTTGAGCTTCTGTCTGTTTTAGAAGCTCATGGCCACTCATGTGCATCTGAGAAAAGTGATCTCATGAGCTTTGCTTCCCCCTCCCTGCCCTGCTCCCATCAGCCATGTTTTGGGTGGCAAAATCCCAGAACAAATGTTTTCACCCTCATTTCTGCCTCCTGGCATGTAACGGGAACTGCACCCTGGGATTGCTAGAGAATGCCTCAGGATAATTTTGTTTATTTGTCTGAATTTCTCCCTGTTATTATGCTGGTCTGAGACTCTACCAACCTTCTAGAGAAGTGAATGGAAATTGCATACATTTAGCAGACACACTAGGTAATACTCCAGGAAGCTACTCTTTTGGCAGCATACTAAATTCTAGATCCAAATCACTATGGGCTTAGTCTCTTTTCCCTTGAAGTGTTTCGTTAATCACTTTCAGACTTTGTTGCCTGTTGCAGTACATTTCCAAAAAACACATCCATGCAAATTATTATACTACTTTACTAAATATTTTCAAGCTATTGGGTATATTTAAATCAGAAATTCCTGGCATATAGCTAAAAATTATATCATACTTATTGTAATATATCAGTGTCATAATTTGCTGTCATAGTTTCCTTGTCCTACTAACCTCTTCTATCGCAGGCTATCCTATCAGGAAAACTCTGCGCAAATAGCAAGTACTTGCAAGGCTCATACTTGTATATTCACCAAGGGGCTGATGCCAGAATCAGTGGGAGCATAGACATGACACTAGTGGGTACAAGCTGAAGCCCTAGGAAGCAGAAAAGGAAAGAAGATTCTAGAAATAAAATCCTTTCTCATAGACGTGTAGGTGTGGGGATATTAGCTGTAGCTACTTATTTCTCTTCAACTAATGTGGAAAGATAAATAGAGGAAATCTCATAATACTATAAATAAATATAAAAATACACAAATAGCTATATATTGACTAGATTAAAATTGAGAATTATACCTAGTACCTAATGAGGTCAGTGTGTTCTGAAAGAATTGACTGATAAAATATTTTATTCTTGAAAATTCATACAGAAATTACTTGGCAGTTTTTTACTCTCATTCTACTCTCACGTGAGTGAAGGAATCATTAGTTGTGACCATTTATGTATTTTTTTTTCTTTGTAAAATGAAGCCTGGAAGAAGGATTTCGCAACATAGAATGATTTTCAGTGGTTTATGAATGCACAATAACTGGGAATGGCTCACCAAACCTAGAATTTAGGAGACCTGAGTTCAGCTCCCTGTTTATAATTGTGGGTATCTCTTTGTAATTAATGCAGCAGTTATTCCTGCTTGCAAGGCGTAAACATTTCAAAATGAGAAAAGAAATATTTTTGCTGCTTTCTACACTTTGAAAGACGAAGTTTGTCTCCTTTTCTGCTGAACCACTCAACAACAATAATTATTTTGGGGAAGATATTTTGGGGTGAATATTGCATAGAGTAGGTTGTCCGAAAAAAACAGCAAACAAGTCAGAATGATAGCACATACAATCAGTTACACCTAYTCAATGGGTGTAAAACACTTTTCTTTTAAAATAGTAGCATGTAACTCCCTCCTGCACAGCTGTAAATTATGAAGATGGGCTAATGGTAAAAGAAAGACCTACTGAAATTCCACTTCCCAGCATCATATTTTGTGGCAAGAACGTCAGCTGTTGAGATATTTCAGCGGCTCCTGTTCCCACAAGTCTCCAGAAAAACATTTTCAGGTTCTGTATGTTGTTCTGCAGCAGCTGTAATGTAAGATAAATAATTCAGAGGGAATCGGAAGAGCAAGTGAGCTGTTAAGGCTTCTGTGATGTAGATGAAAAACATGGGTTATGTTGCAAAGAACATTGTGTTATTTGAGCAGGATTTAGGGGCGAAACCTTGATTTTTTGTGATGCTTGCGTGGAGGCTTTTGGCAGGCATCATGTCCCCAAACTCTGGAGCACTTAAAGGGCCAGTAATTGAGGCTACCATTCCAGAAAACACGTGGAAAATGCAGCAATTCACACTGTAAGGCAGCTGTTGAAAGCAGGTGGGGGAATGCAGCTTGTCTCACGTTTTTCTGTAAGTCTTAAAAATATAGTTCTTCATTTTTAAAGAGAAAAAAAACAAGTGGGATGTCCACCATTCTTCTCCTCATTTTTGTTATAGCTCTCTTTGGGCTGCATGCAAGGGACAGGGAACACTGCTTTAACAAGCAGTGGTATGCTGTTGAATTACTGAGTGGGTACCGTTCAGCAGTTACCGTCCTGCAGCTCTGTCAGAGCAGCATGAGGGCAGCATGTGTATCAGTTTGCTGGTCTAATATATGGCTAAATTTCATGTGAAATGGGGTCACTCTTAGGGGACTGCTCATAAATTACCTCTGCAATGTGTTAAATGAGCTCTGTAAAGTAATCCCAGTTAGTAAAACTCTCCTTTATTCTAAGAGATGATGTGCTGTATTTAATCCAACCAGTCATATAATTGGTTTTGGTTTTAGTCTGACAAAGCTATCCTTTTTGCTGATGTTTAAGCTTGTTATTTCTGTCATTAATGATGGCATGGAAAATAGAACTAAATTAAAAAATAAAATAAAAAACATCTGAAGAGCTTTGCACAGAGAAATCTATTTTAAAATGTAATTACATATTAGGCAAAAAAACCCTTATAGGACAGCTGATGAACTATGAAACACATTGCATTGTGGAATGCTAAAAGCTAGAGGAATAGCACTTTAGAGGAATATTAAAATTGGGAATAAAGTGAACATCAAATGCCTTTTAAAAGTGTGTTTTTAGTAGAGCCAGGATAAATTGTTGGGTAGTAAATTTAGACTAGCATGCTAACTGGAAGATCCCATGCAACAGACAGAGGACTTATATTTTAGGAAAGGGAATGGACTCCTGAGCTCTCAGTTATAGGGAAGGAGTGCATGAGAGTCCCGGACAAGAAGTGAATTAGGAAGATGGGGTAGTAGAATTAAAGCTTTTTTATGAGAGAAGGAACAGCATTACTAGGCATTACTAGTTTGAAAGGCTCAAAACTGCTTGAAAATATTTTGGTTTTTGGTCAAAGTTATCACATGTTTTTGGAAACAAAATCTGTTTGGTTTATTTGGGAACAGTATTGATTAATTTATGGATCAGATAGGAGAAGCCTTCTTAGGAGAGCATAAATTACTTAATATGGAATGAGCAATGACTTCTTGTGGAAGAAGCAGAATTTCTGAGGGAAGATATGTCTTAACTTCTGTGTGATGTGAGTTTTGAAGGTCTTCAGTGTTATAAATTAGAATATTGGTCATCCAGGACAAGCTGTGTTTTTTAGGCTTTGTTTGCCTTCGTTCTCTGTGTTAATCTTAAGTAGATTGTAAGAATGACTGATTTCCTTCAGTTGCTTTGGAAAAAGAAACCAGCATGTACATGCAGTTATCCATTTACATGTGTGCTTGTGTTTTAAAATGTAATGTTCTGATTAATTTCAGCTGAAAAGAAAAAATCGCTGCTTGATAACTTGTGAACGGAAATTTCCTCCCAGTTTTATTTTTTCAAGGCAGGACAGAAAGCAAAATAAAGTGAGAGAGTGAAATAGTGATTTAGTGCTGTTTATATTACATCTGTTTTAAATCCTCTTCTGAGAAGTGGCCTCCTTTTTAAGGGTTTGTGTCAAATACTCATGCATGCTTGGTTGTAAAAGGTGAGATAAAATCTCTAATGCAGGGTTTGTGGAATGTTCTTCTGGCATAACTGTAGAGCCTGTCTGTTTAGTCCACACTGTCAAACGTAGACATCTGTGTTTGCTGAATCTTTACACTCAGTTCATTACCAATGTCAGCCAAGAGAGAAACTGTCTGTATTATCTGTACTCAAAAATGGACTCTCAGTGCAGACATAGATGTACCGGGAGATGCAGAAGGACTAGGAAGAAGAAAAGTGTGAAGCTGACTCTTGAATCAGCTGCAATAGTGCTCAGGTTTCTGCTCCAATGTCTCTAGAATGGCACTTAATGTAAACGACAGTGCAAGATTCAACCCAATGAGCTAAAGCGAGGAGGAAAAGTGAAGCCCAGCACAGCTGAAGAGGCCTCCCTTTTCCCTTTGCTGCCTTCCTCCTCTGCCCCCCGCCCCAACCACTGAAATGTTTGCAGTTAAGACCAGCAACAAAACTGCTGTTGACATGCCTTGCTAGAATTTGGCCCACGCTAAATTTTCATTGGCATTTCATTGACAGCCTGTCTAACGAAGCCCAAATTTTAAAGTCATTAACCAATGTTTGGAAAGCGGAAGGACAAAGAGGGAGTCAGAGAGTGATAATCTTTCTATGGATGATAATTTACAATCTCCTGTACAAGACACCAGATACTGATAAAGAAAATTATTTGTTTTAAAAATTGAAGTGTCATTTTGGGGTTGTAAAAGGAATCACTGAATGTAAATGCTATTTTTTATAATGTGCTGTCCAAACATGGCATTTAATTCACAAAAAATAAGAAAAGAAAAAAAAAGGAAAGGAAAGGAAAGGAAAGGAAAGGAAAGGAAAGGAAAGGAAAGGAAAGGAAAGGAAAGGAAAGGAAAGGGGGAGAATGCATGGATCACAAGCAGGAATTCCTAAATTTTGTGTTAGCTACTACAAGTATATAAACAAGTACGGCAGAATATGTAGCAAAAAGAAAAATGGAATCTATTACACGTCTTATTTGTAGTAAATGTCCTCAATCAGCTGAAGCTCTGCTCAGAGGAACTTATCTGTCAAATAAAAAGGAGATTATAGCCCCATCTCTCAGATCTAGTAAGGATTTGTATCAATCTTGAAAACCTTGTTGGAACTATCTTTTCTATTATTTCGGGAAGTCAAAAAGTTCCTGCTGACATCATTAAAAAAAATAAAAAGTACTTTTGATCTGTGTTTGGTATTAACTTGGCAAGAAAGAAGCAGAAATGGAGAAAACCAAAATAACAAATTCTCTTCTAAAGCAGAAGTGCTCTTTTACACTGGGCACGGGTATTTTTAGATGAATCTAAAAGTGTGCATTTTTATTACCCATTACTGTTTCCATTTTTTCTCAGACTAACTACAATACTCAGTTTTTCTCCTGTGAGATAAACACTAAAATTATAATATTAATAGAAAGAATAGATTTGTTTGAAGATTTATATGCAGACTTAAAATTATTAAACACCTTTAACAGGAGGAGAGGCTTTAGTAAAATCAGTACAGATTTAACTAGATCTTTCCCTACTCAGAGTCTAATGAAAGCACCACCTATATTTAGATATATGCCTCAGCACAAATACATGAAGTACATCTGTCAGGGTCTAATAGAAAATCTAGTTTTCATGATTGTGGGTAAATAGGCTGAAAATATTAATTAACAGCAAACGAGAGAGCAGCCAGCAAGGGCAGAGACACCCGCTCTCGAGGCTAAGAGGAACAGGGCCGCCCACCCCTGCCGGCGGTGAGGCTCGGCGCAGCGGCTGCGCTGGAAGCGCTGGGCCTCCTGCTCCTTGCACCACGGCGAGCGCCGGGGCCAACCAGGGGCTGCCTCGGCCGAGTAGGTGGCTGCTGAAGGCCAGCGCTGTGGGGCCCTGCGGTGTGAGGGCTGGGAACCCGCAACCGGCCTTCCTCCTCCTCTCCCTGGTGCCCTGCTACCAGGATGGCTGCACTGGAGGCTTCCTTAGCTGTGTCTGGGATCTAATGTAATAACGGATGCACCCGTTAGGATCTGGGGTTTAACCTTCGTTTTCCAGAGCCATTTTCTCTTTTTCTGCAAGGTTCTTCTCTGCAGTTTGCAATTGTGGAGATTTATTAACAGTGTCAAGCTTAGCATCAAAGGACACAAATTGTCCTTTACTAAGCATGCGTAACTGAAAATAAAGAAGCCATTTTTGCAGGCTGCTTTGTCTATTAAGCAGACTGAGTGTATTTAGCGCTTTGAAAAACAAAAAGGAAATGTGGTAGGAGATGAAGTACAAGGAAAGAGTGACCAGTATTATATACATGCTATATTTTTCTCATGACCTTTCTATCTGGCAGATTCTCAGGGTAATATATGTTTATAGCACAACAGAGAGAGAGAGATGAAGCCTGAAGTTAAGCTGTTTTTACTGCTCAGGTGTTCAGTTTATATTCCCTTTCACTAGTTTAAGAAACAAAACAAAAATAAAAACATGGCAAAATATGGTAATAAAAGTAAATTTTGTGCAAAGTATAATCAAACCTTTACAGATTAGGACAGTGTTTGGCTTCACCATATTTAAAAAGGAATATAGAAAAGRGTGAGTAGTCAGTGTAAACTCTGTGGTTCTACTTCATCAACAAAGGCTCTGTTTTGAATTAAAATGAGTCAAACATTACTACTCAAAATGCTATCTTAAAAAAGCAAAACCAAAAAGTACATTTTAAAAATAGTGATACAATTAAGGAGTAAGACACAGGAAAACGTGTTAGTGTGAGATAATATATAGCTTGAGGGCATTGTTACCTAGGAAGCATGTTATCTTGCAATACCAAAACCTTTGGAGAGTATTATTGTGGTTAATAAAATGGCAACCAGCATACAGAAAAAAGAAGGAATTAGCTACAGGAGGCAGCTGTTTAGCTGCAGTGTTTAAGCCAGTACCTATTAACAGCACAGTACTATATTTATAAGAAGAAAATGAATTATGGGCAGACAGGATTTTAAATGATATAATACAAAAATATATTAACTTGCAACACGTGTTAAGCCTAAAAGAGTAGGTAAGCAATTTTTAAGAAAAATGTCTTTTCAGGTGCCCTATCTGATAGTAGCAGTCAGAAGAAAAAAATGTCATATATAGGCTGTAATGACAAATATCATTGCCTCATGCTTTGGAGCACAAACTGACAAATTTACTTGCAAATGCTTTCAAATTACTTATTTAAAAGGAAGAAGCCTAATAAGCCTCTTAAAATCTCTCTTTCCTTTAAGAAAGAAGTAAGATAAAATGTGATGGATTAAAACCAAACACAATGCTAAAATTAAAAAAAACAACAACAAACCCAGAAAACTTTTATCTCGTGCCCAGACTCCAATGCAAAAGGTATGAAAAGTTTTTATATGAAAAAAGATCAAGAACAAGCCCGATGTGGTTAGGAGTCCTGAATTGAGCATGTTAAACACTGACCTTTATGTATGTACTTCCTGTATCTTTCAAGGCTTTTATAAATAAAGGGACTGAGATGGATTCATTATTAAAGAAATCTTTGGGATAGTTAGTTCAGCACTCTGTGAAATATTAAGATACTAAGACAAAATTTTGTCCATTTGAAATAACAAGAAAATCTGCCTGTCATTCTTGAAGTATACATTTATTTCATATTTTGAATACACTACACCTATTGTAAATGCACAAAAAGAAAGAAAGAACCACCTTCAGTCTTTCAGGCTGTGTCAATGGCATTTTCATATCCTGGTGCTCATAACTGGGACTTGGAATTAAGTCTCTTGGATTTTCTTCACTGACTTGGCCATTCTGTCTTTGTGGCAATAGGATATCTGTTTAGCCCCTCCTGTGTCTGCTGCCATGAACCATGTCTTCTTCGGGGGAGTCCTAAAGGAATTAGTGTTAGTAAAGTTCTTTCAGATATATTGTGGAAAGTCAAATTATTTTCTGTACTCAAGTAATTCTTTGCTAGGCACTACATAACTTCTATTTCTTTAGGCATCTAAAGGCACACTCGCTTTACATGGTGTGCCTTCTGGGACAAACTGAACATCATAGCCTGTTTCCCTCACTGAATGGATTTTTTGGCCTAACCACTCATCTGTGATTGTTCTTCTGACAATTCCCGTCCCTTGTACCAAATATAGGGAACCAAGCTTGGAGCAAGTGACATTAGCAGTCAAAACCAAAACAATAGCAGATCCTTATAACAGCAAGTTATATATCCTTCAATAGCCCATTGTCCCCCTTTCTTGTGTATATTCACTTTTCTTTCTTTTTGCTTCATTTTCGGTAGAGTCTCCTTATGGCATCTGCCCCATGCCCTGCAAACCTGTCCCTCTTCTAGGCTTCCCTGCGTGACAGAGAGGAGAGCGTGCAGGCACTCACTCCCAGGCAGGCGAGTAAGTGCTCCTGAGTTTGTCTGAATTAGTGGCTTGAATTCCTTTGCCACTTGACAATCAGCAGTCTTCATCTTAAGCAATGATTTCGGTTATTTTGTGCAAACTGCTCAAGACTGACACACCACCTTCTCTAATTCATTTCAGGACCTAGTTCCTTTCCAGAAATGTAACAGCTATTTTACTCATATGACTTCAGTTACAAGCATTCTTCTGGGTTTTTCTGGAAACTCTATGTCCTTTTGTGAAGCCATCAGTTGTATCTCAACCAGAGGAGCCCTCTGATGAAGGGAGGGACAAATCGTCACATTTCTCAATGCCTGTAAGGTAGAAATGTTTCATGTCAAAGTAGCTTGAATGCTCCCTCTCTATAGATTGCTAGAGTTGTGATATGGTCCATTTTAGAGAATGGCTGCTTCAATTCCTATAGATACAGAAAGCTGCTTGATAGGCGTTCAGGACTGCTTCCTTAACAACACTAAGAAATAGAGCCTTATTCTTTTTTTCACATGCCTATGAAATAATGAGGTATATTTATGGAGAAATGAGTGGCTATAGAGTCACTTATGGATTTTACAGGAGTAGCAAAGTTGCAATTGAGGATAAAAGTGTACAGTGCTGTATAGTAAAGTTCTTTTTATGTTTGAGGTAAAATACCTCTAGATGGTTATGGCTTCAGTATCATTTTGTATTCATACAGATCTCAGAAAGAATAAAAAAATAGGCTTTAAGTTTCTTAAGAACCTTTGAATCACAATTTGTTTTCTGTGATTCTCAGCATGTGTCATAGTTTAGAAGGATTTGAGACATATATCTGTATTTCAGACAAACACTTCCTGAAACATTTTCATTGACCATAGTGGAGTTACTTTGGACTTCTCCATTGCCACTAAAGCGGATAATTTTTTATAATTTCCCTTTGGATTTCACAGTCAATAAATATAAATTATTTTTAAATGTAGCACCACAATGAAATTAAAGCTTAAGTAGATCTGAGTCAAAATTGCCAGAATTCTAAGTAAGTTCAATCTTATTCCTCTTGTCAAAGAGAACATCAGAAACTAAGTTCTAGAGAGTTTCCAAATGTTTGCATTCTCACTGTACATAGCTCACAATCTATCACAATCATATATACTAGGACAGAAGCCGTGATTCTGTACTGTATCAGAGTTGTGATTTTACAAATTTTGTTATCTGAGTGGTATTGGCTATATAAAGTTGCAAAAAGTGTTTGCTTTTTAAGGCTCATCCATCCTCTTTACTGCATAGTAGGAGGAGGGATCATCAGTAGCAAGAAATGATACGAACTCACCAGAGCTAATACCACTATAGTTATAGTGTTTGTATTGTGTGATAAGAATATCTTTGAAGTTAGTTTAGGGAAAACAGAAGCAGCATGTTTAATAAAGATATATTTTGGATTAAAAATTTTGACTCATTCAGCTAGAATTAACCACTGACAAGGTAACACCTTAAGAGAAAAAGGTAGATGAGATTGCCCTTTATTCTCTTCATTTTCTCTCTTGCTCTAAGACTGTCTATTTACTTTCCCTGGGTGCTCAGTAAAGCAGATCTTAAGGCACTGGCCTCTGGCTTTGTCAAAGAGATGAGACTGTCATAGCGTAATAATGCGCATCCATCTTACTTGTGTTCAAGCCTTCTCCAGCTCTTTAATTTAGAATTATCCACTAAGAGCTTTCTGAAGCTTTACCTAGCAAATCAGTTTTCTGCTGGAAAATGCTTTCACAGTCAAACTGTTTCATGAGAACATTTTGATGTTGTCATTAACTGGAAGTACTGAAATACTGCATTTTGATTTTATTGTTTTATTATTATACTTCTGTTAGAAGTTTTCTTATGAGTCAGAAAAATGACRATGAAACATTCTGTTTGTTTTATACTAAAAAAAGGCTTTGCCTTTATTGAATTAAAACACTGTAATAGCACTGAGGGAAAATATTTTGGAATTTTTGGAAGTTTTGATCTGTGGCTTTGGGGTTCCAATTCAGGACAAAATGAAGTCTCAGAATCTTGGAATTTGTGTCAGGATATAAATTCTGGTGTTTAATGAAACATGAAACATCTGTTTGAGGATAATCTGCTAGTGCTTTTGACAGGGGAAGCTCATAGAATAACAGAGAAGTAGGGGACTACATTGAGCAACCACAGAATATGACTGATACAAGGAATTGTCATTATGCAGTTAAGCTGTCACATTAAAAAATTCTGATTGTAAGGTCCCTAGGAGAGGGATTCTCTGTTCCAGTGTATTTATATAGCAATTAGTATAAGACACTTCAGTACTAGAATTCTTAAATGAGCTCTGCAACACTGAACTGTGGAGAAGCTGTCCAAATCTTCTGCCTTCCCTGGTGTGTTAGGCTTGATAATCATCAGCTTTACTAAGATTGGAGTACAGCAAGTTTAGGCAGCACTTAAGGGCTATTTTCCTGTATACATTTGCTTTATGTATGGCAGTTAGTGGGTGCTTCATCTTAAGAACCTGTGCTCAGAGCTGTAATTTTTCTGTATTTTCTCAGTGCACATGAGTTCTTGTTATGAAAAAGAAGTTGTCTATCTTTGTTAGCTTGCTTGCTAAAAGAAGAAAATGCTAACTAGCAAGTGCAACTCTCATAAGCCATGTTAAATAGCATTTTTAAACACAAAATAAGGAAAAATCACTGAACTTTAGAAGAACTTATTGGCAGTGATGGAATCTTGTTACTTTCTTTTCCTGGGTGACAGTCATTTGAGCCGCTAAAGCCCAGCAAACTCACCCTGAAGCAGAACAGTCAGGTGGGAACATTCGCCATTTCCAGCGTTTTACAGAGGAGGTTTCGTACCACTGAAAATAATTGCTGTGAACGCTGCGCCATCCTCAGCAGTGTGCTCTTGTGATCCTGTTTAAGGGATTGGAAATGCCAGTTTGGCAGCTATAAGGGCAGTGGCATGGCAGATCTGAGGAAACAAAGGAGGTTACTTGGAAGCAGAAGAAGCCTGTATTCCAGTCCGCTTGAGATTATTTGTCGAAAACAGTGCTGTGGCAGATATTTGTCTATTGGTATTTGACAGGAGCTCATTTCTGTGTAGGTTCAGAAGGAAGATTAAATACAGCATAGTACATACTTAGTTTCGACGTAGAAGCCTGCCTAATGCAAAGCAAAGCAAAAATTTGTTGGGGGTGATATTCTGCTTGTGTCTTCAGCTCTCTGGTGACCTATATTCTTCCTCTTCTATACCAAGAAAGCCTCTTACAAGTCATCTTACTGCTATTCCCTTTTCCCTGTATTTTGAGGAGAACTGTGGCTCCATTCCCTGGCTCTCAAATCTAGGGAAGTAATCTGCCTAATTCGCTAGTCCAGGCAGAAGTACCTTTTGCTGCTCTCCACCAATTTCTTATCTGCCAGCATGATAAGAGGAGAATTGTATGAATCACTGTTGCCAGATTGAACAGGATACAATTACTTCATGGAAAAACACAATTTAAAATTTTCTTTTTTGCTGTCTTTAATTTCTTGTTGCACTAGGGGGCTGCTTGCCTTTAAGCCGATGCTGAGTTCATTTTAGCCCTTTTGGCACATAAAAAGACCCAGGAAGAGTATGTTCTTCCCACATCACTGCTTGCCCCCTCCCTCCCCACCTTGGGACTATATTGCACTTAGTCTACAGAACTCCTTAGCTGACTGACCACATCTTTATTCTGTCTAGGGCCTCAACACTGGAGTTGTGTCTGCTTTCACCTTGCGCTGATAAGCAGCATGGCTGGTAGTCAATATCCACTTGTTTTGTATTCCTTTACTAATCCTGCCTTTATTTTTCCAAGGAAGAGTATACCATCCACTCCTGAGTCTGTAATCAAGGGTTAGTGATGAAATGGTGCCCATCAATAATTTTGCAGTAAATACCTAAAGGTCTTAAAATATTACCTGGAGAAGTAGTCAAAAATATAARTAAATGGTTGTGTACAGAGGCTGGGAAGAAGAGGCGCAGAATTGCTGGTTTGGTTAGGTGTGTGAATGGTTGTCTCTGTGTGTTTCATTTCCCTTTTTTTGTTTTTTTTTACATCATGCTTCTTTTTATTCTTGCATTGACAATGTAAACAGCAAAGACACAACACGTACTAAAGGTAGTATTCACATCACTGCACACTCCTAGGCAACACTATGAACTTAATTTTTCTCTGTATTTTGTAAGAAAGGAAAAAAAAATGAGCCGAAGCCTCATCCTCACAAAGAGCTACCGAACGCACAAGTCTGAGTTGCAAAAGACCCATTCTGTGTGCAGAGGACAACACTGTTCTCAACCGTTTCATCCAAATGAAATAAAACATTAAAACGTGCAGTCAACTAGCATGAAGAATAGAATCTAGACTCCAGGACACACAATATTATTTATTATACGGATGCCTACAGGTCAGTCTTTTCAAAACACGATCTGTTCTCTCAGCCACTCAAATCCTTAGCACAGTATGGGGAATTATTATCTTTATTACAGAGATAAATAAGAAACCTGTGACTTACATGAGGTCACGTCGCAGACTAGTGGTCCAGCATTGTTCAGTATACTCTTTTTTCTTGTTCTTCTACCTCATAACGGATAGCTGAAAATGACTCTTTTCTACTTTATCTCCTCACCTAAGTTTCCAAGTACTTCCTGTGAGCCAGCGGCTCAGTACCCTGAGCAGGAGCCCTGGCTGTAATGAACGTAAGGGTAGGGATGGGAGAAGACAGGAGGTCATTGCAAAGACACTAACTTTGCCGAGACACCAAGAGGCCTCCACCTAGAATGGAGGCATTAGTGACCGCTCTTCAGTCACAGTCAGAAGCTGATGCTGACGGAAAAAAAAATACTTTGCTTCAAACAGGCATTTGTTTAATTTGGTACCAAGTTACTTGTAAAAGCAGAAAGGCTAGTTTTGAATTCATATAAATATAAATATATCATAGACAAGAAACTAATACTAGCTGCAGGGCTGCAATTAATTTCTCACAAATGCTCATGTGTATGTGCACAGGAGAGCAGAAGGGCAAAGGAATGAATTTGGTAAGCTAAAAAGTAGAGAAATTTGTTTTCTGGAAGTCATATAATGTTTCATTTAGCTAAGTTTGCTGTGATTGGTGGGAGCAGAGTTTATACAATGGCTGGCATATATGCTTACATATATGAGCGTATAGCGTACTTCAATTTTAGACAGAAATATCGTACTTCTTATGGATGGTATAATGAAGTGTATTTAAAACCAAAGCAGCTGTTGATTGCATATTAAAATGGTAGTTCACATCTATTTTAATTTTTGATAAAACTCCATTGATGGATAAATCATGTAAGACAATTTCAATTGTCAGCATAACTTACATTTCAATGAGTCATTGGGAATTATCCTCAAGAGCTAATTGATTTTGCTTTTATTGTGACAAAGTGTTTGAGATGCGTATGCAAAGAACTACATGAGAAGGGCCACGTGATTTTATTCCTTTCAGAAAAGATGTGGTGACGTGTGCTTTAGACAGTAGTGCAGCACAATTACTGATTAGAACAAATTAATTCATAATCTCAGAAGAGACATGAAAGGTTGCAAATCAAAAATGTGCTGAATTTGGTGGAAGAATAAAGCTGGAGAAAAGATCAATTTTATTTTTAACACAATTCATTCCATGCTGTATGAGGTAAACGGTTTTCATTATGCCAAGCACTTGAGCAGAATAAAGTCTTGAAAAGACTTGTGGCAATCCTGTATTTGGGTAAAAGCTGAATGGGATTAGATTTTCAGTCAGACTAATGCTCCAAAGTATAGGTACTTACAATTTGGATAACTTCATCTTTTTTTCCTTTTTGAAAATGTAGCCCTGCAGCAGATCTTTGAAGTGTAAACTCTAAGACATAGCAGTATTAAAATAATCATGGATCTGGAGGAAATAGCACAAAAACGTTCAGCACCACTTAATCAAAAATTGAAATTCATTTGAACTTTCTGTAGTCTATTGAATATTAAAACATTTCATATTTCAAATAAAAAAAAGAATCCTTGAGCAAATTTCCTATCCTAGCCGATGACATTTCTGGTGTAACACTTGAATGTGAGGATTAAGGATGAAAGTTTCTACTCAGTTTCAGGAAACTTTCTTGTATCTTATGTTTTGTATGTATTGCTATTAGTTGAAAAATAACTATTCTGTGCTGGAGGCCACAGAACAATGGGATTTTTGTGTTAAAAAATAAAACCAACAGTTGACAACTTTGGCCAAATGATTAAGTATTTTTATTCTGAAATTCCATGGCAGTTCATCATGAAGTTTGTGTTTTGGGGCTTTCTGTTATAGCCTGTGTCCCCAAGTTGGGTGGTATCTCTGAAGATACATATTTTATGCAACTGCCATGTTGCAGCATCTCTTTTACTGAGAACGAAAACTCCTGTTGGAGGTATTTTGTAGCTGTGAGAATGATGGGCTAATGATGCAGATTCTCAGGGAAGTTCGGAGTTCTTTATTTGCAATTCTGTAAATTGTATCAGGAGTTTCTGCACAGGATCACATTTTGCTGTTGTACTTAACATCTTCAAATCTTTCCAAAGAATATATTTTAGTCAAAGTAACTAAGTAAAATGGTTTGGGTTATTCAGGAAATCTGTGATGATCAAAAGGGTTTTTTTGGACATCAATTTTCAGAATCTTAAGCGTAGAGAGCATAAGAGCACGAGTCACTGAAAGAGTGTTTTGGAATAGCAATGGGTAAAAAAATCCATTTTCAAACCAGCTATATAAATTAACCATTATTGTCTAGGAACCCTTTGTAAGAAAGGAAGCAAACTGGCATTGTTCCTGGGCAAATGTCAAAACTGGAAGTTGCTGTGTCTCAACTGACTTTTTTTCTAGAGTCAACATCACAAGTCAAATGATATATCATTTATATTTTTACTCTCATTCCCCCTGAATTAGAACTTCAGGATTTTCCTCTGTGAATGTGAATTGCCTAGCAAAAATTATATTGCTGCCTCACTTCCTCCCATTGCCATCTGTGTGTGGGTGTCTTTGGGGGGCAGTATGGCAATAATTAGAAGAACCATTTCAAAAGGAAAATATCAGATTTCCTAGACATATTGAAGTGAAACTGTGAAAAAAATACAGAATTGATTGAAGCAATAGAGTGATCAAGACTTTGACAAAACCTTTTTGTTGAACTTGAAGGCTGTTTGTTTTTTCACACTATTTTCAAAATGCTGATGTAAAAATAAGAAAGTAAAGCTGTTTATTGCAGCAGAGATAATCTCAGGCAGCTGTTACTGTGCTGTGAAGGTTATCAAAGTGCAACTTGCAGACAGTTACTGGTACGTGTATGAGAGAGAGAACACTTTTGACTAGTAGTGATWTGTAATTTTGGAAAAATGAAGAGACCAGAAGCTGCGGGGTGTGATGACAATGCTACAGAAAGTTAAGAAGGTGGCTTTGGATAATGCTACTGCTACTTTGATTGGAGGGTGGGGGGGGCTTCAGCTTGGCTTTCCTTTCAAGACATTGTGATTGCAAAATCTGCACTCATCTAAAACAAGATAAATCATATTTCCAACTAGATGCAATGTATTTTTGTATGAGTTCTTAAAAAACAAAAATTAAAGCATCTGTTTTTATCTAAAGCAGGTATAAACTAAGGTTTGGAGTTACATTTCTTGAGAGTTAAAATCTGTAAATCACAAAATTAGATGATTTTACAGTTGAGTACATGGACACCTAGTATTGTCAAAAATAGTCATACAATTTGGGGAAAATTTATTTATGGTGACTGTTCCTATCTACATACACTGCATGAAATAATGTTGGCTCTTTCACTCTGGCTGTTCAAACAAACTGCTCCACTCTGACACCAGTTCTGCTCTGCAACGGTTTAGCTCTTGGGACTAGTGTATCAGCATTCCCCTAGAATACTTAATGTACAGTCTCAGTATAAATTTATTCTGTTTACTTGCATGCTTCCTTCTCCAGATGAAGAAAGCCATACAGATGACCTAGGCAATGCCTTCATTTAGAAATTTCAGCCACTGCTGACTTTCTTGAAAGAAGCTCCATTTCAGTAATTGCATACAAATATATAGGATAAAGAAAAAAACTGCCTAGGTACTGCTTTCCTCTGGGGAGCTCTCCAATATTCACAATACATCATTCTTCTGTTACTTCGAAACTTGCTTACTAATTAAGAAAGAAGACTTAGGAGTTGAACAGTGCAATTTCATGATGTCATCTTAGCAGTGAGCTCCAAAAATTTGTGCTTAACAGTCTAGCTATTTTCTATACCAGGTTGTCTGTAGGGTACAGTAAAACACCTAGGAGACTTAAAAATAAAGCCAGATGAACTGTTTTCAGTAAACAGCAAATTTTTCCCTCAAAAATATGTTTTAAGTTGTTCTGAAGTAATTTACAAATCTTGGTTGAAATTTCAGAGGGATAGTTAAAGAGAGTGAGGCAACAGAGATGTTACTGTTGCTCTTTTACACATTATTTCAGGAAGTAGAGGACAAATTTAGGATAGGAATCACATATCCAGTTCCTTCTCTGTATCTGAATGCTTTTCTTGAGGGAGACTGCTTTAGGATTCCTGTTCTGGTGCATGCTACAGCAGGATGCTCTCAAGCACTCATACTGATGCTGTTCTACTTTGCTTAACAGACATTCACTGGAATAGGGAGGGGACCTGAAGTGCTTAACTTTCCACATGAGTGTCTTACCCAACATGATAACAAATCATACTTATTTTCTCCTTTCATCTCCAGGAGTATATAATGCAAAAGGGTTACAGTTCCGATAAAAAGAATTAAGAGGGGCCAAGATCAGAATGCCTAATGACTGGAGCAGAGACACCTAAGTTCAAATCCTGGAACTGCCTGTGTCTGAGCAGAGATATGGACTAAGATTGCCTTACACTTTAGGGAATATTATAATCAACAGGCAGTTTCTCATTTTTTGTTTAAGGAAGTTACAAGATCACTGAGAGAGATGGAGAAAATTGCTCTCCAGGTTGGTAGTTGGGCACTCACCTACAAGGTAAGACACTGAGGCTGCAGCACAACTTCACAGCCTATCAATTTATGCAGTACAGACTTCTGTTAGGAAGAGCACCTGACACTAGAACACTCTGTGTTCAGATGATTCCTGCTCCCCTTGGAGACTGATTCAGAACTACTCGGAGGAAGGGATTTAGCTTGAGAGTTCTCTAAGGTAATGAAGGAAGGAGAATGCAGTGAACTACTGAATGCAACTACTAACAGCAAATGTCACTCCTGTCTTCAGAAATGACAAGGAGGACCCAAGGAACTACATGCTGGTCAGCCTCACCTTGATCACTGGGAAGGTAATGGAGCAGCTAATCCTGGATATGATTTCCAGGCACGTGAAGGACAAGAAGGTGATCAGGAGTAGTCAGCATGGATTTACAGAGGGGAAATCATGCTTAACCAACCTGATAACCTTCTACAATGAAATGACTGGCTTGACAGATGAGGGGAGAGCAGTGAATGTTGTCTATCTTGACTTCAGTAAGGTTTTCGACACTGTCTCCCATAACATCCTCACAGGCAAGCTGATGAAATATGAGCTAGATGAGCAGACAGTGAGATGGAGTGAAAACTGGCTGAACGGCTGAGCTCAGGGAGTTGTGATCAGTGGCACAAAGTCTAGCTGGAGGCCTGTAGCTAGTGGTGTCCCACAGGGGTCAAGACTGCATCCAGTACTGTTCAACTTCTTCATTAATGATCTGGATGATGGGACTGAATGCACCCTCAGCAAGTTTCCTGGTGATACAAAACAGGATAGGATAGGAGTGGCTGATAGACCAGAGCTGTTGTGTTGCCATTCAGAGGGACCTTGACAGACTGGAGAGATGGGCATAGAGGAACCTCAAGAACTTCAGCATAAGGAAATACAGAGTCTTGCACCTGGGAAGGAAGAACCCCATGTACCAGTACAGGCTTCAGGCTGACCTGCTGGAAAGCARCTGCAGAAAAGGATCTAGGAGTCCTGGCGGACAAGTTGACCATGAGCCTGCAGTGTGCCCTTGCAACAAAGAAGGCCAATGGTATCGTGGGTTGCATTAGGAAGATCATTGCCAGCAGGTCAAGGGAATCGATCCTCCCCCTCTACTCAGCTCTGATGAGGCCAAACCTGGAGTGTGGAGTCCAGTTCTGGGCTCCCCAATACAAGAGACATATGGAGCTACTGGAGCAAGTCCAGCGAAGGGCAACTAAGATGATGAAGGGCCTGCAGCAGCTCTCATATGAGCAAAGGCTGAGAGAGCTGGGCCTGCTGAGCCGGGAGAAGACAAGACTGATGGGGCCTTCTATCAACATGCACAAATAGCTGAAGGGAGGGTGTAAAGAGGATGGGGCCAGACTCTCTTCAGTGGTGCCCAGCGATAGGACGAGAGGGAACAGGCACAACCTGAAACACAGGAAGTTCCATCTGAACATGAGGAAAAACTTCTTCACTGGGAGGGTGACTGAGCACTGGAACAGGTTGCCCAGAGAGGTTGTGGAGTCTGTGTTTGTAGGGGAGAGAGGAACTGGATGAGAGGAGATGAGGGATGGATCATGATAATGAGGATAACTTGAAGCTAGTTAGCTCCTAATCTTCTTTTATTATTATTTTGTATTTTTCTGATTGACAGGAAATCARCTAGGTCTTACTAGTGAGACTCCTGGGCTCCTTGCTGATCTCAGACTTTAGAAGATTTGTTTGGAGTATGCATACAGTAAAGTGTATGAATTTAAAAATGAGAATTTTTTTTTCTATTTGGTGAGGGTTAAATGAGATTTCTTCAGGGCATTCAGAATTCTAATTCTATTTCCTGATTTTTTTTTCACAAATACCTTTTAGATAGAAGAAGTTATAAAGTTTCCTTGCCAGGGGAATGTACAAAAAAGTCTTTTCTCTATTCATGTCACCTGGACACTGAAATTTCACAATAGCAGAGAAGATCCCTGGCTTCACATCATTTTGAAGAAAAACATAAAAATCCCTGTGCAATAGAACGGCTGTGCTGGGTTTTCAGACTATATATTTTTCTAAACAGCATCATTCTTGTCTTGCAAATGTTGAGCATGAAGCAATGTTCACTAGCAAGATGCTCTCTAGTGCTTACAATAACAGCCTTGTGATTACGGAGATCCCATCTGTGGTGACTGGTATATTGCTGATTATGCATAGCTAGTGTCATCTGTAAAACAGTCACTTTTAGCTACTGAAGTAAATAGAGGATTTTTTTTGAGAATCTTCAGAGGTAAATGTTGCTGGAATGAAGTAGCGGTTCCTTTCCGCTGGAGAGGAATAGGGCCCGTGTAGATTGGCACTGTTTGGATGATGAGTGGGCACGAATTCATGCTTACTTACCCTTCTAGTGTCATTCGACCTGGATTTCTGTTCTAAAGCCTGACTGTGAGACATAGTGTGGTTGCAGAATTTACATTACTGGAATTTGGTGGTCAGCACTGTGGGTGATTTCATGTAAGCATGGGAGTTAGGAGGGATTTTTCACATTCTATATTAACTCTTTCACAGTATGAAAGTAGAGGAGTTTTCCTCTCTGAAGGAGAGGTTTAGTAACTTAGCAATATCAGGCAGCACAGTTATTCTTCACAGGGTTATGCTAGCCAGGACAGGTATAGATCATTTTCGCAGTTCTAGGCTTGAGTATTTTTGAGGATTGCTTAGAGCTTGAGTGAAAGGGTCCAACTCAAAGACGATTCATTTAGGTTTTTTATTTTTACAAATTCCTGTGTTTGTCTTCACTGCAAAAAAAACGAGTACTTATTATAGCCTATTATATTGTTTTAAAATGAGAAAATTGTAATTATTTTTGTGTTTGAATAGTTTCGTTAAAATATTCCATATTCACTGTAAAGCTAGGAGTATTTTTAAAAGAGAATTTTAAACCTGCAACTGGTTATAAGTTTCCTTGAGGTCTATGGGAACTTAAACCAATGCTCTGGGCCATCTCCAGTTGTAATAAGTAAAAAGAAAAAGTTCATGCATCTATTTCCATGAATAATGAAAAAAAAACAAGTGGCAGAATTAAATATGTAAAGGTTGAGATGCAAATTTCATTCATCGAACTGCACTTTGATCAATGATGTATTTCTTTTAAAAGTTAAATGATTTAAACAGTAAAGGTAAGTAGGTTAAGTATGTAAATTCAATCAGCAATATATTCAGATTAGCACAAATTCAGCTCTGTTGTTACTCATGGTACACAGTAATTCCAATTAGGTCTATATATTTATCTTTCATTAATCCAAAGGAAAACAGAAAGGAAACAGAAAAAATTCAAGGTGGAAAGCATTTAAATTCATATGAAAAAATTCCAAAGCCAGCCACATGCAACCTTTGTGGCATTTCCCTTATCTCCCCCTTTTACCATCTAAACATTTTTTTACCAGCTTACTTCTGAAACGTGACCTGGGCAATCAAGGTATCCCTTAATTCATTTTCTACTAGACTTAAATAAAATGCAGTTTGGCACTGACTGTTGTCATAATTTAAGCGGAAATACCTAATTTTTCCTTCAAGCACTACTGCAACCGCAGCCTCAAAGGGGAGTCCCCACACCTTTCCTCTCCTAGTACTATCAAGTGTCTAATGCAGATCTTCCTTTTGCTTAGCTATGATAGTCATAGGAAAAAAGAATCTGAAAAACCTGGAAAAACCAGTAACCTGGAAAAACATATTCAGATCCCTAAACCTATAAAAAGTGTTGACAGTGATATTATAGCCGTTGCTTTTTTCCCCACTGCCTCTCTGCCCTGAGATATGTATGGTACTCGACTTTGTTCAGATGTATGCGTGCACACACAAACTGTGCTTCTCAGAAAAAGAAAAAAATTGTAAAATGTCCATGCTCATATACCTGAGTGACAACATGGTATGCTATGGTATGTGACCGTGAAAACTTCAGGGAGAATGTAAATCATCATGTCCCAATCGCTGACGAAAGCCCTTTCGTGCCGGGTCAGACCCCATCTGAGAGCAATCATCTTCTCAATGGCCGGACATCAGAAAACTAGTAGTGCTGAGAAACAAGGCAGGCCCCAGGCCTTTACAGTCTGCCTCCTAATCTGATCCAGTCGCAGTATTGCCAATATCTAAATCAGCGGTGAGAAATGTAAAGGCGCATATTTTTTTCAGACACTGACCAACAAGGATTTTGATGTATGTATCAATAATTAAACTTCATTTCACGATGTATTGCCAGTGGTGTTGAAGGCAGAAGTCAAAACAACACAACTCCCTCCTTTCCCAAAGGAAAAAAGAATCAAGGGAAAGGCAGTGGTCTTACYTCGTCTAATAACTGTCAGGTTGTCTTAAATTTAGAAACTGCTATTTTAATGTTTATTAAGTTATTGCTACCRTGAGTTGTTCTGTGCCTCATTCTCCACCCGAAACCGGATTGTGGTGAAACTGTGAAGGTGCCTGGGGGGCTCCGGGTGCTGCGTTGCTGCCTTTGAGCGGCCAGCCCCCCCTGCCGCCGGTCCTGGCCGGGGCTGGGCCCTGCTGCGGCCGTTTCGCCCTCTGCAGTTCTGAGGTCTGCAATGAAAAAATGAATAGGACTGAGATATCAGTAGTAAAAGCGTACTTTCTGTAAGGTTGAGCCTGTCTCCTTCTGAAACGAGAGATTGTTCTAGCTCAGTTAAACTGCTCAGTGATCCCACAGCTTGTAATTCTGATTAATAACATATATTTTCTTACAGCTTGAATCTTTTTCAACTAAGTATGTTTTTGAATTCTGAAAATGATACAGCATTTTGAATTTTGATTTTGATTTTCTTTTGCATGACTACTATGTTGGGGTTTTTGTGTCAGATCAAGGATAACATGGCTCATTGCATCTTTGCATAGCAAGAAATGATTTTACAATTTCCATTCAATTTGCTATAGTTCAAAATCAACAGCTTTTTAAAATGTGTTCTGCAGAGACTTATTTAAAATAAGGATTTTGTGCTTGAAAGCTAGCCTTGACATTGCTCTGGCCTTTATGGCTGTGATGTGGAAATTAGCATTGCAGAGTTCAGAGAGCACATTTTCCTCAAATAATTTTCCTTAAGACTCTGTGACAGCTAGAGCAACTGCTATTTTCAGGCCCCTTGCATTTAAAAGTAACTTTGTAAAGAACATGGTTGAGAGTTTTGAGTTCATATATGAATTTAAATATATTTTTTGCTGCTTTCATTAAAAAATTAGAGAGCCTTTCACAGTTGTGGACTTGGGTAAGATCTTGTGAATTTTATCTCCTTTATCTGGATAGGTGTTGGCATTTAAAAATCCCACTGTTAGTTCAAAGGCACTGAGTCTAAAAACCTTACATGTTTTCTGCTTGTGCTAGCTTTGATTTGTTATTAAAAACGATCACTTAGTGTTGTCCAGCTGTATTTGATCTAAAGATGGACATGACAAGTACAGGCTTTTGGGGGATTTCAAAATTCAGTTGGCAGTTTAATTTCAAGTCTTCTTCACCTTACAAATCTAATGCCCAGCTTGCCTTTTAGTTGCTTTAGGAGTGAGGCAGAGAGACTTGGAGAACTTAGCTTGAGCATCTCCTCTGAAAATGTTAYTACAAGGATTTTGTTATCATTCCTTACCAGTGACTGGCACCTTTAACAGTAGAGAAAAAGTGAGTATCGTTTTGACAGTGCAAACATTTTCTCTTTTTTAGATTGTGGCTTTAATTCAATCAAGCGTAGCACTTGCAATCTCTATATTTACTTCAGACTATTTTACTTTCTGTTCAAAATGAATAATTATAATTCCTCCTACAGAACTGGTTTTGCTTCTAGTTAAAAAGATAATTGTTAAAGATAATTACAAATTATATGAAGGGGATATTTTAAATACCTAAATTTTAAAA
This sequence comes from Apteryx rowi, assembly GCF_003343035.1. Lineage (NCBI taxonomy): Eukaryota > Metazoa > Chordata > Aves > Apterygiformes > Apterygidae > Apteryx > Apteryx rowi. The sequence continues at coordinate 103,552 of NW_020450845.1, forward strand.
ACACTTCATTGTCTATGTGAGACAACATCAGCAGACATTCCAAACATTTTCCTTGAAGCTCCTGGTAAAGTTGTTTTCATTTTTGGAAGGGACAAATACCAAGCTATTGCCTTCCATATCATTTATGTCATCCTACTAGCTTGTCTTTCTGATAGTTTGTTGGCAATAAGAGAGATTCAGGATTGAGAGTTAAAGGTGTTTCATCATATAGCTATTAATTCTTTCTTAAAAATAATGAAGTCCTAGTTTTTGGATCATGATTCCTGTATATGTGAAGTATAGAGTATGAAAATAGCATATGAAAAATTACATAAATTTACTAGTCACCATATTTTCAAAGCTAGCCACTCAAAGGAAATACTGTTTGCCTTGAAAAGCATCCAGTTGTTTTGTTGCCTTGTTCTTTTCGTGATCATGTAAGTAAATAAGAAATTATAATAATGGTCTCACTTTTTGAAACACTTCTGCATAAGTAATAAAGTTCAGAAAAGGGTGCAGAAATGGTTGACTGAGTTGAAATAATCTTGTTGATTAGATATGAAAAGTAACAGCCAAAAACCACACAACAAACTATTAAAATTAATACATTTATTATTCTTTTTAGGACTAGAGTTGTCTGCAAGATCTTCCATAGGAATATGAACTGATAAGTTCCTCATTTGTGATATGACAGATTATTGGCAACTTTACTTTACTTGAATACCCATCACACTAGAAAGAGGGTCTGTATGTTGATATTTATTGTCCTGAGCTTCTGTCACATTATGTCACTATGTCAATCATTGGAGTATATGAATGTGATGGCTGGCTTAAACAACGCTGTTCAGGCATTCAAGGACCATGGAAACAGCTTCAATCTAAAATGTGATTAGAGTGGTGACAATCTTTCGGAAAAAGGTGATGCAACTGTCAAGAAATTCCCTTTTTCCCACTATTATTTATAATAAGCCAGAGGCAGTGTAATGTTTGGAGGTAAAATCTCTGATGTATAGCTCTTGTTTGCAAATGTGATCTTGTTTGCAAATTGGGAATGAGATATATGGTGCATCACTGTAAGAAAGTTTTTGGAAGAAGTGGGGTAGAAAGAAGTAATTGAAAATGAGATAAAAAAGGGGGAATTTCTGAGAGCAGAAAGTTTCTCTCCATATGGTGCCTGAGAGGTTTGAAGGAAGTCAAGGCTAGAATTCAGTATTCAAAAATCTCATATTGTTTTTCTAATTACTTTTTTCATATAACCTCTGAGGTTTTATGGCAATATTTAGGGTTGACTAACTTTGCTCGTCAGCTAATGGAAAAATATACCTTGGAACTGTCTCACTGAAGTCACTGTCTATGAAATTTCATTTTATACTTAAGCTGAAATTCATCCTTCATTGTCGGCCTCATTAACATCATGAGTAAAGAGAGGAAATATGTTTGTAGAAATACACAAAAAATAGAATACTTTGAGGTAGGAATATCTACCTGAAAACATTTTGTACACATTCAACAGTAGGCATGCAAAGATAATTTGACTTGTTTAACGAAAAATTCAGTGTAAATGCTATGAGAAATGGGGCCACTGGAGTTTAATATCTATCAAAATGCAGATATGTAATGAGTTAATAAAAATGTTTTCTCTGAAGATGGTTGTAAAATCACCACAGTTTTCTTTGCTATGAAATCAATTCAGCAATGCATACGCACAAGAAAAGCTACATTATAATCAAGTAGGCTTTGTAAAATACAAGGTAAACTTATTCACTAAGAGTAATAATATAGAAGCGGCAAAGTGATTTTAGTTAGAATGAAGAGTAAGAAAAAACAGATTTTCTTTGTTCTCTGAAATGCTTTTCTAATGTATCATATTCATATGCCCCCAAAAGATCAAAGGAAATTATGAGCTGGAAGTACAGGAAGAAATCAGRATCTGGGTAGTGACAGGGGAAGTCTCTCCCATGTTCTGATATTTTCCATTACTGTCCATTCATGAGATTTTATTATTTTGATTTGTCTAATACTTGTGTAAATTTTTATTATCTTTCTTGCTTTTGAAACTTAAAACTTGGAAAAGGATGAGGTTATTACATCTGCTCAGAAATAAATGGACAACTTAAATACTGATTTTGTTAAGGAAGTATTATGTGACATGTCTTTCCGTTATATTGTTTGTCTGAAATGAAGACATGATGCAGCCATCATGAAACAGAAAATGCACACAACCCCCCTAGTGTTTTAATGCATTTTGCCCTTAGGCCAATGCTGTTATTTAAAGTTTTTTAAATCATAAATGTGTTTGTCTTTTGGTCTGCAGAACTGCTTCGTAATTTATTTTGCAATTCAGCATGTTCACAGTGGGTCCAGCTGGATAGCTTACAGTCTGAAATGCGAGAGTGACTGAAGCTTGGCTGGGCTCACAGAGTGCAAAGTGTGATAAGAAGTTCCTGGCCAAGAGCCAGCAGAGGGGTTTTAGGAACTGGGAAGTAGGGGTGGAAGAATACTGAGGGAAAAAGAAAAAGACAGCAGGGAATCGGGCATCAGAGGTATTAAGAGGGGGCAATGACATGGACCTTAAAATAAGGATGGGGAATTAAATAGAAAGAAATGGACAGGCAGTAAATGAATGGATACAAAAGAAGAAAAGAGATTGCAATGGTAAGAAAAGGACTTTAGCACCAGGAGAAAAACAAATTCTATAGAGGGCTTAGACATGAGGCAGAGTTTGAAAACTTGGTAGTACATGGTAAGGTAAATGAATATGCTTTTACTGATGGCCAATGGAGAGAGTCCAAAGTCACTACAGCAGAAGTAATAGTTAAAGGTAGGAAAATCAGAAGGCAAGGCTGACAAACTGGAGCTCCTCAATGGAGCTCATAATGACATGTATTAGTCCAAGAGATTAAGCAGAAATGGCCTGCAGCATATATTCTGTAGATAGCATCCTCACAATGTGTATTGTATTTTCCTTTTCTAGACTTCATTTACAAAGTAATTTGGAAGGTGGGGGGAACTTAGTGTTAACTTAATAAGGTGTTTGTTTGTTTTTCTAGGTAAATTTTGCAACAGTGCAATTTTTGAAATGCAGGCTATTATCATAGCCTTAATGTGCTTCTATTATGTTTTATGAGTCTTGGCCTAAAGAAAGAAGTGAGTGGTATGTTTCTTTTGCTTAAATGGTGGAGACACTGTAAAATTAAAATAGTCTAGTTGATTCTAGACAAACTAAGCAAAAAATGTAGATTTTTTTGGTGTGGTAGAACAATATTAATTGGACTAGGGAACTGAAGAATAAGAAGGGAAAACTTGCTAAATTAAAATACCTGTTGTTTTGTTCCTAGGTTCAGACATTGTTCAATGGTTAACGAAGAACTTATCTATAGAAGACCCAGGTAATTTTTTTTTTTTAATGTCTGAAAATTCTGATTTGTCTTTTGAAATGATCAGATCTTACTTTGTCTTCTGTTGCTTTGGTGGTGGCCAGGCAGCATTTGACCTGTATAATTTCAATTGCAAAACAGAGCGCATCAAACCTCAGAAACCTTTGCTAAGAAGCTGATGATTTTGGCTGTCCGTTTTATTGGAGTGTGTACCAGGGAAGAAGATGATGTCCAAGAATAGAAGAGATTCTCCTTTAATTAGTAGAAAATTAGTCTGTTCCATGAGGAATTTACTTGGTGTCATACTAAATCGTTTCTTAAGCACGTGCTGTTTTCTTTCTTCTTTAAAGCATGACCAGAGATATTCATTTTACCTGCGTCTATTTCAGACTTTTTGGAAAGGAATTTCTGTTTCTTTGGAATTTTTTAATTTAAAAAATGTGTTTTTCTTCACATTAGAAATGAAAGTATGATYATTGTGGAATTCCAGCAAAAAATAAAATCATTTACCAAGAACTATGTTTAAGATTGCGGGTCGGACAATGTGGAACTATTATAAGTATAATTCATTATTTGGAAGTAGCCAGTTCACAAATTACCTGAACTGTTACAACAAAGAGATCACTAATTGCTTCCAGTTTAATATAACTTTACACACAGTGTCATATGTATGCTTTCTAAAGATAAAATGGGAATCCCTTGAGACATGAGTGTGATATTGTACTTCTCAGTTGTCAGGTACAAAAAACTTACATATCTATTTTTATTAGTGTCTGAAAGATTGCCATTCTATGTTTATCTGATATGAAAGCTTGACTCTGTATTTGTCAAACCAGAACTGCAGTAATGGGGTAGATTGTCATTCAGATTATCTGATTCTTGAAAAAATTTGGAATAGAAGAATGCTTAAATGAAATGGAGAATATGGTTCCCTGTGTTGATATGCAATTAAAATCAAACACACAGATTACTGATATATGTAACCAGAACACCATGGTATTTTAATTTGAGCTGTGTTATATCCTCTCAGGTGGCATGGGTGGAAAAAACTATTCACAATGACAAAAATGACTTTAGGTGTGTCTGTACTGGTCCAAGGATTGGGCAGTCCAAAGTCTGTTATCTGGAGCTGGCTGGATGCAAATCTGAAAAATGACGACCACCCTGAACACAGCCTTTAGGGTAGCACTCAGAACTGTCAGAAAGCAATGAACCTGATGGATGGATTCATATGACAAAACTTCTGAGAATATTCTATTTTGTAAAGCATTTTTAAGTTTCTGACTTTTCATTCCAGTTCTAGACAAGACAATCTAGAATTTCTTCTGGAAAGATCCTAAATTTCAGTGAGCTGTTGTCACTGTAATTTGGGTTTCCAGTATCTTCTGTCTACCTTTCACCAATGTGTCAGGGTTTTACTATTGCTGTTTTTTAAAACTTGACCTCAGGGCCCTGTTAGAAAGCTCTTGTGAACCTGTACAACTTGATGATGCAGAAATAAATATGCTTATGTTTTCACTGAAAGTTTTCATCTTCATCTAGTTCTGATATCAGCAGCATATGTGTAAGAGCAATATAGCATAGAGCTTGGTTCACAAATTTTAGGAGATCATTCCACTATGTCCAGAAAAATTTAGGGACTGCTTCTGTACCCCTCGTCTGCAGGTGTTATTCTAGGAGCAAGAACTACTCAAATGAGCAAGGTTTGCAAATTGYGATCCAAAGGGTAAATAGACAGTGCTAAATTCAACTTGTCCGTTAGTAAATGAAAGAACTAGTAAGAAGGAAGTGGTACTACAGTGCATTAGAAAACATTACTCTTTTGGAGTGCAATTTTTTTGTTCATTTTTCATAGGGAGTACACCCCCTATACCCTTTAAGTGAGAAAGAATGCTACTTTATGGACAGTGGGAGAACAAAAAGCAGAAGAAAGCCTGGCAGTAACATTGGCTTTCATTATGTTAATAAGTGTGAAGTTATTATTCCAGCTATTGCTGGAAACAGCAATTTGAAGTAAAAAATAGTTACAAGTGTAAATTGACAGTAAAAAAAAATGGCTGCATATTTTTCACAAATGGGAAAACATTTTCTGTGGAAGATTTGAAAGATTTCTACTTGCTGCAGTGAATCTCCATCTAGAAAATAAATTAGAGATAATGGGTGGATTCTGCTAAGTTATACGAGATTTGAAATTATTTCAGTGGCGCAGAGTAGAGTTTGTGGCCAGAATAGCCATGCTCAATTTATAGTTGCTGTTATATTGTTTGTTTTTCAATATGTACTTTAAAAAAATATTTGTTTTTCAGTCTCCAACTTTTCTGCAAAATTTTAAGGAACAGAAATTATCTAAGTTATTTTTAATGTGGAAGTTTAGTTCAGACATAAAAATAAGCATGACCTCAACCCAAACTGAAGCAGTTAACTGAGTTTACAGAGTTTTATGGGCTTGTGGTTTGGCACTTGGACATTTGTTTGCTGAATTGACCATTGACTTACAGGGTAAGTGCTGACTCTTCACTGATGGTGCCAATTACTCTTAATGTGGAAGATCTACTGGCACGATGTTTTTCTTTTTTAAAATGATAAGAGAATGAAGTCCTTTTAATCATTACCAAAAAAAAAAAAAAAGGAAAGTGAGCTGAGTTTAAGCTGTCAGCTGAAATTTCCGAGAGACCAGTTAGGTGCTTGGTTCTTGCACTGACTCCTTTGATGCTTTTAGCAAGCCACTTGATCTCTCTGTTCCTTAGCATCCCAACATGCTAAAGATGAATAATGCTGTTGCGTCTTTAAAGGGAGAAACCCGTGGCAATTTTCTTTTTAGTGAAGAATGATCAAGTATCTTCCTAGGGAAATGTGTTATTTACAAAACATGCTTTTCATCCTTAACTCTGCCCATGAAGAATTTCTTTCTAGGTAGTTCAGAAACAGCCTTTACGAACAGATAATATGTAAACCATCATCACCTTTCTCCTTTACTTTTACTTTACTTCAGAGCRTTGTATATTTGATTTACTGGTATCTGCAAAGCCTGTTGAAATTATTTGACTGAAGGCACTTGGTTATCCTAGCAGAGCCATAGCACTGCAKCCAGCTCCAGAAGGAGCACCTTCGTCTACCTCATTTTGGTGGTGTCTGTTGAAGGAGTCTACTAGTGCTCTTGGATACTAGGAATTACACTCAAAGCCTTACTCATCCTAGGCCTAAACTCTCTAGTTCAGAAAATGCAGTCTGGGTGGTAGCAAAAAGTTACCGTGTTATGGGAAATTTTAAAGAAAGCCACTAAATAGTAGAAACGTACAAATATGAACYGAGATTAATTCAGTTGAAAACACTGCTGTGTTTTCTCTAAAATATGCCTTTTCTTGGATGGATATATGAATATATATGATTAAATCAGACATTTTAAGTTACAAAACAAGACTGTTCCTTGAAGTAGGCGTGTTCCCATGATTTTTCAATTTCAGTTCTTTTCATTAGTTTTCTTTTCACTTGACCGATGGAGCTAACTTGTAATGAGATGCCCACTAGCAGCTATGTAGACTGTGGTCACTGATCCAGTGCAATAAAAAGGGAGAATTCATTAGCACAACTTGTATTTGTGTTTCTCCCACTTTTCCCTCCTCCATTTTGAAATAAAATTTCTCTCCAGCAGCTGCTCTATTAATAGTGACCTTGATAATATACTGTGCTTACTGAAGTGGCATAAAGAATTAGAGGAAACATATTAATTTTTTTTTCTTTTTTATTTGATGGAAGTGCATTGTGAAAATTTGGTTAGCTCTAGGTTGTTTCTGCCCCTTATCCCCATGCAGATGCAGTAAAGTAGCAGCAAAGTGCAGGAGGCAGACTATGCATTCTGGACCATAACATTTGGGAGACAAATCAGGCGGCTGCAAGCTGATAGCCGGTGAAGTGGAGGTCCTTATTCCACAATTTGTTAAAGGAAAAAATTAGCCTGTTATGAAAAGGAGGAAAGAAAGGAATGGAAAGGTCATGCTTATGCTTGTAGTCTTTGCATTAGTCAAAACTTGCTGCAATAAAGCAAGACTAGAATGCATCCCACTTATCAGTGGGATCAGTGAAACAAAACTGATAATAAATGTAATTTATACTGGCTGCACATGCATCAGGAGCCTCATATTAGGAACCCAGAAACTCCAAGAGACTTGCTTTTTTCATATGTCTAACTGAAACTTGGCCACATTTTGTTCAATGAGATGGATACTGAGATTAGTTAAACCTGATGAACCTTGGCCAAGTCTAATGTAAGCAACCTTTCTTCTGCTGGGTGAATTTGATCTGAGCTTGTAAGGTCCTGTAACGTTTAAAAGAAATAAAGACTTTAATCTCAGATGAACAGGAAGAAAGTAAAACTCTCATACTGTTTGGCAATAGAAAATGTCTAAATTTACAGACACTCCTTTAGTACCAATGGTATTGATGTTATGACAGTCAACCAAAATAAAAATGTGTGGGTTGCTTTTCCTTTAGGTGTGTGTAGCATGGGTAGCTTTTATCTGTGTGTGGTAATGAGTGTGCTTCTAGCCATTGCTGGGGATTGAGGGCTGAAACGGTAAGTGCTCCCATGTAGAGGTTATTTTATTTGCCCAAAGCCTGGTGGACTTTAGATTCTGATTATGCTTTGGAAAGGGTGAACGAAGGTGTATTGCCTGTAACTTAACTGCAACAAGATGAATCAGCTTTAATGGGTTCTGTTTCTGCTTCCATGTCTTTCCACTGGCATTTTAATTTTTTCCAGCTTGGTGTAATTTGTTACCCTGGGTAGACTGTATGTGTTACAAGCATCTCCCCACAGTACCCAGCACAGCAGGAGTGGCCTGGTGTGCGCTTCCTCTCTTCCCGTGTGTGGGTATTGTTTGAGCAGCCTCATTACCGTGTATTGGCTCTTGAAGCTGATTAAAATGTCCCTAGCTTGACCAGCTCATTTTCTCACTTATAGCTAGGTGGTTGGCTACATCAGTGCTCATCTCCAGTTTCTTTGCAAGGAACAGTCATTCCTTCTGATAATATGATATGTTTTAGTTTTTTCATGTGGCTGCTGGTTAAAAATGAACAGGTTTTTGAACTCAAAATGAAGAAATAGGCTTCGTGACTGGTAGAGATGCATAGAGTTTGTGTTATCATTACTATCAAGCACATAGATCAAACTGTCGCAACCTGTTACATCAAACTAAGTGTGTCTAAATAAAATTCCTCCTCTCTTGTTACCCTAAGGTGACATAATTTTACAAGACACTCTATAGAATAGTTAATGTTTTCTCATCCTAGCAATCAATACAGTGTATTGTACAATCTCCTAAACGCTGAAAATCCCTTTAGGAATAAAAGAAAAAAAATAAAAGACATTACCATAAGATTTTTATCTATGTAATAGGTTACATAAACCAGTTACAAAATACGTCTACTCTAGATACATAATCCTATTTATGAATAAAGTAATTTTATAAACTCTTAAATTACTTATGAAGTATTAATAATTGAATTATATCTATTTAGATTATAAAGGAATGTCCATATTGGAGTAATAGGTAGAGATTGCAAGTATGGAATTTGACTCTAGCATAATGTGCTGTGTAACAATAACAATATTACTCCTATCAGTACAACAAAATATGTGTTCTGTAACATTATTTCTGTAACCAACCCATTTTTTCTTGTCTATAGCATACTAATGCAAAATAGATTCATTTTGATTCTAATTAGGAAAATCTTACAACTCTTCAAATCATTTAAAATTATGATTTGAACATAGCTTATAAATATTCATATCCATTTCCTAAATAAAGCAGAACTCTGTTCATGTTTGCTTACTTTTAGTTACCTTCAACTGAGTTCTTTAATTTCATTCTTCCTAATCCTACCCCTATTCTATGGTGATATTGTCAAAGTTATCTGTTTTAATTAGAATTTTTCATACCTTTAGCATTAAAGGCTCCAAATTCTACTCAGAATTGCATTCAGTGGTAAATGTARTACCTTCACAGGACAGCCATTCCTTCCGCCTCTGTTTTAGTCATTAAAGGTGAAGTTCAAACCCCACAGGAGGCCCAAGGTTTTGTCATTGACTGTAAATGAGCCCAGTTAACTAGATTCCTTTTAAAACAGCATTAGGTGTAACATGTCCTTTAATCTGTATCTCATGCTAAAATCCAAAGGTTAATTTAGCCAAAATGAATGATACTCGGTCAGTATTTTAAAATTTGAAACAAACAAACCAGTGAACTACATTTTCGTTGGAACTCAGTAGACAATAAGAACGTTATGAAAGATGAAATGTTGTTCACTTGTTTGCTTTTTATTTAGCACCCAGTGCAACAAAAAAATATGTTGTGTAGTAAACTGTGTGAATAAAGGACTTTATTCAACATGATTTATTTCTTCCTGAAGACAACTTTCACTGAAGTCTTTGAGAGCTTTGTTAGGTGAAAAGTAAGAAAGAATAGTGAGTAGAATACAGAGTACTGATTAGAAAAATAAGTCTAAAGAAGCCTACTCAAATAAAAAGTTCATGCTAAAACCATTACCCAGATCCAGATTACAGAAGCTGAAAATTCAGTTAGCATTAAATTCAACTGATTACATTGGAAAGAACTTCCGGTGCTCTGTTATACCAATAGGAGGTATGTATTTCACCATTTCTGTTACACAACAAATTAGACTATAATAAGTCTAAATTAAATGTTTAAAATCTTTACCCATCAAGTTATCTCCGAAGTACACAGCTTTGTCATAAAASTATATATTAGATGAACTATTCAAAAGTGATGTTGGGTTAGCCCAAAAGCTTTACAAAGTTTAGAAAACTTTATCGTCAGTTTTTACAATCAACTAATAGATCAGGCCATTTTTGTTACTTAGCTGTCACTGAAAATGTACCACATTGGTCTACTAATGAAACTGTTGTTCCTGAACTGGATTATCTCCTTCTAGTTTGTTGTAACAATATCTTTTTCCTTGATGTCAGCACGCAGAAGCAAAGGATACGGTGACCGCTGTCTCAGCGTGGAGTGAGACAAATATATCACTAGCCAATATTAGCTTCCTACTGATGTATCAGATTTTCAGAATAACTGGCTTTGGATAACAAATCCTGCTGACTTGGAAATACTATTCGTTTGCCATCTCGTCTGCTTACCTGGTAACTCTCCATGCCAGTAGCTGCAGCTTCTTGCTTACCCAGCATAGTCAGAGACTATTATGCTACTGTCACTGTTAATATTAATAAAAGGACAAAAGTAATACTGAAGAATCATATATATAAGGTATATCCTTTTAGGGAAAACTCTGACACTCTGATAATTTTTAAAAATAAAGCTCATTAGTTCATTATATGAATTAAATTACTAATAAAAGATTTAATCTTGTTTTTACTAAAGCCTCTAAGAATTTTTGTGCTTTTTTTCCTCTTTGTCAGTTTCTTCTGAAACTTTGGGATCGTACCAAGTTTTGGAGGCTTAAGAGGAAGAACATGCAGTAGTTCTGATTTCATACCAGCATATTTAATTAAAAGCAGTTAAATAATTGTTTAGAGACTTCATTAACTTTCTGCTCCCTTGTTTCCCAGAGAACTATGTTATATAGTAATGGAAGGCACACGTAGGTGGAAGTGAGATTATAAATCTGGACAATTTAATTGAATAAAAGCAGTTGAAATCTATTCATCTAGCCAACGGCTCTTTCAGCTATTTATAGTCAAGTAAACAAAAATGTTTTGATATTTATGTCTTGTATGTAGTATTTGATGACTGAAATGTTAATGTACGGCCCTTTCTTGTTTTTGTTAACAACTGTCTGTAAGATGGTTTTCAGTTTTCACACAGCCCGTACAGAGAAATACTGCTGTCCACACATTGACAGAGGGACACACTGAGGGTTCAAGACTAAGTGAACTGCTAGGTGCAGCAGTGTACCAGGTACAGGACATTGTTTGCCATTTCACCTTGGACAGATTAATACTTGAGTCTCTGTATTTTTCAACTAACCCTTCCCTCTCTCTCTCTTCCTCTTCTCTTCCAATTTTTTTCTCCATCATTCATTCCCTAGTTTTACTCTACAGAGAATCCTTTGGTTCTGGTCTACTTATGGCTGGTTATTGGATCTAAGTGTAGCAATTCTGTCAGGTGCAGAAGAGGTAAGAAACCTGTTTGGCAGTGCGAAAAAAAGCTACCAGCTTGCTCCCAAGCTATGGTGTACCTGAGCAATATGACACAAATCAGTTCCTCCTTTTCTCCATTCACATATTCTCACTCTTATGTTTCTCCTTTCCTCTGATTTCACTGGTTGTGTTTGCTCACTTAGCCTAATTTTACAGATAGGAAAACAGACAAACTGAAGCTAAAAAATAAGCAGGAGTTTCACTGCTTGTGTGGCAGGCTGGGTGACAAGAGCCATGTCCACTGTGGTTTTGTAGTTGCAAGACTTTATTCTGCTTGGGAGTATGTAAACTTGGGTCTACAAAACATAAAATAACCAGTGACACCAGAATCTGATTAAGTTTAGTGGACCTCCAATTAATTAACAACTAAATTAATTACAATTAGTTAATATCAAATAAACAAAAAGATCCCATTTATCTCAGACTGGGCATACAGAAATTATAAATGGTAATTTACAATTGCTTTTGGAAATTTGTTTCTTAATTGCTGTCTACTTAAATATAACACATGCATTAGATAAAGGGGAAAACTCAACATTTTTAATAGCTTTTAAGCTTATTAGGAAACTTATGAAGAACTGTAAATGTGAAATATTTACATTTTGGAATTCTGGAATTATTAACATCTTCAAATGTAATCACTGCCATTACAAAAACAAAGCAAAAATCTAATAAATAAACAACTGCTATATCATAGTAACCTTGGGTTTAAAAAAATTTAAGTTTTCTGATTAAGGTCTTTCAGAGAAATAATAAGTAGTTGATTTTTTATTTATAATATAAATGAAAGCTGCTATTTCTTGAGATAGCTTCATATGTTTGTCACCTAACTTGAGGATATTTTCAAGTAGGCTGCTTTGAAAAAATTAAGTATGGGGATTTATAGTTCCACAGTTAAACCTGACATGAATTTTTAGTAATAGTGGCTGCCACCATAACTGCATAATAAAATTAAACATATAGATATAACTATTTAAAGAGTTTCAACTGTAAAATTCTAAGGGTTTAAAGTTCATGTTAATGAACTTTGTGAAATATGTTCCTTGAGCTATCTGAAACAGATGAAAACTTACTCTTCCAGAAAATAGATCAAAGGTAATTCACAATAGCTTTTACCATAGTAATGATGAGTGGCTGAGAATAAAATAGAAGTGAAAGGTCTATTTATGTTCCTGCATGCTACATTTAGACAATATTCTGCCATGCTGAAATTATCTCCATGAAGACAAATTAGCAGATAAATATATTGTGACTTCAATTCTAACATTAAAAGATATTCCCCACGCCAAAAGCCTTTGCAAATACTAGAGGTTGCAAATAATAGGAAATTTTTTAAAAATCAGCAAGCCAAGAATCTTCTGTACAGCAAGAAAAAACATAGCTAATAATGCAAATTAATTTATGTGCAATGCACACTCCAAAACACTAGAAATTAAATGGATTTTATACAACAAAGTCAATATGAACAGGACAGGCAGTACTGCAGTCAGACCGTCTGGACCTGTAAGCTGTTTCTCACAGTGATCAGTCACAAAAACTTAGGAAGGGGCTCTGACAGCAGGCCCAGGGTAGTAGCAGTCCCTCGGCGCACCTTCCCCTCTGCTGCCCCCCTGGATCTTAGGGAGCTCCCTGACCTGGACTGGTGCCTACAGTTTTTGTTTAGTAGTTCTTGAATGACCTTTCTTCCATTGCCTTTACAACACCCAATAACAATACATTCCACAGTTTAATCAGGTATTGTAGGTGTATTTTTTATTTGTTTTGAAGTGTCTGCCTGATAATTTCATTGGTTGACTCCGAGTTCTTGGGTTGTGAGAAGCAGTTATCCCATCACTGTCTCTTGGCTAGTCATGATTTTATAGACTGGTATAATAGCTGTCCTCCATCATCCACTTTCTGATTTGCAACAGCACTTGTTGTATGGAAGCCTTCCTATGTCTTTTATCATCCTTATTCCCCTTCTGCTGCCTTTTCCAGCTTTAATGTGAAATGAATATGTGAAATGAAATCACCAGAACTCTGCTCAGAATTGATGATGTGGGTGAGGTATGCAGTATAATAATGTCATCTGCTAGTTTGTTTTCTATTTCTTTGCTAATAATTCATTATGTTCTGTTTGAAGTTTGAGCAGACATTTTCACAGAATCGTCTACGGTGGCGCTTCATTGAGCAACAGTAGCTAACATATAGCTCCTTACAGGGCATGTAAACTTGGGGAGGGAGTGTTCATGTCTGAATTGCTTAGCGTTTATCAACATTCAGTTCCATCCACTGTTGTATTGTCCAGTTAGTCAGTTTTGAGAGATCCTTCTACATATCTTCACAACTCTTCATTTTTTAATTACCTCAGTAAGGTTGTGCTTTTAGCAAATTCTGTTGTATCATCAGCCACATTCTTCTGTAGATATTTTAGGAGGATATTGAACAGTGCAGGATCTACCAAATATAGCTACAGGAGTACAGTGGTTGCCTYCCTCCTATGTGATAACTGATCATCTATGCCTAACCTTTGTTCCTATCTTCCTGCCTATTGCTCGTTCCATGACTTTCTATCGCAGGTCAGCTTACTTCCTTTAAAACCTTTGGGGGAATTGTGCCGAGAGTCCTTTGGAAATCCAAGTTAATACATCAACCAGATCATTTTCATGATCTTGTATGTTCATTAACTCCACAAAGGAACAGTTGTAGAGTTATGAGACATTGCATCCACCAATAAAAGCTGTTCTGAGTCATTCTTGTTCCGTGACATTTATCTATATTTTTACTCATTCTACCCTTTATTTTTGTTCCTATCATATTGTCTGTATGGACATCATTCTTATTCATCTTTTTTTCTCATCTTTTTTTCCAGAGATCTTTTTAAAACTTGTAATCACATTTGCCACCTTTTTTTTCCTTTAGTGCTGAGGCTAATTTAAGTGATAAATTACACACTACTGCTAACAGTTCAGCAATTTAATATTTGACTTCCCTTATTACACAGAGTGACCATTATGTTGACCCAGCTATGTGGTATTGTTCATTTTATCAATTTACTTTAAATGCTTTTATATTTTTTTGCTGTTGTTGTCAGCAGTGGTATCTCTTCCTTCTACATTTAGATTCTGCCACTAGAGAAGAAATAGGTCACTTGCTGAGATCTCTTCTTTTTTTTTTTTTCATTGTGCAAAAAAAGYCCTTATGGAAGGGCTTTTTTGAAGCTATTTTGGCTAGTTAATATCTGTCAAAAAGCTAACAGTTTTTCCATATTTTTACTAGTAAAGAGTTTATCTTGCTGAACTATCAGTTCTCTACAATTATCTGTGTAAATCCTCTACAACAGGGAAAACTGAGCACTGGGAGTGGAGTTATTCAACAACAGGAATATGTGATTCAGATTTTAAAAATGGCATAAAATGGAATCTTGCAGCATCTTTAAAGTTTACTCTCTCTAATCCTTCATTTTGATGTGGACAGTGAAATGTATTTTACTTCATTTACTCTCTAAAAGTGATTCTGTTTCAACAACTGCTCTGTTTTTTTATATATACTCATCACAAATAAAGCTGTGTAATTGGGAATGACATACCTGTGTTATTTTTTGGAAAGTTACCTCCACAGCTTGTTGTTGTTGTTGTTGCCTTACCTGAGCTTTGATGGTATTTTTCTATGATGTGTGCCTGAATGACACCATTTTAGGCTTTTGACTCTTTCTGGACTTTAAATGCACAGCATTTTTCCAATTGAAAGAAATACATTATTTTCACCTTTTTATGCTCACGGTTTGCCAGAGGTATGAAAATTGTTATAAAGAAGATTATATTCTTCTTTACTGTATAGAGTGCAGGGAAAGAGGCAGTTATTATTCCAGCTGCTGCTGCATTTTCTTTGTACTATCTAAACTGCTTGGTCACAAGTGGGTGTTTTGTGATTATGATAGCAATGTATGACAATGATACAAAATTAATGGTTGATGTAGTAGTAATTGATATCAAAACAGACTCAGAGACTAAAAAAGTCTCATGATTCATCTTAACCAGCAGTACTCATAGCAAGATTTTATTGCTAGCTATTGCTTGCCCTCACCCAACTTAAAAAACTCCACATTAGCTGACATTCCTGTGATTCAACAATATTATTTTCTGTAGTTCCTTCAGGAACAAATATTTTTTGTATTGAAAAAGTCTGCCCCACTCTTGCCATTGCACTGTATTGCTGGTCACAAATCTAAGCGGTGCATAGACTGCACTGCTTATTCACATGCCCTAGATCTGCCAAGCCTTGAACACGATCTTCCCCCCACCCCATGCCAACACATACCTGGCTGTGGTAGTACCTGTTTGTCATATATGTGAAGTGCATTGCTGTAACTATTTCCATGCCTGTGATTTTCAAACACAGCTGACTGAGAGGGGAACTGGAGATGTGGCCAGCAATGCCTGGCCATGACTGTCCCCAAGCAAGGGAGAAGCTGTGACACGGTGCTGCAGCCAGGAAAGTTTTCTGTCGTTCAGGACTCCATGTCTGAAGGGACCATGGTGTAAAATATTTTTCCTGGCTGACACCTGCTAGTGCAGCTTCTTAGGTGTCATGAACCGTGGAGAACGTATTGCATGGCTCCATGCCATATGTTTGCAGCGAAATGACACGATCACACGTCTACAGACCTGGCCCCTGGGGGAGACAAAAGTTGGGAGAGCTGGTGTCCTAACAGAAAGTGACAAGCAGTATGCAACAGAATCTGATACAATAGCATAAGAGTTCTACAACTGAGCAGAAGTGGTCTATGTCCAGTATTTTGAGTCTTCTGTGGATGCTTGAAATTGTGGAACAAGATTTTATCTGAGAAAATTTTCGAGAATATTTTTATTTTGTGATAATGATTTTCTTTGTAAATATTTCTGCTTTTGTCTGTGCCAGGTTTGCTCCAAAGTGTATTCACGTGAATGTAAATAGTAGCACAGCGTTTCATACTGAAGGGAGGATGAGTGAAGTGTCAGCAAATACCTTATGAAAAGAAGAAGTTCAGACTGTCATTTGGGTAAACAAGACATACAGTTTTGGATTTTCTGTGTTTTGCCCCTGAAACAGCACAGAAGTGAAAACTCAAACTAAGAAATTGTAGAATCAGAGGAAGTGCCAGTGGGAAAAACAGGAAGCCCATACTTCAGTGGACTCTGGATTTCATCCTTATATCATTTCAATTTAAAGTGACAGGAGTTACCAAGAATTAAAGAAACAAAAAAGTCTGTGATGCCTGTTAACAAACAAGATTGAAAATAGAAATATTCAAGGATAGTAATACTGAAATTAGAAGAAATGTTTTATAAATCTTCACTTGTGCTGGTGTGTACAGAGCTAAATTCTCTCATTGGAAGGCCTGATTACTGGTGTGATATAGGTAGACACTTTAAAAACTTGAGGAGAGGTGAAGGGAGAACTGAATGTGAATTTGAACACATTCAGGCTGCTTTTCATCGCTGTGTGCTCAATGAAGTGGTTATGCAGTGGCTAAATTGTGTTGTGTCCTGTTTTCCCTAGTAGTTAAGTCTACCTAATGCTTGCAGCTTAGATGAATTTTTTCCACTCTGTGGAGCTGCTGGTTTTAAGTATGCCAAACAAACATGCCAAATACATCTCTTAGATGTGAATTTAAGAAGATTTTTATGTATAGCACTGCTCAATTCTAATACCTCACTACCCATTTGTCTGCCTCTTGACGCGTCAAATTGCAACAGCCTTTTTTCTCTTGTCACCGTGAAAACTATGGTTGCTCCTCTCAACCCATTACAATTTGAGGTCTCAGGGGGCATTTCTTCAAAATACAATTTTATTAAGAAAAGAAAAGTCAAGTTTTAATAGGAGGTAACACCAGTTATTATGTGAATCAGCTTAAATCCAGTGGGAAATAATCACATGAAAATTTAATGGACAATATTAATGAAGTTTTTGAGAGAAAACTGTCTGTGTACTGCTGACAGTGATAGGTGACTTCCATTTCAAGGACTATCATCTTTTTTCTATTTTATGATAACTCTTTCCTTTCTTTCCTTTTTTTTTTTCCCTGAGAGTGAAGGAAGGTGTTTTGCTTTTTTTTTTCCTTCAAGAAATTGTAGTTCAGCTCCTCCCTTCTTTCAGTCTTCCACAGTGGCATGACTTTTGTTGACCTAGTATGGATAAAATCATTCCAGGGTTATGTATAATGCAAGGCTGATAGTGCACCCCTGGTTCACTATACCTTTTTGGACATTTCTGTGAACAAAGTAGTCATCATTTCAGGTATGTACATCATTGTTTCTAGACCTGGGATAGGTATGTAAGTGGCACCCTACATTATAGATGAGCTCAGAATATAAGAGTGCACATTACCGCTCCTTGTGCAGGGCTGGATTCATGGCACATCTCTGCTAGGTTCCCCCCTTAAATGCTGAGCAATGTTCCTACTGATGACTGTCTCTTTGGGCTGCTGATGGCGTCAGCAGCCACTGTCTAGCACAATGCATGAGAAAAATCCTGTCTATTTTCGTAAGCTGCTTTGGTGATAGGTAGCTTGGTTTTTGATGGGTATCTTAGAATCAGACATGATTTTCTTTTTTTGGTAAATGTGCCTTTGGGTAAATAGTGCCTTTTCTTTCACTGAATTTTTTTCCCTACCTGAAATGACTCTCGCTGGGTGCTGCTCCCTTTGCAAATTCCATCCCTTAGATGGGTCAAAACAGAGCAGTTTATAGCGAAGTAGGCGTTTAACAACTTTTCTGTTTTATTTTCCGCTCTTTAAATGCCACAGTCAGGCCCAGAGCCTGCCTCTCCTACACACTGTGTGAGCGTGAGAAGCAGGTTGTATTTTATTGCTTTAACATAAAGTTAATCCTTTGCAGCTTGTGTTCAGACTGGCAATGAAATGACAGCAGGAGTGAGGTGAGAGTAAGTGATGATGTCTTGGCATTCGACACTTAAAATGAATGTGTGCCTGTGAAGTTCTGAGTCATTGATTTCCTTTCCAGGCAGCAGTGTGGTAGAGCAATGCACTTCAGTACTATGATGGATTTTAGATTAGCCAAATACCCCAGAACAGCAAACACTTTATTGTTTGATGGAAAGAGAGGCTTTTGTTTGCTTGACATTGTAGCATCAAGTGTATGAAAAACTTGCTAGTTTGGGGTTTTCATTGTCACCTACATCATACAATGATCTTCAAGGCACAAAATGCCCCAGACCATGTTCCTTGTTTCTCCAGGGCTGAAATTCACAGAGGAACATTTAGAGAGAGTCTGGGAAATGCCGTTCTGAAGTGGAGCTGAAGTGGAAAACACCATATTTTCTCTTTAGTCCCTCAGAGATTATCACAAGCCACTTCAGATGTGGTGACGGTGCTATAAATGGTATGATACTATAGAGTAAAGTGTTTTATGGACTTCAGAGAAAACATAAATATGACAACTATCTCACCTGAAGCCCTTACATGCTGAGAAAAACTAGAATCCACACTAACCCCTGAAAACATGTCCTTTAAGGGTTTTCAGAGCAGAGAAACATGTTTATTCCAAAGAAAACCAAGGAACAATTCCTCCTCTTTAGTCCTCTCCTATGTATGTTATCATAAGAAACAACTTGTTCCACTGATACTACCATACCCTGCAATTTAAAATGAACAAATAATCATCAATTCATACAATAGCTATTACAGTAAGGAGAAAAATCCCATTTATGCAATGGGGTTAAAACTGCACTAGGTTTAAAAAGAAAATAAAATGCAAGCTCGACAACCAGGATATATTTTTCGTTCTTCAGATTTCATCAGGTTTGCGTTGTCCCAAAGCGTAGAAGATTTCTGACATTGTTGTATAACAAAGTATATTAAAAGTGGCTAGCATTTAATCCATCAAGATCACTCTCCTTATAATGGCATAGCAGATGGCAGGGCAATATTACTTCTCAGAGAAATGATTGCTAATCAATCTATTTATGTGTTATTCACTTCATCCACTCAGCTAAATAAAGTTCAACAGCAGAATGAACCATGAAATTTTAAGCTTTCTCTGAGGTTTAGCCCAGCAATTGTGTATGCATTAAGAATCAAAGCTACACCAACAGCGACCATTTGAATTCACATCAAGATAATACATATCCCGTTAAAATGAAGCAGGTTTATGAAGATGTATTTCTATCTTTCACATATGGCTTTTTTTTTCTATTATCTGCTATAACTTGCAACTCCTCCAGTGCACTGTCCTTTTTTAAGTATGAAAGGTTAAAACAGAGCTTTGGGTGATTTTTGTTTCTTGACTACGCCTCTCTACTTCTCAGCACTACCACTGCTACAAAGTATGCCTGGAACCTTGGTTCAAATGATTGATATCTTCAAAACAAGCAGTCAAGAACAGAGGAAGCTGAATCTACTCTGTTCTACCTGTTAAACCTCAGTGAACTTTGTCTCCATCAGATATTTGTGTGATGTCTCTGACTGCAGCATTTATTCATAGTATAGCAGTTGACTGCGATTTGAATTATGCCTTTTCAACGAGGCTATTTGGGTGTAGCTGAGAATGTAGATTATATTGCATATTCTAACATACAGTGACTGATGATTTGGAAATCATACAGTTGTATGCATTTCACATTTCTGTGTGTGTCTGTGTGCACTTACCATCTAAAGAAACAATATTTTATTGCTTTTATTTTTGAAATTTGTATTCCAAATATATATAAACATTTCTCTTTTTACCTGGGAACTTTTATATTTAAAAGTATTCTTCAAGGCTTCTTTTTCTTTTCCAATGCACTTCATAGAAGTTTTTGATGTTCCTAATCCCTGTCTGCCATTCTTTGAGATGGATGGTGTTTCTTTAAGTGTTTGTCCCCTAACTCCACATGCAGGAATAGGTGGGGAATACAGAATCTGTCTGAACTGAACTTCCTAGACCTTTAGGTGTGTAGGTCTAGTCTTCTCCTGGCTGTGCTTTCCTATTCAAGCTCATGGTTTTTCTCCCTAAATCCTACTGTCTTACTTCAGCTGGGCTTCTTAGAGTATTCCTTTTTCAGACTGATTAGCAAACTGAGATGCATATCAAAGTGTTGCCTTTGTTGTGTCTGTGATACACTGGTGTACTTCTTGTTTGGAGATTAGAAAACTTCTGGGAGCTGAGTTTTCTTTCTGTGCAGTTCTACTGCTGGTGTGTGGAGAACAGTGACATTAGTCTTTTACCAGTCTATGAGATGTCTATGAGAACAACTGCCCAGTTGTTCTCCTATTTGAGGGGTATTTGATTTATAGGTTATTCAACCTCTGTGCAAAAACAGAGTATTGAAGATGCTTTGGTTATGCGGTTGCCCTATTGACAGAGGAGACTGATGGAGAGGATTTTAGACTTTCAAGTGGAATGACTCTGTTAATCTCTTTATTCTTACAGCTTGAACTTTTTTCTTTTTTTTTAAATAAGGCAGATACTACTCGCATTCTCAGAGTTAGTTCTGAGCTACAGTGGATCTTAGATTGTTATTAAAAAGGATTATTATTGCACTTACATATAATGCAATGCTGGAATAAGGTGCTGGATTAGTAGCACTAAAAAATGAAAAGTAATTGTTTATTAACTGAAGCAAAAAACAAGAGATGTGATCAGTTTATATGTCCCTCTTCACTTATAAGGGCTGTGTATAGGGACAAAGAGGTACCTTAACATTGATTTGGCGTAGCTTTATCCTAGCTGAATGAGATGCCTGAGGTGAGAGTAAAACCGCCTCARATCTCCATACATAGCTGAAGGAGAGAGAGAGAGAGGCTTCTGCTGAAAATGATTCAGAGCTAAACTGAGCTTAATTGCCTTCTGGAGGAGGCCAGCTCTCTTTCTTCATTTTCGCTGTAGAGAATCAGTAGTGACCATACACTTAGTTACCATCATTGGGTGCTTACTGGAAAATGGGACAAATACAGGCCTTTGACATCTTTCCTCGTGCTCCTCCTATAAGCAACACTCCTAGGATTATAAACTGCTCTGGCRGGACATTTTAAATAATTTCTTCTGCAACTGTGTCCATCCCTGTTTTCTGCTCTTCATTTCTGCTTCACCCACCTCAAACTACAGAGTAATAATATCATTCAGGCTGGAAGGGACCTCAGGAGGTCTGTAGTCCAACCTGCTGCTCTAAGAAGGGTCAGCTCTGAGGTCAGACCAGAGTGCTCAGAGCTTTACTGGATCTTGAAAACCTCCAAGGATGGAGACTGCATAACCTCTCTGTGAAATGTTTTCCCCTGCTTGACTATTCTCWTGGCGAAAAATCTTTTCCCTATGTCAAGTCAGAACCTCCTGTCTTTTAGTATATGACCATTGTCTCTTGTTTTACTGCCATGCACTTCCATAAGGAGCATGGCTCCATTGTTTGATAATCTCCTTGTAGCATGCTGCTGTTAGGTCCCCCTGAAGACATCTCTACTCCAGGCTGATCAAGTCCAGCTCCCCCAGCCTCTCCTTACAGGGCTGGTGCTCCAGCCCTTACCACCTTGGCGGCCCTCCCCTGAGCTCCCTCCATGCCTACATGCCTTGTACTGGGAGGCCTAAAATTGGACCTGGTATCCCACATGCGGTCTAATGATTTCTGCGTAAAGAGGAATAATGTGAACTCCTTGTCCTCTTGAAAAGTATTACAATTCAGAGTTCAGGAAGAGCATGAATCAGATCTGGAGCCTATTTAGTTTCTTCTAAATCTGAACAGAATGCTCTCTAATCTGCATCAGAGTTGTGGAAGTAATACGCTCTGGCCTTTCCTGGCAAGCCCTATCATCCTTATCTTAGAAATCCTTTCTCTAAAAAATATCAGCACATTTCTTCCTTTTTTTTGCTCTTGTTCTTTAAAGATACATAATACCTGCAAAAAGAATGTTATAAACGTTAACAATAAGTCACAGTGTGAAGAAGAAAGAAAAGCTTTACAAAATTAAAAGGTAGGCAACAAAACAAATTAAACAAACTTTGACAACTGAATTGCTACAGAATTTATTGCCTCAAGATGTCTGTTCCAAGAGATAATAGAATTTAGTGGCTTAAAAGATATAAATAACAAAAATATATGGAATTACATTAACTGGGATAAAATTCAGAAATGGATTTGCACACATCCCAAGCATCAGGACAGAAGCAACTAACTTCCTTCTGTTTGAAAGTTTTTTTTGTAGGCTGGCGCTTTGGAAAAGGTTTCTTAGCAGGATTGTTGCGTTTTGTAGCAGATCGTAGAGTTCACTGACAAAAAGAGCATGCTGGGTTTGCTTGGATGATGGCTCTGCCCAGAGGGGCTGGAACTAGTTTGCAAAACAAAGAAAGCACAAGGATATGTGAGAGGACAAGGTATGAAATAAACCCTGGTAAGGTTATGTGCTCTCAATGAAGTACTGTCCAAATCCCCCTTTTTGCTCCTTCTGCACACTTACTAGCTTCAGGATAGCTTAAAAATGACCCACTCCTCCTCCTGTATTACATATACCAATGAATGTGTCTAGGTGAGCAAACAGGTGAAAGAGGGAATACTCTGGAATACTGATGAAATACAGGTGAATAAATGTGTCTGTATTTCATTCTCATATCCAAAATAATAATGCGTGAAGCATAAATGAATCCCAGTTTCATCACCGTTTAGCAATGATATAGCAGGACTAGCATTTATTTCTGCATGACAGTGCTGTGACTGAAGTCTCCTCAGTTGCCACTGTGATGTTTGAGAGAGGCAGGATAAGGCGGATCTGTGCTGAAACATTTATGATTGCCATTGCTAAGAGTCAAATTACAGGCAACAGAAACAAATTAGGTCTTTTTAAAGGATGAATTTGAATGTGTGTGTGGTGATGGTGATGGTCATGAAGAATTGCTATTTTGCTTTTTTTTTTTTTTTGAAATGTAAAACTGTAACATTTTCTGTAGTGAAAATATTCATACTTACAGAGTCTGCATACTTATTGGATTCGTACTGAATCCATATTTTAGATTGGAGATCCCCCTTTTTCAGGTAGGTCTCACTGCTTCTGTCTTTTTCTTCTTTGTCTTTTTCTTCCTTCCCCTTCCCAGCTTCTCCTTACTCCCTAGACTTCTTATATGGCCTTTTTGTTGTGCTGTTTCCTTTTCTCATCCCTGGTGTTGTCTTGCAGCAGTACTGTCCTCCTGTCCAGCACCACCTTCTGTCACCAGTGGCTTTGTGGTGGGGCCCAAACAAAGTGGCTCAGAAAACCTTGTGCTCCTCTCAAAAAAATTAAATTTTAAATTAGGATGCCTCACTGGTTGTGGACTTATGTTAGTAGATTGTGCTAGGAAATATTTAAAGTAACAAGAGAAATTGCTATGCAGCTATTTTAACAGTATAAACCAGAGTTCTTACAAGATTGGTAAAGGAATCTGGTAAAGAATGAAACACAGTAGGACTTGAATACTGCAGCAGGAGCATGACTAACTAATGCTGCTCTCTTCCTACAACATTGTGTTCTTGTGGGCCAAATCAAGTAACTACAAAGACAATATTGAATAAGAAACTTCAGGGACTGATACTGGACAGTGGTTCACTGAAAATACAAGAACGCATATAATCCTGACTGTTGCATATTATGGTTTTGTACACTAAAGTGAATTAAAGTTATTCTTCATTATATTCCAGTAATGATACTTCTAAGGAAATCTCTATCCTTTACTGTAGTTCTGATAAAGTTCATGAGGAAGATATCATGTAGTTGGAATCTCCTGTTCTAATGTCATGTAATCTGAAACTGTTCTGAAGAGAAAAAGCAGGCTGCACAGTCTGGGTAAGAATGATAACAGTTTTGTCAGCTTCAAAGCAAGTGAGTGAATGTCATGGGAGCCACCTGCTAATGCTAATAAAGCAGTGGAACTGCAGCTACAAATGGGAATTCTAATAGCCATTTGTTAAGGAGAGTACTTTTTTTTGATGCCGTCATTATGTTATACAGAAAAAGACGGGGCTTTCGTGATGCCAGGACCTTGTTTTGGAGCCAAGTGGTTATCTGCAGGAGATGGGATGAATCCAAACAAGAAAACTAAGTTGCTACAAATAAATCTTTTAACCTTCTGAATTTCCCTTGCTTTTCTTTTGTTCTTCTGACAGTGGAAGCTCTACATTTGGGAACATTGATGGCAGCACATGGCTATTTCTTTCCAATCTCAGACCATGTTCTAACACTAAAGGATGATGGAACCTTTTATCGGTTCCAGGTAAGTGTTCTACATGTGTTCCTGAGTTGCACAAATGAGGGCTTGTATTAAAGGCCTCATATGAAGGTTCATAGCAAATTATACAATACTTTCTGTCTTATGTAACCTAGTAGATGGTGACAATTCCTCTTAAATTAGAAAAATGATAGAAGGATTTTATTCAGAAATTAAGTCAATAAATTGTGTTAAGAAAAGAGTGGCCATTCTGATCCTTGAAAATGTAATTGGTAAGCATAGTAATGCTAAGTGAGGAAGTATCTCTCGTGAAATAAATTACTCTAATATTTTTGAAGTTTAATAGAGGAAATGAAATTACGTTACTGACTCTGATTACCAACATAATCTTAATTTGGAAAAGGGCAGGTATCTGTTAGAAAAGTAGTGTAATACATATTCTTTCCTGTAAGAGGACTTCCTTATAGGTAACAGAGTAGTACTGAAGTAGTGTGTGTTCTTCAAACAAGTGCAAACACATTTCTGTGTCACATTGTATATGACAAAGATATGCAGGTGCTTCAGAAGAAGCCAAAAAGAACATTCATTGATATAAGCATATAAATATATGTATGTATTTTATTCAGGCTCCTACTTAGTTGTATTTCATTGTATTAGATTTCAAACTAAGGGCTTRGGAGGGTAGAATGCTATTCTAACAATGAATAGCAAGCTAGAAGTTTGCAGAGCAACACTTCTTCTGACTTGTAACCAGTATTTGTTTATGTATTCTAGAGTAGGAATTAATTTGCTTTGTTTCCCATGTGCCACCATCAATAGCGGTGGTTGTATTCTGTGTTGCAATTAAGCAGCAGTGGTGGCAGGTATCAGCAACAGATGCTTGAAGATCTTTGCTAGATATTTGCTGCTTTGAAATCATGATATGATGAGCATCACTATGAAATTGATTATAAAAGTACTGTAGTTTGGGAAGCCTGCTCTCTTATTGCCCACTGCATTACATTGTCTCAGAAAAATAATCTATGGTAGGACAAAATCTATTATCCTCAAGATATTTAAGTCTAAATCTTGTCTTTAAAATTATTTAAATAAGAAACCATAGAAAATAAAATAGACCTGAGATCACCATCTTTCAAATGCAGAAAAAAACCTGTGATATACTGGAGAGCAATCATTGTCTCAAGCATTATATGAGGTTAATTGCTGTAGAATACTTTTATCAATATTATGATTTGAGTTCTACTCTATAGACCCATGTAAGGGAAAAGAAAGGGTCCTAGTATTTGATCTAAAACTTAAAATGTTAGTGTGAATATAGCTAAATATCTACAGTGCAGTCTAGCAACTAACAGTGGCTGCATGCATTTCAGTATCACTATTATATTTTCATATGTAGATCCTTGGTGGATCATACAGTGTAAAAAACCTGCCCTTCAGCAGACAGTAAGTTACACAAGTGTATGGGTCATACAAAGGGAAGTCATCCCAGACTTCCTCCCCCACATCCAAAGCCACTGTTGATCCAGTAGAGGGGGTTTGAAGGCAAAGGTTTCCCTCCCAGGGCGCTGCCTCCTCCTCAGTATTCAGCCCAGAATCTGTTTTCTCAACTCCATTTCCCCTTCTCCCCCATCCAAAAAACCCCCACCTTGCCTTGGTAGCTCTGTACCAGACTGTCCTGTGCTCAGACCAGTGACCCTTAACAGTTAGGACTTATCCTTTTCCCGCTATTTCCTTCAGCTTCTGCTGTCCCTTGGTGGCTACTGCACACTCAGTGTTGGTGTAAGGGAAAGAGGGATGGCATGGGATGAAGGGGCTTACTGCTGAGGGAAAGGCACTCAAGGGTTAGGTGGTAAGCAAAATGCAGAAAGAGATCAAGAAGTGCTTGAGGTACTGGTTCTTGGCTTACCTCTGCATAAGCAGCAGCCAGGAGGACACATTATCGGAGGACTTCCTTTGTGGAGAATGGAACTTATTTATGGAGGTGCTGCTTACTGAATTCTGGGTGAAAGTACGGCACTGTTACTGGCCTGCTTATATCTAAATGTGGGTAATGAGCACCTCCCCTACCATAATTTGGTTGAAGGAACAGATAGATCAGCATTAGCTGCACTGTGAACAACTGAGGTTATTGCAGCTAGTCTGTCATGGACTTTCCTCAGAGAAGTCTACAGTCTACATGGTTGGACATGAAGATTTAGTTAGGGTTAGACTGTAAACCATTGTCAATTGATTTACATAGGTTATGGATTTGGCACATATTTGCCATATGCATATGAAATAAGGTAATTTCCACAAGTGGTGCTCAGTATATAGCTGTAGCAATTTGGCTGTTTGCTGCTTTGTAGCACCCTTTGCAGCTGCTGCTTTAAAGCTGATTTAAATCTGTTTTGCTATAACTATGCTAACAATGATAAAACAGTGAAATTTTACCTGTTAAGGTATAGCATGAGAAAAAATACATAGTGGTTGCATACTGTGTAATTATAGTTATATCAGCACAACTTATGTCCTTAAAAACCCACATTCCTTATCAAAATAAGGCTAATACAAAAACTGCTACTGAAGCTGTTAAATTGGAAGATAAAGATGGTATATTCAATGGGGAGAAAGGCAACATTTCCAAAAGTTCAACTGGAAATGTATGAGTGTTGCACTAGAATACTTATTCAGTTGTTCTGTTGTTTCTTCGGAAATAGTACCCTTTGAGTGGACAGGATTCACCAATTTCTAGATATTTTAATGGAAAGAGAAATTACAGTACACCTACCAGCACTGAAAAGTTTAGAACTTGTCCCTGCAGAGAACTCTCTGCCTGCAGTACAGTGGCCTGACCTACAAAAAACAGACTAGCTACAATAACGTTCTCTATGCACTTCATTTTTTGTAGTCCAAAGGGTAACAGATTCCCTCCTGGCAGTAAAATTACTGCCAGGTTGTTTTAAACAAGTTAGTGTTGTATGGCTAAAAGTAATGGAGATTGTATTTCATTTGCACAAATGCCCTTTTACAGGCAAAATTATGCCTTTTCAGTTATTACTCTTGCCATCAGGAGGGCTGTAAAATCATAATTGTATCTGCTTTTTTAAATAATGTGGCTTTAGAAATAAAAAATCATTCCTGATCATTCTTTGACCTACTCAGATCTAATTAGGTCAGTTTCTGTGATAATAATTTAATTCAGAGGGGATAGATCTAAATATTAATTGCCTTACTCACAGAGTTGTAGTTTCTTATTAATCTCAATGTGGCAAAGCAGAAAATTTTGTTATAGTGATGCTATGCAAACCTGAACTCTCAGATCTTGAACATGTGTATGGCTTTTTCATGGTATTTTAATCCTGGGACCAAAGAAGGAGCTGAATACCTGCTATCCACCCTCCTGTATCTGAGAGCAAATATGTGCGTGGGGCACAAATAAGAAAAGCAAGGTGCACCTTAGCAAGTGGATCCTCCTCAGGCCAAACATTGTTCACTGACACCCTTTCATCCCTGTCCACGTAACTGATAACGTGGCTGTCCTGGTGAGGAATGCCTGACTCTCACCCTTTTTAGCTGCTAACTTGTCAGAAGTGTCACCCAGAGAAAGAAATATTGATTTCTTCTAGAAATTGCACGTCCATTCTAAGTGTCTCACCATCCATAGTGAAAAGTAATGTTTTCTGGTATTTTTTGTCTCTGAACAAATTCCTAGGATACTTGAGGCTTGTGATAATCACACTCCCATTTTTTGATGATTAATTTCTAATTTACTGCAAAGTAATTTTCAGAAGGGAAGTTTAGGTTCTACTATTCTTTTGTCACTTTTAAGTTGGAAGGCTTAAATAGCTGAGAAAAGGGTGAAAATGGGAACCAAGTTTTGTGTTGTAAAAACATGAGTCTGGTGAAGACAGCAACAAAAATCTCATTGATTTTGGCAAGATGAAAATTTCACCTGTGATTTCTTCTCCTGTTCTACCACTGGGAATAGAAAGACACTTTCTTGAAGAATATGTCTAACCTTTCTGGCCTTGTTTTTCTCTTGGAGTGGGATTTAAGATACATAGCAAACAAATGTTGCGGAGAGCTTTCAACATCTTGGATGCAAAATTGTGTGGAGTATTAGACACTGTAGATGCTTGTGGAGCCCCCTCAGGGGGATCACCACGCTTCCTGGGTCGCTCTGAGTCACTGAACTGAGCTGAGCTGAGTGCCCCGGGACAGTGTCCCGAGCCAAGCCGGCCCTGGCAGAGGTGAGCTCTCTGGCTGTGTTTGAGCACCGCAGCTCTCCAGCCGCTGTCCACGGCCTCCCTGGAACAGCTGCCTTGCCTCAAGAGAAGAGTTTTATTGGAAGCCACGTTTTTACAATAAAGGATAAAAACAGGTTAGCTTCTCCAGCATTTTGCAGGTTTTGTTTGGAAAATTCAGATACAAGGACTATTTCGTAGTCTCTGCAGCTCAGGCTCAGCATGTACTAGTTCTGTTTAGGTTTCAAAGAGGGGAAAACCATTTCAAATCCGTGTGTCTTTCTGACTGCCCTATCGTCTGCTCAGACACTCTTTCCCCCACTGCCTTCCATGTTCATCCTCTTCCCAGGTTAGGAAAGAAGAGTCACAGAGCCAGAATCTGCATCTGCATTCCTCAACCTCTTTTTTTTAATTCCCAGTTCGCAAGGGAGCACTGCTGGCTGATATCCTTCCTGTATGGGCTAGATACTGCTAGACCAGTGTTCTTAACCTTTCCTTTGCTAAGAGATCATTTGAGTCAACTACAGTGAATATAAAACTGAATACCTGTGAATTCTGCCATCCCTCATGCAAGGCATTTAAACTTGTGTATAACAGTTCTTTAGCAAAGACTTGATTTCTGTGGTTTATAAAGATTCCCTGGTGGCCATCAGAAGAATAACAGTAATATGCAAAGGAAGGTTTATGACTGATTTGAATATTCCTCCCCCATCCACAGTAATTAGATTTTAAAAGATTTCAGGAAGAGGAGCAGCTTCAGAAACTACAGTCTTTTTCTTATTACTATCAACAAGGGGTAGCTGAAAGATGCTTAATGACTTCCCCCTTCAATAATACAGTTTAATGCATAGAAATTAATCATGTTTATGAAAGCTCATGGGCAATACTGATTTTTACAAGTGGCTATTTCATTAGTTCAGATATTATTATTGATTAATTTTATGGTAGTCAAAGCAGATCTATTCGTTTGCTCACCATGTATGGCAGCCACTGCTGCCCATAGCTTTAATGCAGAGTATGTATTATATTGGAGGATTTTGCTTCACATTTATTAACAGGAGGATTATGGATTTCTGTGGTTAAATTTAACTAATAATATAAGTCTGTAATTCAAGAGAAGCAGTATGCATTTGCATGTGCAAAATCCATGTTCTGTCAATATTCATAAAGATCTTTGTAAGAGTCAGTTTTGTTATAAATGCTTAAATGCTTCTATAATAGCAAGCATGATACTGAGTAAGACCTTATTTCTCTAGCTGCTGACTTGTACTGGCTGCGTATTCAAATTACAGATACAATTAAACGAAGTGCCTTAAAAGTGTAGTAATAAAAACTGGCAGCATTATTTCTGCCTGGGCTGATAAACAGTACTTGACTTTCCCCAAAATGTTCTACCACCCACCTTCCTTCCGGCTATAAGTGGGATGTCATGGCAAAGTGACAAATGTTCCCTGTTTAATACTTGTTCATGACAAACTGCTTCACATTTCCTTCTGAGGAAAAATAATTTTTTTAAGTGTAATAATTCCTTCAGATTCTCTACATTTCACAAAGAAAAATTAATATTTTATAAACTTCTATCTGAAAATAGTGGTGTTGAGGTACAGCATCTTATACCATGTCTGTAACTCTCCTGGGCAAAATCTTCAGTTACCTAGGGTTTCTAGATCATGAAACAAGCATGTGGGTTGTATGATGTTTGAGCTAGAGGAATATGTAGCACTGTAAGGGATGTTACAGATACTTCTGCAGTGTACTCTGGATATGTGAGTCGTAAGAAATAATTAAACCAAGCTTTCTCCCACAGATTGCATTAAGTTTGCAAATGTAAACCACTGTCCAGGCATAGAGAAGTTCATTTACTGGGCAGCGTCTCCTTGCATTGCTATGGGAGTTGTTTTAATAGATCAGAAGTGGGAGGCTAGCTTTCTGCTTTGCACACACTCCCTTTTCTCACTTACCTAAACCTCATTCCTTGAGACCAGGGATCTTCTTATCGGTCTGTGCTGACTTGCTAGTCTTTCCTCTATGAACAAGGTAAATCCTTCCACCCTCACTCTTTATGGATAACCTGTCCAGCAAATTCTTTGAAGGGGTTGTTTATAAATCTGGACTGTGAAGTTACGTGATTAAACAAAGGCTTGTAACAGCTAAAGGACACAGTAATACTCCAGACTCTATTTGCAAGAAAATTGTTTTCGGGTTCAGGGATTCTGGGGGTTTCTGCCTAGGATCTTGTGCAAGATCAGCATTAACTTGTCTGATTACTGTGTCTGGGACAAATAAACCTCTCTGCAGCTGGGAGCCTGTCCAGTGCAGGGGCTGAAGAGGGAGACAGCTTCGGAGAGATGGGTCTGCAGCCAGGACGTGCCTGTGGGGAACGGAGACCCAAAAGGTGCTGTCTGGTAGACTAAAGAGCTCAAGCTGAATAGGAGTCCTTGATACACATTCGCAAAAGCTTAATGTACCGTTCTAACAATTGAATTACACTGTCACCAAAGTTTTGGAGATAAAGCTTCTCCCTGGGCCTTTTCCTAGCCAGGGGTGATGTTGCTTGAAATTAGCATTTATTACCAGAATTTAGCAAGAACTCTGGCAAAGTAGATTAAGACCAGAGCTTTATAACTGTTAATACCAAACAATTAGGCAAGAAAATGTGGAAAACACCTTTGGGAAAACTTCAGTCATTTTAGCTACAGACAGGTTTATCACTGATGGATTTTTGCATAGAATGACAGGATTATAAAAATCCTTTAATCAGAAACTGATTTTTAAGGCCTTTCATTTCCAGTGTCTATATTCTTTTAAGTTGTTTTTTATTTTTGTGCTTTGGATTTTTTTTCTGTTTACATTTTAACCCTGTTTYTTCTGCCCAACTTTAGGAGGATTTCCCATGCACCTCCCCCCACCATTTCTGTTCTGTTTTGAAAGTGAATAGCTCTTACCTACTCTTGGAAAACATTTTTTGAGCAGGTGTATGCCCATCTTATGGTGATACCATAGTTTTTTACTTGATGATAAGAATGTGATGTAGGACCTTGCTTTGGTCAAAATACATTGCATCTACTGTTTCTCTCCTATCTACTAGGGGCTTTGCATAGTCAGAGACCTAATATGGTCTTGAGAAACCCAAGTTGTACTAACTTTTAGCTTTTAGGGATTTGCAGATGGATAGTGTATTTAAACTGTTGGAGCTTGAATCTAGAAAGTTTGGGTTTAGAAAGTTTCTGTAAATTGGCTGAACTAACCTGAAATTCCTTGAGTCAGCTTTTTTCCCCTTTTTGGAAAAGATAGATCTTTGCCTTGCTCCAGTCTTCTGGGACTCCTCTGTCCTATGTGAGTTTTTAAAAATAACTGCTTGTGTTTCAAAAGTCATTTGAGTGAATGTTTTTCACATATATAACTTGCATGTCAGATAATTTGCACCCGTTTCAGCATCCTGAAGATAATTCAATACTTTTAATAACTCTTACCAATTTAGAGGTCGATGACTATTAGATACTATAGAGAATTAGGGATAGGGGAAAAAGAGAGGTATTAGAGCAGATTTCTACTCATAATATTTACACATGCATATAACTCACAGTGCTGCTGAGTCAGGAGTTGGGTTTTTGTTTGTTTTTGTTTTTGTTTTTGTTTTTGTTTTTAACAAATAAAGCCACAGTTTACACACATGAAGATAGGATAGTTCCTTAAGCATTCTGTGGCGAATTTCATCAGGCCTCCAACTTGAACTGTCTGACCTTATATAAATATTTCTCATCCTGTTTTTTCTTTACTTCACCCTGTAGTCTTATCTTCTTGTCAAAATTAATTTTGGGCATGTCCAGAGAATTGATTGTAGCAGACCTGAACTTTGTTTCCGCTTCAAGCCAGCTGGCTGGAAGCCAGCCCTGGCCACGTTGCTTGACGTAATGAGCTCTACTTCTCAGCAGGTCTATTAGATGAGGCAGAGCACCACGCTAGCAGGGTCACAGCCGGCAGTTCAGAGGTAGCTTGTGTCTGCCCGGTTTGGAGCATCAGCAAGGAAAACTCGTGCCTGCCTGTCATTCCCTGGGCAGAAAGACCCTTTTCTGACCACAATCTCCCTCCTTCTGGAGGCTGAAGCGAGGAAGGCTTTTAATAATCATCTGTACTACCTGTTATTTCAACCTCTTTCCCATCTCGTGATGTTTCCTTTTTTTTTTTTTTTTTTTGCATTACCTTTTAATATATTCTGGAGCCGTTTATTATTACTTCTCATGTACTTTTCTAATTAAAACTCATGTTCTATTTTAACCTCTCTGCTTTTATCTCGAGAAGGGTGAGAGCAGGGAGAGGCTTAGACTCACCCTTGTTAGCATACATATTCATTTGCACTTCTTGCATGATCTCTTTTTGGTGTTTAGTTGACTGAAGATTGCCTCTGTGGCCTCACTGGTCTGTTACTATGCTTTCCCTCTAAAGGTACTTAGACACTTAGTACAGTCTTTTTCAATAACTGTCAGCTCCCTTCCATCTCTTTAGCCCTCAGATTACTTTCCCAAGAGACTGTATCCACTTGTTCTCTAGTCTGTTGAACCCCATTCTGTTAAACTTGTCTTTTTAGAGCACCAAGCTCTGTCATTACACAATCACTTTCACCAAAATGATTACACATTTGCAAAGTCTCATTAGTTTTCCTCTAATGGAACCAAATCTAAAATATTTGTTCCCTCGACAGCTTTGTTCTACTACTGAAAGAAAAAAGTGTCCACTGTACATTTTCAGAATTACCTGTATGTTGCCACATTATTTCTTCAGCAGGTATCTGGATAAGTCCTCTGTTAGAAGCAGGTCCTGTCATTTGGACACTTCTTTTCGAAGTTCAGAAAAGCCTTAGCCACCTCTTTCTCCTAGTGAGCTAAAGCAATATTTTGCAAGACTGGAGAACCTGCCTCCTTCCCATCGTCTATTTATCATCCCCAACATGCAAGTTCCAGTGAAAGTTTAACATGTTATTTTAACTAAATACTGAAAACAATAATGTCAGATTTATCCTGCATTGATACAATCTGAGTGCCTCTCAGAACTATTTCTTGCAGTATTCTTTCTGGCCAGGGGTAGTTTTTCATTTACGGTGTGAAATGGCAGCGTCCTCCTGTTACGTCATAAACACATAGTATTTCCTAATGGCCTAACCTGAAATGAATGCCAAAATCTCATGGGATTAGCTCAAAATCAGAAGATGGAATTTACTTTTTTAATCTTATTGGGGCAGGAGCATATCTAATTTCTCAAGAGCTATCCTAAGTGTATATGAGGAATTTTAATACGGAGTTCACAGCAAATATACCTACCATCAGAAGAATTTTTTTTTTCTTTTTACTTCTGAATGGGTTCTTCCCCAGCACCTTTCTCCAGCCATCCTCCGACACAGATGCTGCTACCTCCGAATAATTTCTGAGCCCCAGCCAGTTTCAGCAACTTCCTGAGCCAGATATGGTTTCTATGTATTTAGAAACCCCAAGTTTGAAAACTGTTGAGTTAAATCATGGTAACTTTATGCTTTATAAGATTAATATCGTTAAATCATTTTTGCAGCTTTTTGATTCTCTGGAATTCACTGAGTGCTGCCATTTATAATTTAGGGGTTCTCTTGCCTAGTCTTGCCATTTGTGGTTGTATCGGTCACTTTGGTTCCAGTGGCGCTACAAAGGAATAATTGATAGGAAGAACAACTTACTGTTACTCCATTACAGAACAAGTAACAACTTACAAGAAACTTGTCTCAGCCTCTGAAATTAGCCTGACTTTTTTTTTATCCTTTAGCTCATTATTATTGCTTCGTAAATAACAAAAAGCTGCAAGATTGAATATTACATGTTCTGCATTTTGTATACTGTTTCAAAAGACGTCTGTAATACTTTATTTTAGGTGTGTATATTCCCTGGCTTAGAAGTAGGACTGGGAAGCACAAGAGGCAGGGAATGAGCTTCTGCTCCTGTTAAAGATGATGGGTCATTGTTACAATAGAGTTAAATTTTTAATCCTCCTTATTTAACCTGAAAGTGGGTGTGAATGTGTCACCTTTCTGTCCTCTTGATTTCTAAATTACCATTAAAATGATTTTGAGGGAGGTGTGCATCAGGAGAGGTTTCCATTTTTGCAGCTGGGAGGTCTTTGAGAAAAAGCAATAGGAAGCAAAGAGTAAAGTAGAAGTTTGTCCTAAGGAAGCACCTGTGTTTCAAAATACAGCTCAGACCAGTCCTTACATTTAATTAGGTTAAATCAACTTCCCAAATGATATATAATTGTGTGTGTGTATGTGTATATAAATATATATAAATGTACTATCTGTATAAAAACTATGATCCTTTAAATTTTCACCAAAAAAAAGGTTTTTCCTGTGAAAAATGTCTATGTCTTATTTTCTTTATTTGGTGGAAGGGAATTATTTTAACAATATATTTCACCCAGTTTTAGTAAAAATAGTATTGAATTAATTCTTGATAATTTTTATTGGCTTTCCATTAAAAAATCACATTTTAAATATGAAACGATAAGTGATAAAGACATTTGGAAAAAACAAGAGCTTCAACAAATGAAAATGGCTTTGATAATTTGGTGAAAACAGGCTGTGTTTATTGGCATTTTTTAATAAATAACTTCTAGGAAAGAGTCTTGAATATTAATATATATTAATGAAAACGCTCCAAAATCAAGAACTGAATGAACCCGAGAGTCTCTTCTGTCTTTTTACCTTCTAAAACTCATTCTTCAGGTCATGTGAGAGGTATGTTGCTAGGGAAGATGAAAAAGACAACCTCACTCCCTAACCTTGTGTTTTTTGTTCCCTTACCTTTAAAAATAAAAAGAACACTCTGTTCTTCTTTTTCAGTGCCATTCTGACACTAGTGCAATAAACAAGCGTACCAAAGTAATTTGCTGTTTTGATGCCTATTTCAAAACTGTTGAGTTAACAATATAATAGATCTACCAAAAATGTAAATTTGCTTTAAAAAGCAGTATCAATCCAAGGACTGTATAATGCTTGCATTGTCTAACCTGAGTTCCCTACTTTTTTGTTTTGTCTATAGACACCCTATTTTTGGCCATCTAATTGTTGGGAGCCGGAAAACACAGACTATGGTCAGTGTGGACATCTTTCCTATTTCTTTYGGGAATTATGTATTATATGAATGAACGCATCATTGCAGTCTGTCTCATTTGATCATCCCACTGTTAAGAAAATCATTTATGTTGTGTAATCTCTGTGCGAGAGTTGCTGATACTGAACTAAATGTGTTGTTTCACTTTTCAAGGTTTATTAAAGTGGAAGTCCGATTTCAGGTTGATCCAGGAGAAAAAACAGTCTCAAAACACCCCAAAATCTACTTTTCCATTTACACTTTCTGTTTACTCCATTGAGTGCAATCATTTGCAGTGACAAAGTCTCAGTGAAACAAAGGATACTTTATTGATGATTATACAATAGTTATTCTCAGGTTCAGATGCAAAGATGTACCTAATTTAGAACTCTTTCCTCTGAGATATGGCATGTGGAAAATTATTAATTTTGGAAACTAGGAACTGCATTAGAAATATATCTTATTTATCTGCCTGGTTTTAGGGGTTTTATTCATAAATTACACATTATAATTATTGATGTGTACTTACACAGTAAAATCTGGACATAATAGGTAGTGAGGTATTACAAAAAGCCTCAAGCTAAGCTTTTAAAAAATGATAACCAAAATTAGGTTCTTCTGTACACCAAACAATAACACAATTTTTAAAGAAAATGGATAATCTATGGACAGTGTCCTGTTCATTCGAATACAGACTGTAAGTACTCAGCTCACCTGAAGGCCAGCTCACTTATTTGGGTGACCAACCATATGATAGCTTATCTCTTCAAAACCTCCAGTTTTTCAAACTCTATTTATAACTCTTTGGAAATTCAGATGGGCATTTACATGTAATAGTGACTCAGTTATAGTGCTCAGGAACTGAAGATTGAAGGGATCAGTGTAAGGATGAATGGTTCTAATAGACGTTTGCCACCTTTCTGCAGCTGACACAGTTTGATTTCAAATACATTGCTAAGTAAAACAATTCCAAGCTGAGATTTTCAGCAGAACTGAGTGCCTTCAATGTAGAGTTTGAAAACAATGTAGAATGAGGAAATGCTTATCTTTCTTAAAAAATACTGAGATTTGAAGATGTCTGGCAAATAGGTATCAAAAGGTCCTAGAGAGCAGTAATTCGATATGAGGAAACTGATTGCTAAAGGACAAGTGTTTGATTTGCCACTTAGTATAATATTCTTTCTGTTCCTTGAAAGTGTTATTTGCTTTCCTCAAAGGGGCACTTTAGTATAGTCTCCTAATATATTAAAGATCAGAAAGTAATTTATTGTGGTTTTAAGAGACATTGGGCTGTTCAGCTGTAATGCCTATGATATTACTAGGGAAATTTTAGTAAGTAAGTATATACTCAAAAATACTTATTAGAACTTCTTGCTGGCTAGCAGGTCTGAACTTAAGGTCAGGTTGAGGAATAATTTTGATTAATATCCTTTAATGTAAATTGGGAGATGCTAACTTTCTAGTCACAGCTAGTTACTAGAGTGGGCAATGAATTACATACATTAGCCCATCGGTGAATAAAAATCTTATAAAATCTGTGCAGTTTTTGCATGCCAGAAAGTCACAAAATTAAATTTGGGGTCAGATTCTTCATCATGCAGGGGGGTACCTTTGTTCAGGAGAAATCTTACAGGTTTAAGAGATTTTGAGGTTTAAATATAAAACTGTAAAAAAACATTCCACTTGGTAAATTTAAGTTCTTCTGTTGTACTGGGGCAAGGGAGGGGAAAACCCCAAACTGCCATTTCATTGCTTCTTCGGTGTATGAGCCAGGAGTCCAAGCCTCTAAGAAATCTGCCTGTAACTCTCCCTTGGAGCAGGGCAGAGCACTGTGCTAGATCTACCTAGGGCAGCGGTTTATCGCTACAATTGGCTAGTACTAGAGCATTCACAGAAAAGTCAATTTCTAAGACAACTTTTCAACAGTGTTCCTACTGGGTCAGCATCTTCCCAGTTCCAGAAATTAGCATTTGCCCTGTGGCCTGAGGATTTTTTTCACAGAGCTTTCTGTGAAAGTAGAGAGACAGCAGATGAGGGGAGAACTGAACACAGCTGCTAGCAAAAAGGATCGCATAACTGCTGTAAACAAATGGTCATCAGAAGAATAAAGAGAACAGATAATATTTGAAAATCTTGAAGTAATCTTAAGTAAGACTGAAATGGTTTGAGGATATTAAAGGATAAATTTCACCCCAAAGCAACTCCAAAGAGGTTCTGCAGATTTTCACAGTAATTCTGTTACTTACTAGAAAATATAAATAGAATTTATCTTATTACAAATATGCAAATGCATTTAGTACTTGTCATGTATTATGGTGCTGTGCAGTGCTTCCTTTCTTACAGACTATGGGTCATATCCTGAACAACCTTGAATCTCCACCTCCCAAAATGAATGAGTGTGACAGGCATTCAGGGTCTCTCAAACAAGCAAAAAATAGGCTTTCTCAGTACTCTTCCTTTATCAAAGTTAATAACAAACACACCACTTTCTTTGGCATTGACCTAATTTTACAAGCCTTTGAAAACATGCTACAATTCTATTTTATTTTAAAAAACACTCCCAACCATTTACCGTTACCTACCCATATGTGGGCTACTGCCTAGAATGAAGAATACTGCCAGTACAATAATTAATTAATCTTAAGCTAGAAATTAAGTGAAATTGAGATACTCTGTGTGTTTATTACCAGAACTAACTCGGAAAGAAATAATCTTTACATCTTTGGAGAATACTCTAAAATATCATTTYATTATACTCCATGTTAGTTTGTAATATCAAATATTTCATAACAAAGATAATATAAAACAAAAAAAMMCCCACCAAAACAAAATCTTTCAAAAGTGTTCTTCAAGAAACTGCAGTGCTATTTCTTGGTGGAAGAAAGAGGGTTTGGATTAATTTATCACATGTCAGAATGAAATCATATGGCCTTGGTAACTGTCAAAATAGCTATCATTTGATCATTTTGAGGCTACTAAGAAAATGTCAGTTTTCAGAAAGTGCTGAACGTTTCCTTCCCTTTCTCTTGAAAATCATGATGTAAGAGATCTCAAGATAGATGCCTCAAGTTGTAAATCATTTTTAAAAGGCAGGTTCTTAGGTTTCACTTGTTGAAGGTACCTGTTTTAATGCTGCATGTTGTGGAGTCCACCCATGCAGGACATGTTCTTCTGTGCAGAATCCCATTTGTTTCAGCAGGATTTTATTAATGAAGATAGGTATGCGCACTTCACTTTTTTGTTTTAGAGGCTGGTGTAGTTCAAGACACTTTGCATTTCCTGTGAGTTAAGTCATGTCGCTGAATTACGATGGATTTTGTGACTATTAGAATTGGATCTCAGGTTCAGCAAACTGGCTCTGTTTGTTGTGGAAGTGATTACAGCTAAGGGCTGAGCGTGCTACCTGCCTGTAATGCAGGCAATGTAACTTTTGACTAACATTTTTTTCTGGCATATTGAAAAACAGTTCATGTCATCAAAAGTTAATTAAATAACAAGACTTGTTAAGTTTATAGCACCTCAGAATTGGTAAATATGTTGCATATTTAGAGATTGTTACTCTATATACATGTGGCCTCATGGGACTAGTCAGGTTCTGTTGGAGGTTTAGTGACTCATAGCTGTTGGAAATTTGAGGAAATTAGTTCTTTACTATTCTCGTGTTTGAATGTGATAAATAAGAAAGATGAAAGCTTAGGGGAAAATTCCATTCAAAATAAAATACAAATTATTTTTATGTTTGAAAAGCTCAAGTCTAAGCCTAAGCAGAGAAAAGTAGTTGTGAGAAGGCGAGAGGTATATGAGAATTTCAAGGCAGGTGGATGGAGATATGAAAGAAAATTAGCAACTTTTAACCATTTTCTCTCTGCTGCTTTTTTGCTGATGTTTAGACTCAGAAGTGCCTGTGACATACAGATCTTTTCTTATATTTAACTGTAAAAAAAGTGTGTTCAAAGGAGAGACAATAAAATTTTCAAAATGACAGTGGCACTTATAACACAAAAGATATTTGAATGAAGAGCAGAAGACAACACTCAGTTGCATCTATATGTTTGCAACAGGATGCTATTTTTAGTCTTGGAATTTTTTTGTTGTGCATTTCTCYTGGATGAGTTAAAAATGAAGGATTGTGACTGTACCTGGGGAGGACATTCTACACACATTTGCTTGAAAAAGAAAGTAGGTGCAGTTGAGGAAGCAGTCCTTAGAAGTCTGGTTATAATATATAATATATTGGGCAAACTAAAACAGGATCTTTTTCATTGTAGATTGCAGTTGATTATAAATTTGATGCTTTCTGTCACTCTTTACTGTCTGAAGCATTCTTTTTTGTGGAAGCCATTTTGTGTTTGCTTTCATTTTTGTTGAAATGTAGGAATTTTTATAGCAGGCACAATATGTGAGGGTTCAGTAAGGTTTTAGTATTAATTGGGAGATAACTGCAAAATGCATGCCTGTGTCAAGTGTCATGTTCAAAATCAGTAAGTTAATGGAGAAGATATAATGGAATTTTGGGCAGTAATATTGTTTCACTGTGTGCTCCTGGAAGTGAGCAAGTTACTCAGTAATGGTGGACTGCCAGTAACCTGAATTCACAAGATACTTAAAATGTGCTTAAAGACTTTGCAGAATCTTGGTAGGTTATGTAGAACACATTAAATAAGTGCTGTTGCCACACGAGTTTAAGAGCACATGTCCATGTGTTCTGTAAATGCCACTAAATGAGTCTGTATTTCTATGTATTCAAAAAAAAAAAATCTTAAATTCCGGTGTTATGAAGAAGAACAAGTTTTCAAGATGTACGTATTTTCAGTAGCCTTCCAGATAAAGTCATGTGCTGAAAAAGAAGTGTTCTAGGAAATTCGAGCACTTACAGGAAATAAGCCTTAATTAATTGCTCCCTTCAAAAGTATAAGCTCCATGTCTGGATAAGAATAAGTACTGCCTGTAAACTTCTGTGGTAATTCTGTAAATATTCATGACTCTCTTATCCAGGCTGAGWTGTAATAAAATACAGAAATTATTTTGCTCTGTGTAAGTTATTGTCTCATAACTATGGCTCTCCAGCTTTTTTGTGAGAGTAAAAGTCTGTCCTTTTAAAATGGTAGTACTAATTTCTTGATAATTCAGCTGGCAAGTCTGTCCTCCAAAGCTTCCTTTCTAATGATACTGTCTTACCACACGAGAGTAAAGGGACAAAGACCACCCTGCGTTCAGCCTCTGTTGCTCCGTTCTGACCATGAGCCATCACAACTGGCTCATCTTCCTCACCTCTACTAAAACCTGGGTACATAACGCACAAAGAGTAATTGCAATCATGTATCATGTTTTTCACATACTGAAAATTTTCATACAATTTTCTATGTAGAGTTTGTTGCCTACTTATTTTGCATGCCTAGCTTCAAATCCCTCTGTGAAAATTTGATTATTTCAAGAATTTTCTTTCTTACTCATCTTGCTGCACTCTTTTCCACTGAGAAGCTGGCAGGAAGGAGGACAGTACAGTGTAGGCATTGTAGGCTTTCTTTGCCCAAATGCTCAGGCAGGAGTCCCTCGGCGACTGCTTAGTGGTTAGCAGTGTGGATTTGAGAACTATTAAGCCCTGCTACCTGCCTGAACTCTGCTGGAAAACTGCATGTGCTCAGCATCTCTGGAAATCAATCCGTAAATATGAGTCAGTGGCTTGGGGCAAAATTGCTAGCAGAGTAGCATTTTCTTCAATAAAAATTGTCAGATATGAATAAAAATGAATGTTAAAATTTATGCCGTGAGAATGCAGAGACATTTACCAATATAGTGTAAATAGTTTGTGGATAGCTCTGCAGTTTTGTAATAGGTGAATCTTGATGTCCAGTTCCCCTTTTTTCAATGGCTTGTATTATCCAGAGTATTTCAGCGATGACTCCTGCAAGCAATCTTCTTAGGCCCTTAATAGAGATACCTCTTTTAAGGACCTGCCCCATAGTTTCTCAATATTTGCTGGATTTCCAGGTGTAGTAAGAAATAGACTCTTTCCACTAGACTCAAACTAAGTAATTTATTAATTTATCCATGAGACTGGGTTGTGGCTCCTTAAATGAGTGACTTTGCTTTTTCTTTGGCAACTAGTTACCAGAGAAATTGCATGTACAGAGTGTATGTGGAAGAACTAAGTGAGGAGCACAGTCTGTCAAGGAGAAATGTCCCTCAAGAAAATGTGGCTGGTTCCAGTGCTTGTTATGCATAAAATTTAATTTGGGCAGAACCCAATCAAATGTGCTTTTGGAAAGAAACTTGCATTAGCAGAAAGATGGAATAGGTGACCTACAAGATTTTTTTCCACTCTGGAAATATATACTCATATGCCATTATATTGCTCTGCAGAGCTATATATTTCACTCACTAGGAGCTCTCTGTCACATAGATGGTGAAAAGAAAGTCTCACTTCAGCAAGCATGTCCTGAATTTTGTTCTGATTCTAGCTAATGCTGACATTGACAAGCCATCACAGTGAGGGCTTTCTGTGAGCAGGAAGCATTTCCAGAAAATGTTCTCCCATCAGTCCTGTCTAACTTTACCTTCTTCCAGTATTTAAGGTGCTTTGGCAAGCAGATTAGTAAAGTATAATAGCAGAAGAAACAGTTTCATCTATAGTAGAAAAGATAGGATCTCACCACTTCAGAGTTTTTTACTACAGGAATTTTTCTTTCTGTGAATGGGTAATCATTTCCTTAATATGGGTAACATGTGAAATGTATTTTGCCAATACATTCATATACACAGATATGAAAAGGTAACTGACCCAAGTAGATGTTTTCTGTAGCATTACTTTAAAAGCATTACTTCAAGAGCATTGATAATCTGCATCTAGGTCCCCTATAAATAGAGACATAACTTCTTATCAAAATAAGTTCAGAGATATATAAACATAACTCATAATTTTCAGAATTGCTTTCAAATCACCATGTTGAGTAAACTAAATGGGTTTGCCTGTTCCATTATTAATATGGAAATTAGAGCTTTCAGGCTGTGAAAGGAACAGTGACAACAAATGCTTATTTCTGAAGTCGTGCACTGCCCTGCCGGTGCCAGCCCTTTGCTAAGCGGACACTGAGCAATTGCCACCTTTTTCAAGTAATGGACACCTTCTGATGCCACCTCCCTCGCTGATTTTTGTAGTTTAGGAGAAAACACTCTCCATCCTCTGAGATCCCCAGCCTTGCCTTGCATTGCACATGCCCTAAGAGTTTTGTATGCAAAGCTTGTGGATTTGGATTTGTTGCACCTCCTTGTCCTGGAAGCTTTGTAGCAAATTCATATGAGTTCCCTTCGGATACGAGAACCTGAAAGCTTTTTTTTCAGTCAAAGGTGAGGGTTAAATTCTTGAATGCAAAATTGGAAGCATGATGATAATAACATCAAGAAGCATGCAATAATTCAGTGGAGGCAATTTTAAATTAGATCTGACTACAGGTTATTCCATTTTTTGAGCCAATATTTTAGGTAGCTTGGATCGCCTCTCTTCCATACCTCTTTCTGTCTCCCTGCAGAGCTTTTCCAGGCAACATCATCTGGGGATTTTCATGTGTTAAGGATGGATCTCTCTCTTTCAAATTCTCGATTCTGGTAGTTTTAAATTGCATTCTTTCTTGCCCTTGGTTTATATAAAAAAGCCCTCTACCCCTTCTCTAGATTTATAATCTAATTGTGTTCCTTAAATGTTTTAGCGATTTAGTCTTCTTTGTAGTTAATGTTATTTGCATTTATTAAAGAGTGTAATTCTTTTATAGATCTATGAGGCTGAATGGTGAGCCATTTGCCCACCTGAACGTTGTCATCTTGGTTTGTTTTTAAGAATAAATGAGCCTCAATAACTGGCCCAAAAAGCAAAAATTATTGTTTACTGGGTAAAAGCAGAAGTGACTTAAAGATGGTATAAATAGCCCAGAATGTCGTAATGTTTAAATAGGATATTGATTTCAGTTTTTCTAGTCTGTAGTCATCTTCTGTGCCAATTGTCCTTTAATTCTGATTCTGTCTGACACAGACATTCACAAATTGAGAATTCAGTCTGCCCACAGGGCAATTTGAAACCCTTAGACTTTACAGTACTTTCTGTTTTCTTTGCTCTTTAAATCCAGACTATACATATGCATCTACACACTGTCTCTGAAACCAGAATTTTGTCTTGCAGATGGTATAAATCTAATCTGGCCTCAGGGGTAATGAATGTTCAGTGAAAATTACACCAACAGTGTGGGGCTAAATCAAACTGTAACACTATTGGCACTGGGACAATTATAAAAGGAGTTTTAGTTTGTGTACCTGGTGGTGGATGTGTAGGTGGTGTTATCTGTGATCTTCAGAGGCCCTGTTGTATTTCTGTTGAAGTTAATTGAAGCTTTTTCTCTGCTGTAGTGAGAGAGAGGATTTAGTCCTCTTTTAGCAGTGAGCTTAGATTCCCAGCTTTAAACTTTGGGTGGAAGCTCTG
The DNA here is from genome assembly GCF_003343035.1 of Apteryx rowi. Taxonomy (NCBI): domain Eukaryota; kingdom Metazoa; phylum Chordata; class Aves; order Apterygiformes; family Apterygidae; genus Apteryx; species Apteryx rowi. The sequence continues at coordinate 148,028 of NW_020450845.1, forward strand.
TTTCTTCAGTAAGTGTATGTAATAAATGTGTAATCAGTCCAGTTTCTTGATCCTAGAATGAAACCTGTAATTATCACTATGATCTTCTTTAAAGAAAAAAAATCTATAGAGGCTTCATATCAGCTTTGAAGTACAATTGAACAGTCAAGAGTAGGAAATCAAAAACAGCTAACCATGAAAATGGATGTAATAGATTTAAAAACTTGCAGCAGGAAAAGCCCAAATAACCTTTCCATGCCCAAATGACCTCTTTGTGCAACTCTCAGTAAAACACTTGACAATCCCACTTTAAACTCTCAAATTGCCCAGATTTTTTGCACAGTCAAACAGAATTTTCAAAAACAAGTAGTCTATATTTACTCCATAGCTACCAAAGTGTATTTTAGCACTGGTTCATTTTTCTAAAGCCCATTTATATACATTGCTGGCCATCTTTTTTTATGAAATGTTTTATATTAATACTGCCTTTAAAATTATTGCTAAATCTGTTTTCTCACGATACTCAGTTCTAAAGCAGAAGCTGTAGCATCTAATGTATAATTCACTTTAGTGGAGGCAATTATGTTGATTGCAAAATCCATCAGAATACATTGGCTCTAAAAATAAGACTGTACGTGGCAGTCCATATTTAGTAAATTAAGGTTATTAATCAGACCTTGTTCATTGCATATCATTAATCCATATGTTAAGCATTTTTCAGCAGGTTTGTCAGGGAGAAGCAAGAGTGGGCTGCTCTGCTGGGGAAAGTGAGCAAGAGCCAAGAGTGGCAACAGTGCTGGTAGGGGTAGTGTCCTCACCAAAAAAGTCTACTGTCCAGGCAGGTCCAAAGTCAAACCAGGAAATCAAGTCAGCCTCAGTAAGGTATAGAGCTGGATACCAGCATGCCTCCAGTGTATGTAGGCACAGAACCAGAATCTGCTTCAGGATTGATTGAGCTACAGTTCTACTTTCTTGGTCCTCACGTAAACATTTATGCAGTATATAGAAATGATGTTGGTTTAACTACTTTTTTTCTGAAAAAGACGAGATACCCCAGCTGCATTTTGCACCATTTAGAAGGCTTACGCCTGTCAAGTAATTTCTGAGATGAATTTATACAATAGCAATGAATTTGCTTCATTTTTCAGTTTAGCCACAAACATTATGTATCACACATAGGTTCTCTAAGTGTAACATATCAGTAGTCAATAATACAAAAAATTCTTAAGCTACTGAATTTAAAAAGTGATATTTTAATGCCCTTCAAAATGTATTTATACATACATATTGCATTTCCCATTGTCCATTACAGGACGTAGAATTTGCATTTATTTAACTTATTCACATTTAACTGTAGAAGCAACAAACATTGCAGCATATTTCAGGTTAACCTGAACTATCAATTTATCAGTCCTACCCATGGTCTCAGTCAGACCTGAATAGAGCCTCCCCTCTCCCTTTTTCTCCATTAACTCTTGCTTTTATAGTGCATTTTGTAGTGCATTCTGCTCAAACTTTTAGGGAAGAAAATGAAATCTAGACTTGCACCATAATGCAGAGAAGACATTCTCCTTCAAAAATGGTGATTATTGAATAAATTCAGATACTTTTCCCCTTCTTCAAAGTCTATCATCCTTTCCTCACTCTGTCAGCATCCTTGCTTTTAAGCATAAGCATTCCTGGCTGGAAAATACCATGAGTTCTAATATGGAGCAGTAGGGTAACAGGAAGATACATAAGAACAGAAATAGATTATTTTGACAATTTRCTTCCTTCAGGCACTAGAGCAAACTGCAAAATTTCCAGATTCTGTCAACCTGCCAATACAGCACAATTACTGAGGACCATCTGATAATGATGGAGTTTGATAATTCAATGGAAGATGCAGTTCCAAACATCTCTCATTAACAGAAGATTAAATGACCAGTACTGAGCTGGTATATCTTCTCCATTATTTTAATTTCCATTCTACAAGTGCAGATGTTCATGCTTTTAGAGAAAAGATGGGAAACAATGTTGGGTACTAGGTCATCATGCTTCCTGGACAGAAAAGTGTATATGAAAATAGAATAGCTTTCAGTTTGAAAACCTTCCTGCAGATTTTACTCCCATATCAAGCTCTAAAAACACTGACAATCCATACAAACTTTGGGACTAGAAAAGCAGACATTTTCATTCTCTGAAATGCTGGGGACTCATGACTCTGCTTTAACAGGGAAACAGGGGACTCACGTCCTCTCCAGATGCTGCAGATCAGGCTGCTGGAGACATATAGTTACTTCCCACACATTTCAGTGCAGAAAAAGAGTGGTACTTAAGAAAGATGGCAGCATCCCTATTTCAGATCTCGGTGTTCTTAGTGCCAAAAAAMCAAAACTTCATTTCTCTGTGCATTCAAGGCTCTGCCTGAAAATGAGAGTGATTTTCCAATTCTTTTGTATTCCAACATATTAGTAGATTTTGTTACAGACAAGCCAAAGACCTACGATTAAGAGACTGTGAACTGGTCAACTCAAATTCTTGAGCTGCTGCCAGCTTCTCATGTGACTACAGTAGCTCTTAAATAGATCCTTAAATATGCACTTTTATAATAAGGGTCTAATTGTTAGCACACAGCAATGGCAGTAGATTGAGCCAAAGAGTAGGAATGTCCTTTAGGACTACTTTCTTGTGCATTAATAGATACGTTTTTTCCCAGATAAGTAAATCTTTCTTGGGCATACTCTGCCTTATCCACTCTGGCACATGGAAACACTTTTAAGATAAAGAATCCAAGCCACAGGTATTGCAGTCTTTAGGCTCTTGAAAGGGAGGGAATCTGGGTACTCCAGAGAAAAAGGTCTGAGGGATGAGCATAGTTTTTCAAATCTTGGCTAAGAAATGCGAATACTGGGAAAAAAAAAGCATGCTTGTTTATGATGGACTATTTGCTATAGAGCTRGAGCAAAAAGTATCATTAAAAGAACTCTGCAGGGAAGATATTGCAGTACAGTCACACAGTGAAGCCAGGTTTTCTCAGACACAATATTAGGTAAATAATGTGGTAAGCTAATTCCTCTTTCCTACTTGTGATGACCTGGTGGTTGTTTTGCCAGTGCTGAGTACTCTGTGATCTAAAGATGCTTTTTGGTTAAAACCTGTCCTGATAGAAAGATGCGTAGTAGGGAAGAGTATATGCACAATGCAAAATATATGCAGAATTGGACTCAAGGAAGTGCTAATCTAATTAAAGGTTTCTGAGCTGAAAATCTTGTCTACTTTTTCAGTCATATTACTTCTCCCTGCAGATCTTGTTCCCTTGTGTCCTTAGACCATCAAAGTTACCACACATTGCATTGCAAGTCTTGGTATATCAAGATGTTCCCTATTTAAAATCCATTTTTCAAGGATTTCAAGCATTTTTTTCCCCATGGAACACTGACCTTGAGAAATTGAGAAATTTGAGCCTGTACTGCTAAATACTGTTACTGTCCAGAGATACTCTGAGGGAAACAGTGAGTGCCAAGGCCGTTGGACCTGCTGGGCATCACATTTAGCAACCCAAGAGGAGTACCCTGGATTTGGGTAGGGAGTACTTATGTTTCAGGCTACATCCAAATAAAAGTAATGTCCTAGGCTTATGACTTTACAGTGTATGGAATGTGATCTGGAAAAGCCTTTGAGCTGGAGAAACCTATACAGAGACCATGAAAATGTGTTTTTCAAGAGGTTAACCAAATGTAGAGAGCAGGGAGTTAACTCCTGGAATTCTTAGAGCCATCTAATCATTTCTAGTAAATATGTATTTTAATGCTAATTTTTTTCAAAGGTTTTGGTTTTCTTCTTGTTCAATCAAATTTTGAATGAAAATAATTCAAGTAATTTTGAAAGAAAAGAGAGATAATGCTTCATTGTAAGAGGAGCTAAATGACAAAGACAATTTCTGTCTTCAATATTCTCCTACCAGTGTGGATGCAGCCTAGGTACAAAGGGTGCGGAATTCATTCCCTCATCTTGTTGTGACATTTCAGCATGCATTCCAATGCTGGAGTGCAATTGTACACTGATTTTAAAATACATTGAAACCGAGGCCTATAAATCTGCATCCTCTTGCTATACTTGTTTGATGTGTGGATTTGTATCTGTATTTATAGACTTTGCAGACACAAAGATACTTTGGAATCAGAGGGCTTATAAGAGTAGAGTAAGAGGCTATGGCTTCTTAAGGGAAAGTGAGAAAGTATGAAAGAAAATCGACCAGATGATAACACACACAAAATGAAAAAAAAGAAGACAAAAACTGTATCAGGCATAACTTCATTTTCCATCAAGTATCACCTGGAGCCCCAGTTGCAGTTATTAGAAGTGCTTGTCATCAGTTCCACTGAAATAATCTAAATCCATTGGAGTGGGTTTCCATGCATTTGCAGATGATTCATCTGAAATAAATATATTTCTATGGAGTTGTAAAATATAATTGCTTTGACTACTTTAAAAAGCAAAGCTCAATTTGAGATAAGTACTTCATTCCAAGTGATTGCAAGAGTTCAGTTCCTATATGAAGTTCTTACTCTTTGTGTCTGTAGTGGACGAGCTGGCAGTCAGGAGACAGGAACCGTGGTCCATTCCTAAGTACAACCCAATGAATGCAGGCTCTTTTGGCTAATTAAAAGGATGACAGATAATCTAAGGTTTTCTTAGCTGCACAGATCAAGAGATTCTTCCATCTCACACATGTGAAGGCACTCTGATGAATTGAAATGAGTAAAATATTGCTCCCAGACCTTAGTAGGAGGAATTCTACTGCTCTCCTCATCTTACTAGTGGGGAAACCTGTGCAATATTCAGACTCGGTGTGAAGTATTTGTTGCTAAATATAGCCTATTGGAAATGTATTTCCTTCAAGGGGAATAGAGTGCATAAAGAAATCAGTATGTTTTAATGTAATGCAAACCACTGTGCTGTTTATGTAGTCTTAAGTTTCATTTTCATCCATTCATCTTTTCAGTATTTAGTTGTCTGTATTACATTCTATTAATTAATATTCTGTTCAGTGAGAAAGGGGTGAAGCCAGCACAGCTGTGCTGAAGGATTTTCGATTTAGAAAATTAATAAAAGAATATGTTTTCTCATTGTATCACTGTATATGATACTCCTTTTTCATTTTTCAGTCTCACATTATTTTCTATTTTAAATGCTGATTATAGCAGACTATACTATAAGAGATGTGAATTCTTACAGAATTAATTTTTAGAAATGATTTTCTCAGACTGAAGTTTAATAATTTCTATGAAAGGGAGAAATAAAACTATATATATATATATATACACATTCTCAAAAAACCTATTTGACTAGTATAGAAACATCTCCTGATAAAACTGTTACACTTTATGGATAATACACACACAGTTTAAAAAATATTTTTTGCTGTTTTCTCTTTAACACACTAGTTCCCTGGCCATGAAACAACCTCACTCCAAGTGTCTCATGCATTTTGCATGTTATGTCTGTTATATAAAGCAGGATTTATAATTATTTAATGAATCACTGTATCTGACCCATCATTTTAGTTATAATACTTGTAGCATTGATCCCATCTTTAAAGCTCTTTAGAGCAGAGGGAGAAATAAAAAAAAAAAACTAGCAGTAAAATGTAGATGAAGCCTCTTGATTTCCAGTTTCCTGTGTTTATGAGACAGTAGCAAATTATGTATTATTTTATTCTGTTCCAGCGGTTTACCTCTGCAAGCGGACAATGCAAAACAAAGCAAGGTTAGAGCTAGCAGACTATGAAGCTGTAAGTACCTGGGGAAAAGTAAATTTGTTTGCCGGGCCTACTTAGCATGTAAAGTAATATTAAGCATGAGGACTATAGGCATTATGTGTGAAGATTTATTAATTATCTAGTTTTTGCCAGCACGTGGGTCTGACAGTGCTCAGGAGTCATAAATGCTGTTTGAGAGACCATAGTGAAGGCCGGCTGGGCGAGAGCTAAGATTTTGGTCCATCTCTAATCTTATTTGGCTTAGATCATCATGCCAGGATCAGAAACAACTGTTCACAAATCTCAGCTATGCCTCAAATATTTGAAAGTGATTGTATCTCTACTTTGTGTAGGGTTTGAATGAAGGAGCTCTAGCAACATTTTCAAAAACACTTAGTAGCTGTAGAAATATAAATCTCATCCTCAAAAGGATGAACACGAGAAAGAGGGGGTTTGCCTAGGTGATGAGGATGGCACTCACTAAGGAGGGTGAGATGTCTTGAATTCCATCCCTATCCCCCAAAAGCTTCTGAATTTTTCATGAAAATGTCAACATAAAATTCATGAACTATCCTAGCTGTGCTCTGAAAGCTGTCCAGCTGTGTTACTATGACATGATAGCAGACTAGTAAGCCAGGCCTCTCAACATGCCAAATACTCCAGCCACAGCACCATGCTGACACACTTTATTGCTTCTTCTGGCACAAGCTTGCTTTTCAGTGTACTGCACTGTGGGGTATGCATAATTTTATACATACATGCCTTAGAAAATTCACCTCTCATATCCAATCCCCAAGAGCTTTATAAAAGGCTCTGATACTGACAATCTCTAGACTGTATCTTCTCTACTATTTGTGGTCTTTATTTTCAGTAAGTATGTCATAGAAATACTTTTGAAATACACAGAAATACATTTAAAATAACACTATTTGATAGGAGGTTTGCAGACAATTTTTCACTTAATCTCAGTAGAAGTAGTTTGGAAAGGTAACTGGGGCTCTTTCTGGAGAAAGGTAGGAACCTCAGCCTTCTCCATGTTAAAAGACTGCGTGTTGCTGTCATTTAAGCTGGGGAGAGGCTGGAAAAGCTCTGTTACAGACGGTCAAGCTGTTCCAGCATCACCTCAGGAAAGAATTTTGCTAAGGTTTTGCAAATCTTCTTCCTGTTATTATTTAGTAGGCTGTAGCATGTATACCTTTTCTGTACAGCAGTGAAGAACTGTAGTCTGTGGGTTTTTTTAAGGGGGATAACTGTGGATAGTTTGGAAGACTCCTATATTGCCAAAGCATTAATAGTTTCTCATTATTATACTTCAAATAAATTGATACGTAGCCAGCAGTATTCACCACAGTTTGTACAGAAGACTGGTGGAAATTGTAGTGTGGATCATCGGGTATGGAATGTGCTTCTGTTATCTTTCAGTGTTAGGTATTTTTGAGAAGAACATTTCTCTGAATTATTAAAAATTGCTCAGCTAGCAGCTAGTACATAAAAATGCTTCAGAAATCCTGTATTCTGCTAAGAAGGGTGGTATCCACCCTTATCACCACAGTTTCAAAACTAAAATAGGCAGGGCATTCAAAACCAGATATACCTAATATTCTAATCTATATGATATCAAACAGACGCTTTATATCAGATAAGTAAAGGTACATTTACACTAGCACAGGTATCATGACTTGTATTGCATCTTTTTTTTTTCCTTTGAGAAGAGAAAGATAAGCTAAAAACTATTAAACAGTGAATAACTTACAACCTAACCAACTATAATCGTGATGTATTTTCAGGAGAGCTTGGCCAGGCTACAGCGAGCATTTGCTCGGAAATGGGAGTTCATATTTATGCAAGCTGAAGCACAAGCAAAGTAAGTTCCTTTGAAGAGGAGGCAAAGACAAATGAGGTGTTTTGGTTTTGCTTGTTTCGCAAATGGAGAAAGGGAGGGAAGGTTGATTAGACTTGTCATCTCATGTGTTTAAAATTACTGTCATTAACAATGTTTCTTTTAAATATATTACAACTCTGACAGAGTGGACAAGAAAAGAGACAAGATAGAAAGGAAGATTCTTGATAGCCAGGAGCGAGCCTTCTGGGATGTCCACAGGCCAGTGGTGAGTATGTGTGTGACTGTTCCATGTGTGAGCATTATGTGTGGTAAATGTCAGCATCCATGGAAAGCTGTGAAAATTTGGGAAGAAGTAAAAGTGGGTGGTTAACCCCCTACTTTGAGGTGGAGGTTGGGGCCCACCTCCATTTTTGGTAGGATCTGTAGTTTATATCATTCTGCTACTGAAGTCTGCAGGTGTGTGTGCACTCAGTTTTGGGTTTTGAGTGAATAGATTTGTTGTGGCTGAATTTTTAAATCAGAAAAATAGCTGTCTCTGACTATTACCAGCTCACATGTTTCCCAATGTATGAGTCACACAACCAAAATTATCAGTATAGCTAAAAATATTTTTAAATAAATCTGAATTTTTTTTTAATCTGATTTTTCCTTGCTAAGCATTTAAACTTCACTCTGGTCATATTTTCAAGCTTTTTTAATGTACATAAAGGTTAGATATTGTTGGTTTTGAGCTGTGGGGAGTCTTACACTGACTAAACAAGATTTGTCAGAGTTCCCTGTCAAAGTCCATCTGAAATAAAATTAAAAAGAAGAAATAAAGGGTCTTACATAATCAACTCAGAGTTAAGACTTTGAGAAAGAATGCCAAACGTCACAAGACTTTCAGTTAAACTGTGAGAGCTGAATAATGGCACTGTTTTGCTTTACTACAGATTTATATACCTATACAGCTATAGCTATCTATTTTCCTTATACAGAGTTAAGTTTTCATTTTCTGTATACTGAGGATGGCATGAGTACCAGTGAAATAGAATATGGACCATAACTTCCAGGGACACATAAGGACACTGACAAAAAATAATTAAAACGTACTCATTTTTATTGCTGGTTCTTAGATGACTGAAATTATAACAACATTTTTTCTAATTCATTTCTAGTAACTGTTTCTGGGAAGTAAAGTTAGGTTAATGATGTCTGTAGAAAAGGCAGATGTAGTGAAGAAAAAACAGTAAACTTGGGCAGGGTCAAACTGCGTTTGTGAATATGGAATTGGAAGATTGGTAGAAGAAATGGATTTTTAAGTAGGATTTAGAATGTCTGGTAGAGAAAATCATTTAAAGTGAAAGATTCAAATAGCAGGCATTAGGTACAAGAAGACTAGAAAATTATTGTCTAGTCACTAGCATAAAATAAGGAAGGAGGACAGAAAAGAATCGTCCATTTGATGTTCATGGGAGCTACAAACAGAATAGACACAGAATGTTTCTAGGAATTGGAGAAATTTGAAGACTCAGACAGCTTTTGTTCCAGCTGCAGAAATGGAGCTGAGGGTTTTGAATCTGATAACGAGACACTATTTCCAAGTTTGGAAGAGAAGATGAATTGAAGTTTCCAGTTAAGATATAGGCAGCAAAAAGGAGGGAATTAAAGGGACCAGCACGAGAGGAAATTAAATGTGATTAAAAGCTTTGACTGAGCTGTGGTTAAATGTGCCTGGCCCAGCAGATGTTTTTAATCTGGCTGTGGACAGACCTAGGAAATATCAGAGGCAAAAGACTTTGGCTTGGAGTCAGCAATCTAGGCTCCTGACTTTAAGAGAGATGAATAGAAGAAAGGAGAGGGAAACAATGACATTTTGGCTAAACAGCTGTTCTTACTAGTTAGTGAAATACTAATTTTGAAAACAAATATGATATACAGTCAGAGTAAGAGCCAGAAGCTTATTTTAAAACAAAGAAAAAAAAATAAAAGAGGAACAGGCTTAAAAGAGGAAGGTGATGGTAGAGCTAATAACCATTTTTAGTGGCTTTTCTCAAGCCAAAAAATGCCCACCAAAAACTCACAGAAATGTTTCTGCAAGTCTGGAGAGAAAAATTTGGAATACTAGCTAAGAATTGGATAAGAATATGGGGTTTATGATTATTTTTATTTATTAATTTTTGACTTTTCTTAAAAATTCAGACACTAGGCACAGGGGCAGGGACAGGGACAATTTTTTGCTCAAAATCTACCCCAAATTCAATTTTTTAACTGCAAATGGATTTGGAGAAACACGTTTTTTATCCTAGCTTTTTTCTTTGGGCGAGTAAAGAAATATTATTCAGGGCTTTTTGCAGTTTCCTGGTCCCTAGTTGCTTTATTTCTCACCTGGCTACAGTGCTGGTGCAGAAGCTATACTCATAGAATATAATCTGTAAATATTAAGTTTGTATTTGATTTCAGAAAGAAATACTTGATGATGAAAGTGATAGAGGAGGGAAGCAAGGAATCAATCCAGAGGGATAGTGAAGCAGTACACTATAGGAATGGGGGCCATGAAAAAAGAATGGTGGTATGACAGTGAAACCGGGAGAGTGGAAGCCCATGATTTGGGCGTCAGAAATGTCACTGTGACCGATAAGTTTAAAATCAAGAAAATGAGACAGGGCTTGATGTGTCAAGAGCATTTGCCTCAAACACACCTATATTTCATAGTTGCCACGTCAAAGTCCACCCTACAGGTAGTTACAGAAGCCCATACAAGACAAATGGTATTCTCTGAGGGACAGAAAGATGCCTGAAAGTCATCATGGCCATTATTTTTGACCAGATGGCTGGCTAGCACACAAAACTTTTTCCAAGGTTTTCAGACTGAGATGATGTTTGGAGATGAACCAGGGACAGTGGATTTGGGGAGGAGTTTTTTCAAATAGGGTCACCTGTGCTTAAATTTTCTGTTGAGAGGAAGTTAAGAGAATAGTTTTGCTATCACACTATTCAGTTTCCATTTCAGTGTTTACTTTATTATAATTTCACTATGTATTTAATTTTTTATTCTATGTATTTTAGTGTGATGTGGAGGATAATCTCTGTCATTTCTGTAAATTCAAGTTGATGCTTTATGTAGAAAGGCCTTAGCTTGCAGCTACAAAGAGCATGGTTGAGTGCCAACTCTAGGTATGGACTGCAGCATTTGGAGGCATACCTGAACTAGTTTTATTCTTACTAGTTCGATACCAGTCACAGTAAAACCATGGAGACATATGTCAGGGATAGCTGTACAAATTGCCTAGAGATCCTAAGCAGCAGACTTAGAGTGAAGTCTATGCCATTACTTCCACAGTAAAGCCAGTACCTAAAATAGGTCTGAGATGTATTCGCGTATAATGACATGTTTCTTTTTCGTGATAGCAGAATAAAGATATCTAAAAAGCCTTCCTTTTCTTTCCATCTGCCCTGAAAGAGTGTAATTTCTATAATTTTGTAACTTCTATAAATAAAAGACTACAGAACTGAGCAAAAATTGGTTAGGAGGATTAGAGCTTTAGTCAACAAGCAGTAACAAATCAAGCTAAATCATGGAAGTCAGTTGCTTCCAGGCAAAAGAAATTAAGAAGCTGTTCTTGTTTTAAAAGAAATGTTAAACTCCTGATTAAAGACTTTGTAAAAAAACTCATAGCTTTCCTGAATTATTATGTCAGTTTAAAACCCATAATGTTACAGTTGTTAAAACAGCACAAACAGGTACTAAAACAGTAAATCTCCTGAAAGGTTCTCAAACCTACATCAAATACAGTAGCAGCAGAGTATCTTATGGCTTGCTGTAAAATTAACTCTTTTAGGTAGCAAGCAAGGTCAGCTGATGTATTACTGCTACAAACTATTAAATGGATTCACTTTTCTTCTTGATTTACACATTAATGTAATTCAAATCAAATGCAAAACAAAGGCCTGTTGGCTAGTTGTTGAAATTCAAATTAATTCAGAAGATAATGGGGAAAGCATCCTTTTCTCCTGAAAGTCATCTGTATGCTTATCAACTAAAACAGATATCTTTCTCTAAAACAAAACAGTGTTTGTGTGATTTTATGCAGAAAGGCCACTTAGCTGGGGTGTGTGCAGCTGGTAGGGACAGCAGCAGTGTAAAGGGCAAGTGTGGCTTAAAATTAATTCACTCATGATGTAAGATTCAGAAATATGTATGATTTCTGGGTTTGGGGTTTCATGCCACTGTTTCCTGGTAGCAAGTTAGTAAAATGTACTCTTTTCATTTCTTAGAACCTTGTCACACATCTCACACCTTGAACTTTTCTCTCTGTTTAATTTTTTATAGGATTCTATCTCTATTAATCTAACAGTTCCTGTTTACATTTTAAAATTACATTCTCTGTGGTCTGAACATGACCCTCAGCCTCTGAGCCAGTATGTAAGATTGCCAAGTATCTAGAGTCAGGCAGGAGATACTTGTGGTTGTTTGTTCTGGATTTTCTTTTCTTGCTTTTAGATGCTTTTATTTTTAATGACTTTTCCGTCCTGTCCTTCAAGACAGCCTCAAAGACTTGGCAAAAAGACGAATTTAACTTGGCTAAGGTGGAGCAATCCTTCATTTCACACTTCGCATGCTACAAATCCTAGACTCTTCTGGGCCAATTATTTGTTTCGCACAGAACACGTCTGTCTGCTATATCATAATATTTTTGAAGTTATTAAACATCTCCAGGAAATAAATGTGAATCCTGCCATCCAACTTCTCTAGTGATATATCCGCATACAATTTCCAAGTTTTCTTTTGCACCTGTTTCATAATGCATCGTTACAAGGGAGTTACCTCTCCAGTGGCCAGGGAACGCAGCCAATGCAGCTATTGGCGCTCTCACATAATTAGACTAGTGCTAATGCAACAAAGCCTTGTGCAACCTGTCCTTTTCAGAAAAATGGTTTAGCCTTTCTGATCCATACTCTCATCTGTTTGAGACAGATATTTATAAACCTTGTAGTTAGCCTGCTAAGACCAGCCTTTAAGGAAGAATTTGTACTTAGGTTATTTAGCACTGTAATGCGCTATGATACTTGAGTAAGGGTGGGACGGATGGGGAAAAAGAAAACTGTCTTTTTTTTCCCCAACAGCGCAACAAACTGAAAATACTCAAGTGAAAATGGAAGATTATGAAGAAGTCAGAAACTGTGAAATGGCTAACTGATGAGATGATAGAAGGACACTGAAAAATGAGATGAGGTTCTTGGTTTTTGTTAAGAACCAATTCAGGTCACAAACAGGCAAAGAAGTAAAGATAAGGAATAAGGAATTTCTAGAATAATTACAATCCTTATACACTGAATTTTGTTTTTGTGTGAGTGAAGTTAATCCAAAGCATTCTGTCAAGGATTTTCTCGTAAGTCAAGATGCAGACAATTAATTTCTGAATGTCACCTATATTCTCCTTCTTAATTTTCAGAAAGATGTGGTCAGACTTTCCTTTTGTTAAAAGTTATCTTGCAAGTGAAAACCTAAATCCATCTGTATGGAATCAGTAAAACTGCAGGTGTCTGCTCTTGGGGGAGTCAAAAAAATTAAGTAATAATGACTATGAGTATTTAGCATAGAGGCAGCAAAACAGATAAATTTAACAGGCTTCCATATGTACCAGTGTTGCAAATACTGGAATTTTCACAACCACAAAAATCACATTAATACAGCCTTAATTAAAATTAATACTATTCAATAACAGTTTTTCAGTCATGGCTCATTTCTGGTTCTGAAAACCAGTCACTACAACTAAAATAATCTATTTTAAATTAAGAATAATTAGAAAGTAAGTTATCTTTCAAAAGAATTAAGTCCCTCACTTCACTGCCAATGTAGTAGTATATTCTTTAGTGCTGCTTCTAGTTTTACATATATAAGTTTCAAAAACTCAATTTTAGCATCCTTATTGTATGAATTCAGTGCTATACATTTCTCTGATGTATGAACCAGTCAAAATAAAAAATTCAAAAACAGTATGATAAACGCCTATTCTCTTATGGTAAAAGTCCAGCTTTGCACTAGATCTGTCCTTAACAAGCAAGGAGGTGAGAATGTGAGAATCCATGCTAAGATTTAAGGTGCTCTGTCTCATATGCATTAATTCTATGTATAATTAATTAATATTAAATTTGATAAATTAATATTAAATCTTGAAAATGTCTATGTAGTTTTATTTTCTCCTACTGTTCAAAGTAGGTTCTTATTTTGCACAGCCACTTGAATTCCGTGTGTGTCTGATACTACTCAGGGAAAAGATGTGGGCTCTAGTATGAAAAGACAAATAAGTATAAATAGTAAGTTAGTACAGCTTAGGTTCCTTTTTTTGGAAAGATGTGAAAAACTTTGAAGCATTAAGTGATCCTAAGTTCCATGCTAAGTTATGCTCTCCATTAAGAGACTTGAGTGAGTTTAACTGTACTGCAAACATAACTGAAGTTTGTAAAACTAATTGATCAAATATCTGTTCTTCATCTGATGGTCTTTGAATTTCATTTTTCTTGTCCAAACAAGAGAAACAACTCTACAACTTGTAGTTGAACTTCTATCCATTGACTGCACTCCCTGCCATGTTTTGTTTAAGTCTATATTGTGGAGCAACAGGGGACCTATTGCAATTTTAATAGTAGCCGGAGATCTTCAAAGAAGTCCTTGAAGAAAGCATGTATTGATTTTACTAATTGGCTCAAATAGTAAGGAGTCTCTCCTTCAGGAGGGACTGTCTGTAGTGGGCTTATCTTACACTTAAATGTTTATGCCTTCATCTGTAGTTTATCCAGAATTCATTATTTTTGCAACAGTATATTTGAAGTGGATGAGACAATCAGGTTTATTGCTCATTCATTTCAATTTAATAAATGAGTCTCGAACTATATATTATTTATYTCTGTTCTTTAATGAGTCAAAATGAAATTAGCTAATGAAGACACATATTAAGCATTTAAATTCGTTCTATGCTGCCTGCATAATTCTCTACTAAAACCAACAAGAGAGAACACTTAATCCTAACAAAGCTTTTATTAATTCTTACCAAGATGATCCCTTCCTTTGTAGTAATCAGTTCACTAAGATTTGACACTGAATATTCCTGAGCCTAAAGTAGAAGTTCAATAAATGGATAAGAAAAAATGAAGACTTGTACTTACATTTTTAAAAGCCAACAGGTTGTCTTTATCAGCTGATGTAGACAAGTATTAGTAATTAAGCTGTGTAAGACTAATTTGTTTCAATGATGTTACTTGACTGTAGATCATTATTTTCAGGCATATTTGCAGCATCTTGTTAGATGTATCACATTTTTAAAAATAGATCCATATTACAGAATATAAGCAAATTTGAGGCTGGTCTGTGCAAGTCCATTTCCAAATTGTATTTACTTATTTCAGTGTCACACTGAATCCACACACTRTAATGATTTACCCTGTCTGCTGTTTCATAAAGATTCTATTTAGTAGTACAATGCATCTCTTTTAAGATAAACAATGAAAAGGCTGAAGAAACTGGGGGAAATACCTAGTGCTTTAGTAAATCAAGCGAGTTTCAATAATTTTTTCCTGATTATGTACCAAATTTACGAGGCATAAAACTTGAGGCATATGGGAATGAAATCCGAAACATCTTGCCAAAGAAATTTATATCTGAAAATAATCTTGGATTTTGCTTCCTAATCAACTATGATTAATAGATGTTAATTGGAAGGTGTAGCTGTACTTCCCAGATGAGCTAATTTATAACAGAAGAGAGAGTCCATAGGAAAAGCTAGAAAAATTATGAGCTGATTTTAGAGAAGTTTGGTCTGGAGTTCTAGGGAGATGAAAGAACTTGATTGTATCTGTATATATGGTCATCATCAGACTTACTGCAATCTATATATAAAGTTACCATGGCCATGGACTGTCATCCAAAAAATTTATCTTTCTATGTTTGCTTTTTAATAAAGTTGTAATGCAAGTTGTACCTCCATAAAARCACTGAAGTTATCTGAAGTTATCTTCACGCCAGGTACCTAACGCCAAACCCCTATGCTTGTGTGTAAGTCATACACCTGAATCAAACGGTGGTGTTTCTAGAGAGGCATCTGTGCTAAAAGTAATCATGCAGAAGCTGGGAATAAGATATTTTTAAAAAAAGAAGAAAAGTGTGACAGAAATGCATACTCTTGGAGAGGCAGGCAGAGAGAAGAAAACTTGGTGCTGATCACTCCTTTTATAATAAATAATTCCATTATAATTAATTAATTCCATCATAATAACTCCATTATATAATGGATCTGGATACTTTTGTAAAACTTAAGGTGCTACTAGTATCAGGGAAGAGCAAAAGTATCTGGTATCACCAGTTGCAACAGGAGAACAAAGACCATGATCATTACATATCTGGACCTTGTGGTGGGGATATGTGCTCAACTTAGTTTGGGGTTTGTAATTTTTGGATGATACTAGCTTTGTGATAGATGGGAGAAGAGTTGCAATTTTTTTCTTTAAAAAAGGAGTCCATCACTTGTATCCTAATAATTAAGCTCACTTTAAGATTGCTCCTGTTTCTTCAAGCATGTTTGATAATTTATTGCGGATCTTGGAACTAGAGATGTTGTCAACAGAAGTCCCAACACTTACACACTTTGGTTTCTCAAAGTTTTTTTTGAAGAACTGCTGAGGCATATGGAAATTGTAATTAAACCATAGAGTTTTGGGGAGGCTAAGAAAATCTGTAAGCGTTCTTCAAATTAGCTAYACCTAGTTAATTGCAAATTAAACAAATGAAGAAGTGCTTCAGTTCTATGTAACAGTATTTTTTTTCAACCCAAAGGAAGTGATTCTCTTTGGCTGTATGTTTCTGTAGCCCAGTTCCTGTAATCACTGTGTTTGGCTCTACTTTCTTCAATGCTCTGAGAGAGGCCAACAGAGGCTATAGCGGTACCAATACACGTTCCTACATATCTGCAGGTTCTGGCAACTATGGCTACTGGATTTTTTTCATCACTAATTAGGGTAGATGATTGATAGAACAGTTATAGAGTGAGCTAGGCTTTAAACAACTTCCAGGGCCTATCAGATAACCACCAGGAAAACAATTTTCTGAAACCTTTTTAAAGGTTGGAAATGTACATCTCTCCTTTGACTGGACCCTACGGTAACAGCCAGGCTTTCCAAATCCTCTTAAAAGGGTTGCCACTTGTGTTCAGCACACTTGTAATGTTTCTCTGAGACTTTCTTTTATGCCAGCAAAGTAATTAGGGCTGCAGCTCATTCAAAGCAAAGCCTTTTTACTTTTTGACCCCAAAGTACATAACATACAGTAAGATAAGGTAAAAAATATGTATATCCAAATAATCTATACCTAAACCTCAGTCTTTCCTTAAAAGCCTTGGCAGGTCCTACACACTCCAGTAACTTCCATCTATGGAAAATGAAAGATTGCTGCATTGCAGGAGAATATAGTCTGTGTTTTTCTCTGTGAGAGACTCAGTCCTAGCCATTATTGGCAACTCATTCAATATAGGATTTTAATATCTCCTTTGATGCTAGACTTTGTCTGAGGAAAAATAAACGTTCCCACAGAGCCAGAGTCAAGCTGTTTATTCCTCCAACTAATAAATTCTTTGTTTTTTAGCTGAGCACTACTGGCATTTTATTCTTTGCCTCATTTCTTGTTTTATAATTTTTCATCCTCTTACTCTGCTTTGATATTTAACTATGCACAGTATACACAAGTATACTGGAATACAAAAACTACAAATAAAATGAGCACTGGTATTCTGCTTATCATTCACTTAGAAGTGAGTAATATGAATACTGACTGTTCAGGGTTAGAAGACTCCCTTCCTAGCAAAATGACAGAAACAGCAATAACGACAGAAAGAGCAAAATAGATTGGTACAGGAGGCAACACTAATATTTGACACATAGGAAATTTCAAGTTTTAAACTTAATATATTTTTGATAGTCTGCTATTACAGATAATGTAAAAGATAACTTTCAATCTGTGCCTTCTCTTTTACATTTGTGTGTGTTTGAGTTGTTCTGCTCTTTTTTACCTTTTCCAGTTGGAACTCAGGATCTGCCATGTTTGTGTCTGGGTACATTATTTAAACCTGTAGTGTTTAAATTTGAAATAGGTGTGATGAGCTCACTCAGCCTGGAGATCTTGAAATTAAATATTTTGCAGCTAATCTCAGCAAGTTAGCACATGCCTGTAAAACAAATGTAACAAATCTATTTCAAAGTGAACCAACATTGAAATGCTTGACAAGTCCTTGTGCAAGGAATGCAAATCAATCTGTCTAAATATTTACTGCTTTAATGCATCCTGAATTTATGGGTGTGCATACTGAAATGAGGTGATTCTTTTAAATATTGCCTGTGTCTTTTTAGCTAACGAAGCTATGAAATTTAATTTTCCTTAAGTCATCATTAGGTTTGTCCGTATGGGTTGACAACACATCATAGACTGTTTTTTGAATTTCAGTCCCTGCAACATGAGAATATCATAGGCTAGAATCATACCAAAATTTAGGCTGAGAGGGACTTCTGGAGGTCATCTAGTCTTACCTCCTGCTCAGAGCAGTGCTAAGTTGAATCAGATTGCCCAGGGCCTTATCTAATCACCTTCTGAAAATCACCAAGGATGAAGATTGCACAGCCTCTCTGGGCAACTTATTCCAGTATTTATCTGCTCTTGTTGTGAAGAATATTTCCTGTGTATCTGACTGGCATAGCCCTTACTGCAATTTCTGACTGTTGCCTCTTGTGCTTTCACTGTGCACCTCTGAGACAAGTTGGGCTCTGTAACCCCCCACTAGATAGTGGAAGAGAACGGTTACTCCCCAATTCTGCAGGTTAGAAGGACTCGATTTCTTCAGCCTTTCTTTGAATGTCACACATTCCAGCCTCCTAATCATCTTACTGTTCGTCCCCTGGACTTTTATATTTTAAATATATTCCTTGTTTTGATTGAGGGACCCAGATCTGCTCTCAGCATTCCAGATGCAGCCTCATGATGCTGAACAGAAAGAAATAACCACTTCCTTTGCTTGCTGGCTACACTATTACTAAGGCAGCTTGGTTGGTGGTTATACTTTATTGCTGCAAGGATGTACTGCTGACTCATGTTCAGCTTCTTGTGCCTCAGATCATTTGCTACAGAGTAGTGACCGAGCCATTCTGTACCCAGCCTATTCCCATGCATGAGGTTATTCCCTCCCACATACATGGATTCATTTGTCTCAAATATAGCAAAACTTCTGGTTATTCTTCGTTGAGTAGATTCACAGTTAAATAGCTGTATTCTTTAAGAAAAAAAAAGTCCAGTTGCCTTCAGTATGAAAATTAATTTACTTTCTGGTGAGGATTTCACGTTTATGAGCATTGCAAGTGTGTCATAGCAAAGAATTTTTTACATAAAAAGGTGTTGGTAGCAGTTGCTTTTGGCTATGTGGCCAGGCAATAGAAACACTATGTATAGAGGAAACAGGGAAGATGCAAACCATTTTGTTTATACAAGGCCCTTGGAATGTGTAATGATGTACAGTGAACAGACGTTAAATATTAGCAATTCTGCACTACCTGGATAGAAAACTACCATGGCTAAAGCATCACATTTCCCATTTGATGTACACAATAAATGCTTCCAAACAGTTATTACAGGTGTCAAAAATTAATTCACTGTTAGCGCTAGTACAAGAGCTTAGTTAATTAATTCACTGTTGCCGCTGTTATCAGGGAAAGATTATGATTATCAAGTGCATTTTTTTTAACTAAACATACCCCCAGGTGGTCGTTGTTGTCAAATGTTGACTCAAGTCAGATGCAAGCATGCAAATCCCAAGAACTGCAGGATCTAAATCTGCCACTTTACCAACAGGTGGAAGCAAGGCAAGGGAGGCTTCATCCTTCAGCTGTGTTTCTTGGAGGATTCCTGTTATATAGCTTCCTAGGGAGCATCGACAGAAAGTAGTACTGTTAGGACTTCATATTTGCATGATAATTCAGTAATTGAAGAAGGGATTAAGAAAAATCTCATACATGTAGTAAAAACTTCTTTGATATTATTTAGTTGCATCCATTTATCCAAGCACTGAATTTGTCATCATTGGAGTGACAGGTTCTCTGTGGTAAATTAATACAATGGCATTTATACTTTGGGATATGGGAATGTTAACTAATAGATGAAAAGAAGCTAAATTTCCTTTGAATATATGACATCATTTCAGCAAGCTTATTTCAAAACAGAAGAGGGTCAAATTCTACCYTGGTTATGATATTTCTGTATGATAATTTCAAGAAGGTCACTGGACTTTCCCTGGGGGGCAGAACTGTTTTCATATAGAATATTAGCCCTGAAAGAAATAAGCATTCTGTTTATTCACATAGAGAAGGTTTCACGTCTTCCAGAAAATCTGTTTAAAAACTATTTACAGTATTAGTATGCAAATTATATACTACACACTAAATGGGAATCTTGCAGCAGAACGCTATGACAGGCATCTCACTATTTGAACCATGGTAGTCCGGTTAAAAAAGCAACACAAAAAGAAAACACAGCTGGATGTAATTGTATCCAAACACATACTTATTATGTTAATGGGGGCATGTGAATAAAATGCAGTGTGGTCCAGCAAAGGTTTTCCCACAAAGACTCTGAATAGTTTTAGCAATATGTTCAAATAATGGAAGCTTTTGTTTTCATTTTAATTCAAAATATGTTTGATGTTTATTCCTAAATAATGACAGATGAAATGTGGCATCACCAGAGAAGCAATAAATCTCATATAGCCTTCAGTATCATCTTAATAGATTGTCTTTGGTTGAGAAGTCAGTATGAATTATGGCCCCAATTCCATTAGGTGCTTCCAATAATATAATTTCAGTCAGATTAGGAGAACAGTATTATAAATGCTAATGATCTATGTCCTAAACTCCTACTGTTGCCACAGGTTGTCAGGGTRCTGGTATGTCCTTTAGGTATTTTCCCTTTTGTCCTGAAGCTTCCTGACCTGTCCCTGCGTGTACCTGCCTGCCCCTGCCCTCCTGTCGCCTCCCACTCAGCTATGCCCCAGGGCCGGCATCTGCCTTGACCACTTCTTGCTGGCACCCCTGCCAAAGCAGGCCAGCGTCATAGATCTGTTCGTACCAATTGATTGCTGGTGGACTTGAAATCTTTCAGAATAAGGGGCTTCAGAAGAGTTTTACGCCTTTTTTTTTTTCCCCTAGGACATACTTTTAACAAAGCATAACTGAAAACCAAATAACAGCTTGTGCCTTATGTAAGCGTGGCTACTATTTGAATTGCTGCATTCAAAGGCCGTAGATATTATTAAAAGCTCATGCCTTCTTCACTGCCAGCTTCTGGCATAATCCTAAAGTAGATGCATTGTTTTCTTTTTAACTTTATATCTCAGTATACTGCCCTGTGAAATTGCTTTCTGCCTTTAAATTGACTGTCATGCAGAGTTTCATATTTTTCAACCCACCTTTTTCTTTGAGAGTTGAAAGATATTCTGAGTTAAAAGACTGTGCCTGTCTTTTCACAGGCACAAAGTGTGCCTACCCAAATCTAGTTCAATAGACATGTAAGATGCAGTCGCAAGGATATTTTCTCAGTGCCTATTTTTATTCTTGGTAAGGAAGGAAGAACAGTTTATGCTGCTAATGTAATGTGGTCAAAGCATACATTAACGTATTATTTTAAAGTAAAAGCTTATTTATAAATTTAAGGAACACAGTGGCTAAAAATTGATATGTTATTTAAAATATTTTTGTATCATTGGCCTGTTTAATGAAATATGTTAGTTTCTTGACTCCACCTGTCTAGGAAAGGTTTAAAATTTTTATCTGAAAAGATATACAGCCACAGATATCAAGGGTTTTACATTACATTGAGGAGACATGGCTTGTATCATTGTCATGATAATCAGTCCAGTCTGATTGTCTGGCAAGTAAATTCTAAGTGTAGCTACTGCCACAAAAAGAAATCTACTCCCACTAAAGATCTACTCACACTAGAGAGTAGATTTCCTACTTCCAACTCTCAGTGGGAAATCTACTCCCATTAAAATCAATTGGTAAAACTCACCTGAGAGCATAATACTTTTAGTTGCTTCCAGCGAACACTTTTCTACCCAAAATTCATGCTTACAGAGAGGTGTGAAAATTAGAAGAAACTAGGGATTTGTGTTTTTTGGGAAGGTACAGCATTGTGAGACTGAATCTTTGAAAGCCAAATAGAATGTTTTGGAGAGTCATTCTGTTTAGACAGCCAGTCTTCTGTTGAGGCTGTTGAAGCCTGTTTTTCTTTTCTGAAGAAGCAAATCCCATTTTGCCATTTTATTTTCTCATTTTTTAAAAAAGATCATCTTTAAGAAAGCGATCCAGAAGCAGAGACTCTTGAAGGAAGCCTGGGGTTCATAGCTGAAGCGGATATTGCACAGTTCTATTTATTTTGTCTCATTAGGTCGCCCATGCTTCTTAAAAACCAAGGCAGAAACACGTGACTTATTTCTGTTGTCCTGAGAGTTTATTTTATTTCAGATTCATGATGTCAGGAGCTCTAAGCACATGGGCTTCAGTGACTCATCCCCAAATTCCCAAATACTGCCAATAACAATTTAACTGAAACTAGCACCCCTCTGTGCTGCAAAGGCCTCTTATAGTAATCATTTGGATATCTTCTGCTTCTCTATACATTGCTCTTAGTACTTTCAGCATGAAGATACACAGTAAAACATCATAAAAGTCATCACGGGGTCCAGCAAAGCAGGCTGATTAGCAAAAAAATCTCTTTACAATAAGCCACACAAAATGGTACTTGCAGTGCTTCCTTAGATGCCATGTTATTTAGGATTTAGCACGTCTTCTCTAGAAACTATTGCAGAAGGACATCAAGTTGCTATATGCCTCTGGTTATCTGTTTTCTTACCCTTACAAACTGAAGAGGAGAATCTCAAAGAAAATAGCGTGGAGTTCATTCTCAGATTTTATCCTTGTGCTTTCTTTTCTTTTTCTTTTAATAGCCTGGATGTGTAAACACCACTGAAGTGGATATAAAAAAGTCTTCAAGAATGAGAAATCCCCATAAAACGAGAAAGGTAACTAGTACTATTATATAAAAAGCAGGAAGGGGGAGGGGGGGATTTACAGTGTGAAGTTCCACAGTTTCTTAAAATAATTTGTTCTTTCACTCCAGTGAACAGATACATGAACATATTTTGTTATTTCATAAGCTCTTAAATTACTCAGTATTAACAAATTTGCTAATAATAAAGTGCTATCACATAAGAAGGCTTTGGAGAAATACACAGAGACTATGAAAATGTAACCGATTTTGCATGCCTTATGCATGTTGTTCAGTAGATTGAATAAAGCATGTTAAAATGTTTCTATCAGTAGTTGAGGAAAATAATGAAAAATGCTATATAATCTATAATAGCAGTACTTCTTGTGCTGTCCTGAATGAAAAGGGTATCTCTAGTTTACAGATATCCCCCAAATGGTTGACCAGAAACTGTAGAGGAAATAGGCTTCATCTAAATTAGGTTCCAGACATGAACTGTACAGGTTCTCTAAGGATTTATAAATAGACTGGACCAACACTTTCTATCAAATCCTCTGTAGCATAATAATGTAGATTGAGTCCAACTTTAAAGTACTCCCTTCGATGTATATTCTAGTGTCAACCCATGGAAAAATCTGTTTTAAAAAGGAAACTGGATTTATAGAAAGTTTTAGCATAGCTTATTTACGGTAGTGAAAGCTCCAGATTATAGTAATTTATCAAGCACTAATCACAAATTTGGGAGTCATCCAAATAATCCATTGTGATAGCGTACCTTTAAGGGTGCTATTTCTTCCTTTCCTACCAGCCGTTTCCACTTACTGTAGTAGTTGCCTTTCAGTCAACCCCCATATTTGCTATGCTGTTAATATAAAGACAAAATAAAAGTAGATCCTATTCTGTGGTGTTATGAAACTGGGCCCTTTTGAGAGTCTTTATTTTGCACCATGGTATAGAAGCAGAATTTTATCTGAGTGCATAGTTTATTTACAGTTTCTTTTGAAATAGATGATATGGGCTAGCTTCTTGAGTATGAGTACAAAAACTGTACAATTACTATTGGTRTGTATAGAAAGAAATTGTCTGAAAGCAGCTTTTTTTCCATATTTTTTGCACAGTCTGTCTATGGCTTACAAAACGACATTCGAAGTCACAGCCCTACCCACACACCAGTACCAGAGACTAAGCCACCCACAGAAGACGAACTGCACCAAGAGGTCTGAAAAATAACTATAAGCATATACTTTTATGTGAACTTTTTAAGAAAGTAGGTATTAAACCAGAATTATCAGGACTGGGAAGTATATTCAGAACAGATCTATTAAATGTTTAGTGAATGTTTTCCTCATTTCAGGATGTATGGATTTAGGTATGTAATTTCTGTTAAAACTAATGAGACAAACACTGACACTTTTTGTGTCTTGAATTAAACAGTTAAAGGGCTTTAGAAACAGTCTCCTTAGTGGGTTCTTTGTACGGTTAAGCCCGTTAGTCCCTTTAGCAGTAGATAGCTTGCTCACTCTTCCTTTCAACACTTCAGTATGAGTTTTGGGGGCATGGTTACATCTCAGCATATGGATGTATCTGTTCACACATTTACCTGCCATAAATACTTCATTGATTTCTCCTGAGGTGTTAGAGTTGGGAGAAGGTAAATGTCTGAAGAATTAGCAGCTTTCTTTAAAAATCTAAAAAAAATGCTATTTGGTTTTCTTTTGATGAACCTGTAGGGAAAATGTTAGATTGGCTCCTTTTTTGTCTCTGAAAAATGTTTTCTGGTTGATGGAAAATTCCATTTACTTTAGAATTATAATACTGAAATGTTGTTGTCACTAAGATATACTTCTCTTCTGTGCCTTAGGATAAATAAAGGTTAAATTACAGCCCTAATAAAAAAGTTATGGAAACAGAGTTAAGCAATGAATTACTCGTAACACTCCTTGCTTTCCTTTTGTGCAGATTAAGCACTGGCAAATGCAATTAGACAGACATCGATTAAAAATGTCAAAAGTTGCAGAGAGGTAAGTATATTGTCACATCTTCTGGTTTTTCAATTACACAGATAACTCTTGGGAAAATATCAATATAAAATAGCTGCAAAGAAAGAGAGACAAGGGAGCTCGGGTGTCGCAGAAATAAGTGGTGAGAGTTTACTTTAAGTGTGAGCTATGAAGTTCTTTTATTGATAAGAGAAGGCCCGGATATTCCTTGATACATTTGCTGATAAATCCAAGAGTCACAGAAGGAACCTCTGATAAGTGGTCATGAGTTTCACCTTACAGGAGGCTGAACAGAAATACATCTGGAATTACTGTTTTGGTATTTGAAAAGGGCAATAATACTGATAAAGCAAGGGAGGTGATTAGGAGAGCTGGCTAGGGGAGGAGCTCTGCACTTGAACACAGTGCTTCTGAGCTTCCTTCAGGGCAGCGGATGTAACACTGTTAGGACTTGGTCTCTAAATAGCACCAAAATATGTAAGGAAGGGGCTAGATAACAAACAAAACACCCCTTAGAAGACTAACCACAGCTTACAAAAGGAAGAGAAAAGAATTGCTGTATCTTACACATGAAGAAGCACAGAGGTAAAGTGAAAATTGCAGAAAGTTAAGCTGTATAAGGGCTAGTAAAAGAAATTAAATAGAAATTGTTCTTCATCCCCTCATATATGTGTATGTGCACAGGTGTGTGCTTATATATATGTATGTATGTACTCACACACACACAGGAGCACATATGAATGTATATTTATAAAGAGAACAGGTTAAGAATTTGTGTTTGCTGTACAGTAAGGATGGAATACAGACCGAATACAAATAGGGACCAAAAGATGAATATGTGTCCTCACTTCTCAATAAGGTTAATGATGTTGATGATGAGGCAAAAAGAGAGATGGAAAGAGAGAATAAGGGTATGGGAGATGGAAATTACCAGAACACAAGCAAATTTTTAAGTGTGTTCAAGTCAGTCAGACCACTTTATGAACACTGAAGACTTTGGAAAAAACTGATGTGGTTTTGAGTAGTGCCATTTGACTGGGAAACAATACAAATATTAACTGTATTTTAAAAGGAGAAATATATAGACCCTACAGCCACAGGGCCAATGACTGTGACTTAAATAGCATGCAGTGTTTTAGAACAGATTTTAAAGGAGATGATCATTAAAACCATAGGGATTTAAAATATGTCCCTTTATAAAAGCAAATGAACATGGAAGAGGATGCTAGATTTAATTCATTAGTGCATTAAGGAGCTCTAAATATTCTTTAATGAAAAGCTATTTAGAGATATTAGAAAAGTCTGTAGTTTATTTCATTTCGGATCTTGATAAGAAAGATCTGAAACACCCTTCCTTCACAAGGCCACAGATTCGGAGACAATTGAATCATTGGCACTATTAAACTGAGACTTGAGCAAATCTGTTTTAGTCTGAGCTTGTAGGTGACTTCTGAGTGTGTGCACAGCTGGTTACCGTGGTTCAGTTGATGGAAGGTAACTTGTTAGTTGTGGTAACCTGATCAGGTTTCCTTGCTCCGTGACATGACAATGTTTGATGCTTTTGTTTTCTTAGTTTATTAGCTTATACAGAGCAGTATTTGGAATATGATCCTTTTCTCGTGCCCCCTGATCCCTCAAATCCATGGATATCAGATGACACTACTTTCTGGGAGCTGGAGGCGAGGTAAATAATTTTATTTCTTCTTTTGGGGTGAAGTGGTATAACTTAGGCTTTCCTTGAAATATGAAGATTTCAGATAGAGGTATATCTCTGTATATCAGTGTAGTACTGAGGCAGGAGAGCAATGAAGGAAATGTATATTCTTTTGGTCTTTCCAGTCTTACACTTTTATAGTGTGGGAAGAGATATGGATTAATAAATCTGTGTAAACTGACAAAAAAGGCACCTTTTAAAATCTGGTAACATTTCCCAGTTATAAGTCCTTAATCTTTTACATAAGTGCATGCATATTACCTTTGTACTGCGTAAGTACTGACCATCTGGTTGCTCATCTCTGAATGCTGCACTGATATGAGTGATTGGGAAGATGGAGTATCTGTGGTTGAACTTTGGGACTTAATCTGAATTATAAACACAAAGTATTAGGATACTGAAGTTTTGCTGATTGTGGGTTTTGTTGTTTTTTCTTCTGTAGTAAAGAGCCAGGACAGCAGAGGGTAAAGCGATGGGGGTTTGGCATGGATGAAGCTTTGAAAGACCCTGTGGGAAGAGAGCAGTTTCTTAAATTCCTGGAGTCAGAATTCAGTTCAGAAAACTTAAGGTAAATGTGAGAGAAATAGATTCTAAGATAGTTTTTTGTCTGATACCATTCTTGCTAGTTTTTGACGCCTGCAAAAATTTTCCTATGTCTTGTCCTTCAGAGTCCATTCTCAGATTGCTGCATGTTCCCATGCTCAATCTGAGATAAATTGTTATAGTTAACAGAGATTYGCATGAAGCATATTCTCCCAGTCATGCCCAGCTTTTGGTCAAAGTACTCTTGTAAAAGCTTTCTTCTCAGCTGATTTTTTTACACATCTTTAAAACACTGAGGAACTCAAAGCCTGTTCGATATCATTTATTAAGTTCAATAATATGAAGACAGTAAAATTAAAGAATTTGTTAAAAAAAACTGAGGAATTTAGAAGTAAAAATCACAAATTTTCACTGTTGGTCAGGTTCCTATGGATCTTTGGTCTTTTGAAAATCTCCACCAAGATGTTTAAAAAATTTTGCTACTGATGTGGATCAGGCACAGTAGAAATAGTGTGACATCTATCTCCCAAATTCCTCACTAACGGCGTAATGAAAAGATGCTGATGTGTATAAAGCTTACATCAAAAATATATATATGAACAATATTCTTTTTAAGTGAGGGAGAAATATTACCTCATTTAAAAATATATATAATTCATCTAACAGTATGTTTTGTTGTCASTATTCTAAGGAAGCCGTACTACAGTTAGAATCATTCCAGAGGGACTGATAACAACATTTCTGTAGATCAGTCAGACTGTATGAAGTACAAAAGTATGTACAATGTAATTTCCTCTTTTTTCCATCTTCTTGTCAGATGTAATCTATGACACTTTCCACTGACCTCCATCCTAAAGAGTGTAAAATCCTATTTGCATGCATGCTCTAACTGAGAGAAATCCTAAACTCCTTTTTTTCTATGCCAGGTCTCACTCCTAAGCGGTGCAGCATAGCCACGCATAGTAGAGTTATATTTATGTAGCATTTTGCAAGAGGCCTTCAGCATTTTGAGGCATTGATTCCTAAAGGCTGAGTAATGGAACAGACCTCACTGCTGTTATTGAAGGTTGTCAGCAGAGTAGCTGGAGATGGTTTTCTCCAAGTTGCTGGCCACGGTCTTGTTCAAAGGGTGAACTTTGTATCACAGATGTATATTAGACACTCTAGACCTTATGATTTTCCTAGCTGACTTTTTTGCCTTTGCTCCCATTGATATACAGCCTAGCTGTGTGTATATGTTGATAAATGACTTCAGCAGTGACAAGTGTAGATTTGTTTCTCATTAAGAAATTCAAGTAACTGCTAAAATAAAAACTTTTTAATCAGAGTAATACAAAAAAAGGAAAGGTAATTTTTTATTTACAAAACACCCTGGTAGTTCCTTATGCAGAGCAGCTGTTCAAACATGAACCTATTTAGTCTAGTGTATGCTGTGGTTTCTATGCTTTTTTTTTTATTAATTTGTCTCTCTGCCAACTAGACTGTTACCCACATAATCCCTAGCTCTTTCTTCTAATCCTATTTACAACACTAACCACAGGCAGACTGCAAGTGACTGATCCAGAAAAATACCCTAGAGAAATATGTTAAGGAGCTGATTCCTTGACATGCAATCTACTATTCTGTCTCTCTCTCTAGATTCTTATATATATAAAATACAATATCTGAGCAACAGTGAATATGAATTTATAGGCTGTCCCAGAGAAGGATCAGACAGAAGAACAAACTCACACTGCAAGTGTTCTTTCTCTGATGATTAACTGAAGGAAAACTGTCTCACAAGCTCAGAATTACGTTTATGAATTCTCAAACTTTGGGGCAATGAATCCACAGTTAGGCTCACATAGTAAAGTTAGAAGTTTCAGGTTAGAAAGCCTGAATTTGTAAAGCCTGTTATATATGGAAGTCAAAGCATTACCGATCAGTGACAGAAACTGAAAGCTTTTTGGACATGTTGGTTTCAAGCATTTTTGTTAAATAAACCTTAAGTCTAAAAGACCACGTATTTCTTTGCTCGCCAGTTAACCACACTGTGACAGTTTGTTGGTTTTTTTGATTTAACAGCCACCTTGAGAAAAGGATTTATTTCCATCCACATCTTCCCATTGCAACAAAGTAACTTCAAGTCTGTATCTATCACTTCTGGTCCTTTTGCAGGTCTAATCATGATAAAATTTACAGCAAGCACCGTCAAACCTATAGCATGGTTGGACCCTGGATTCAAGCTAACAAATACCATACATAGGATACATGAGGAGACTGCAGGCACTACAGAGAGATTCAGTATTAGGTAATTAGAAGTCTTAAAGCTCACGTTAATGAAAGAAATGCTGGAAATATAAAACAACAGATAAAACCTACCAGATACACCATTTCTATTCAAGTGTGATTATCTTATGTAGTTAATATTCCCAGTATTCCTCTTTCATTAACTTGAACTGAGAGCATCTAAGCTGACCAAGAACCTGATTCTTAGTGGATATGGAGCCTGTCTTAAGAAGCAGAACAGGGATGAAGTCGCTCGAGTCGTGAACTAAGCACTATGCAATGATTAGGAATGCGACCAGGGTTCAACTCCCTCCTCTCTCTCTCTGTGCTCTCTTTCTCTGCCTGTAAATTGGAATTAATCATGTTTCATTCTATCAAGGGTGTTATAAAGGGTAGCAAATGGATAAAACATATCCTTCTACTGGGAGAGGGCGCTGAGGCATCTTACTCTGAATGACCCCAGTGAGTCTTGTCCTGCTTGATCATTTAGTAAAGTCCTCTTGAAAAAGCCTAATAAGGTCTGTAAGTGTGGTAGTTTCATTACAGTATGATTACAATTTGCTAACACCCAGGATGGATGCTGTATTCACCTAACATACGCCATGACTTGTAATCTTCCATTACCGTGCAGCTTTTTTGGAAGGGCTACTTTGTACTCTGTTCACTACAAGAGGACAAATAGCTAAGCAGCACATGATTTGAATAATAGATTTGTAAAATTCCCACTGCCTGATACAAAAACAGTGACCAGTATTTAAAATTCACAAGACTTAAGTTTTAGCATGATCCGGTACTACAGAGCTTGGTCACAAAGCTGTCCAAGCACTCCAAAAGGAATTTTCAAAGAGTGAGATAATGAAATGAATCTTACTGAAATGTGGCATCTGGAGACCTAATTTCTTTCATCTCTAGCAAATCCGAATTCCTCTCTATATCCTTCCTTTGTCTGCATGCTGCAGAATTCTTTGAAAAGCTAGTATTCATATGCTGACTGTATGTTTGTTCCCAAACGGTTATTTTGTAGGAGTTGCAGCCTGTGAAGATCTAAATGGTTTCAGTCCTGCCAATCTGAAAGTCTGTCCAAGTCATTATGCAATTTTGCAGTAGGCGTGACCTCCACGGCAGTGCTCAGGCTGCAAAAGTCTCCTACGTTAATGAAGGCAGGGCATCTTCTGTGATGGACTTTTGCTGCTGGAACCCTTGCCCCTTCCACTGATCCTCAATTATGAGCTTCCATAATGTGTGGGACAGTTTAGGAAAAAGGGGCTTTGAGTTATGATTGTCTGGGAAAAATAAGAGAGGGACTGAGAAGGTAGCTAGATTCGAGACGTTTTCTCTGGATAAAGTTTCTGTGACCAACCCACTGCAAGCTGAGATTTTGTGAGGTGTTTAGTTTGGACTTGTAAACCAGTTACTGTAAAAATGTTCCACTCTGGAGATACAAGCTTCAAATTATATCTTGTAGAACAAATAAATAAAACCCCCACATTCACTGCTAAAAATTTGCAGTATTGCCTACAAAACATTTCAATCATAGGGCTTAATTTTATGTTCAGCTTAATGGTTCTGGTTATTCATTTCACTACACCATGACAGAGCTTTTATTAGAGGAGAGGGGGAATGATAAAGAGGTTAATTTTTCTTTTTAATCCATCCTGTTTCACTTTTTTTGTTTGTTACTCTTTACTATTGATCATCATTCTTGATGATTTTAAATGCAAGACATTTCTGTCTTCATTGATGGGGGAGAAGGGAGTTCTGCTTGTTATAAGGTATGAAGAACAATTAACTATACTTGATTCTGTTACAAGCCTGAACAGAAGCATTGGTAATGACACTTTCTCATGCAGTATGGACACTGGTAATTTTTATCCCTCACACTGTTGATTATGAGCCCCAGATTTTGCTTGCTAATAACTTTGCCAAAATTTAATTCTTGAGACTGAAGTTGCCCATGCTTTTTTCTGCTTCAGTCTCAAGCTTAAACTCCCAGAAATACAGCTATTTCTGCAGATCAGATCGGAAGGAACTAGCTGTAAGATTTAATTGTTTTCTCTGCCATTTTCTTGAAGACCTTTAGCACTATGTCTTGAAGCTTGAAGTTGTATTTGGCAAGAAAGTGGACTCTAGGAGTCTGAGAGTGGTCTTTCCTGCCTCTAGAAAAATGTTAGCTGATTTTCTGCGTGGAGTTTGTTATGGTTTATTGCTGAAAATGCAGACAGGTCTGTCCTCCTTGGAGCTGTTGTATCACAGGCACTGGGCACAAGGAGCATGTAATTCCCACTTCATTTTCTCCACACTCTGCATAAAACCTCACACATTTGTGGAGAATCACTGCAGCCGCTCTCTCACGCTGTGCTAAATTTAACTGATTAGCTTGATCTGGGATCTGCTGATGGCTGCATCTGACATTTAGGTCAGTTAATGGGACAGAAGCTGTGTTGCAGCTGTGATATTTATCTGGCAAGGCCACCCTCACTTTGAAAGTAATCCAGCTGGAAGACATAATCTCCAGATGTCTTGTAACATGTGTCTTACCATAGCATGTGACTGGATGTACGACCATCAGATGCTGTGCACTCTCACTCAGCTCTGCATCTGGCGTGTGACCCAGCATGTGGCAGCCCAAACGCTGGGACGGGGGACGGCAGCCAGCTTTGTGCAGCTGCTCAGGCCCCGTTCGGTGAGACGGCTCTGAGCACCCACCAGGGAGTGTCTCCTGGGTGGACGCAAACTCCCTCGTCGGGGGAGAAGGACATTCATCCAAAGGCAGAGAGACTGAACTCTAGTCACTTCCAGTAACTAGCACTAAGTGTATGTATATTATTGTCCAGGAAATGCAGTTTGGTTCCCCCCCATCCCCTCTCCTGCCCTTGCAGGAGATGCCCTGCAGATGCTCTTTGTGGCACATCACATGCTGCTTTCTACAGGAGTCTTCCCTTGCTTGGTTCACCGCTAATGAGGCAGAGAGCTGTCAAAAGGGACAGGGAGCTCTTTTTGATTTGAGGCCCTGCACTGAGGTCTTGGAGACTTGAACTTCATTGTGCTGTTGGTTGCCATGCAATACTTGGAAAAGTTATTTTTGAAAATGCAAGAAGTGGCAGTCCAATTTTGTCATTTCCTAACTTGTGCATATTTGACTTTAACTCTTCTGTGGGAGGAGGGCATACATTTTGTCTTGAAAGCTCAATAAGTAGATTAAAATGTTAAAATGTGTGTTGGCTGTGAAGTAAGCTCTCTAGACGTAACATACTGCAGAAATCAGCATTTTCTTCCTACTTTTAAAGAGGTTTCTATATTTGAAGCCTCACAATTTCCATAGGGGTTTTGAATGCTAATGTTAGAAGAGTAAAATAAAATTAATCTATTGAAGAGCTTGTGTTCAGCCTATAAGCATGTGTCTATACAGCCTTCCTATTGCAAGCTGGAAGCTGCATGTTTCCTCAAAGAAGTTCAGTTTATTTTCCATCTATTTCCCCATAATTGAGCATTACCTACTATATAGAAACAGTTTACTTGCAAAAGAAAATAGCATCCTAAGGCATATTTGTGGTGTCTTCCAGAAATATTGGCAGTGATATAAAGGAGCAAACAAGAATGTGACAGCTTTGAGCTAGATCCTCAGGATGTCTGCAGGGTGATAGAAAACATGTATTTACAAAGAACATCCTTCCCTCTCATTTTTATGTTCCTTACCTGACTTCTATACACATGAATAATCAGCCAGTCCCAGAGGATGCATTTGAAAGGGTTGGCACTGCAGGATATACACTTTTAAATGCAAATATCAAAAGCAGCTTAAGGAAACCAAAGTAGGTTGCCCAAATTTGACAGCATAAACTGAATTAGAGTTTGTGAGCTGTGCAGTTTTTAAACTTGAGTTATAAGCCCTCTATTGTTGCTGCATAGCTATCAGATTCTCAAAGTAAGTCACTAGGCTCTGTGTAGATCAATGTTCACATTGCAGTTCAGAGATAAGTGACGCTACCTCAGAATTTTTGAAACTGGAGTTCTTGTGTTGGCACAGACTCCCTGTGTGACCTTGGAGGAATGACTGTACATTATTAATGTATTTGCAAAACTGAGACAATATTACTTCTTTGTCTCCTGGAAAATTTTAAGGGATCTACAGACAAAAAAGCTATTCTTAGATACTGTGGAAATTGGAGGGTGTAGAAATACCTGAAATAGTCATCTCAGTAGAGTGAAGCTGACTGCAGTGGCTTGTGAGTGATGAGAAGATACACTGAATAGTCAGATCCAGTGCCTCTGGAAAATGGGAATAGAGCATCTTTCCAAAAAAAGAGGAATGAGGTGAGAGCATAGGAGGAGCCCACAAAGAGAGCACAGGCTCCTTCCACCTCTGCTATAGGAGTTTCAAAACAAGATTGTGAGAGACTAATTACTTCGCAGAAGGTAAATCATCTGATGTGAAGAACTGCTTATAAGATTAATGCTGTAAAGTTTTCTTTGCTATGTTTTATTAGCCTCTCAGGAAAGCTGTTGCAATAACTATATTAGAATTTGGACTTAGGGCAGTATCATTTTGCATTCTTGAGGGAAATGAGTTCAGTTCCCATGTTCCTCTTTCCTATCYCACCCCTGTTTAACTGAGCTAAAGAGAGCTCAGTTTGATCTCAAAGTGTAAGCAGTTAAACCACAATTTAAAGGTGTATCCAAATTATTTGGCAGCCTTGTAAAATCTGACTTGTGTCACAGCTAATTCACTTCAAAGTTCAGCTCATCTATTTCATAGGATCAGCCCTGTCAAAACAATACTGAAAAGTTGTGATGGTGAATATTGGTTATTTAATACCATAAAAGTCATACTGTAGTGGAGCTCTTGGAGAAAAAAAGACTATTTATGGTCTACACCTTGTCTCAGTGTAGGACTCCTAGCTGAATTTAGAGTTGTGTTGTGCAGTCTGAAAGTTTGGTACACCCATAACAGAGATAACCGTACAGAGACCATAATAGCAAATGACAATTGAATAGCTGAGCTTATAGCTTATAGACCTTTTTAATGATCCTCTTCCAGATTGAGTGAGAAGTATCCCATGAACCAGCCTGCACTGTATGTATCTGCCTGATGTTTGTTTGCTCTGCAGCAGAAGAGAGAGAGAACATGGGAACTTCCATTCGGCATTTCCTTAGTAAAAGTACTTATAGAAATGCAATGCTAAAGAAAGAAATGAAATATCAGTGAGCAAAGGAAATGCTTTTCCAGCATGAATTGTGGAATAATAGTCACAAAATTACAGTTACAGTTATACAGTGATAGTTTAGCAGGATTCAGAGAGATGTCTGTAGATAATAAGAACAAAAGTTCTTAGCTTTTGAAGGAATATCAAAAAGCAGTAGGTTTATAAGCAATATAAGAAATTGTGGCTCAGATGAAAAGAAATCTCAGTTTAATTCTGGTTGAATAGAAACCTTCCTGTAAGTGAGTTAGCCATACATAGATAATGAAGGATTTCTTACTCATCTCATGAAGACTCTTGTAATGATAGCTATTTAAGATAGATGGATTACCTGAAACAGTACACCAAAATCCTGATCTCAACATAAAATTATGGATTTTGCTCATTTTAGCATGTTTGAGATGAAATCTTCACAGTTACTTTATCTTTTTAAGAGCAGAGGACTGCTTCATTAATAATTAAACTGAATTGGAATTCAAGATGCTGTATTGTGCCATAGGTTCTGGTTAGCAGTAGAAGACCTGAAGAAGAGGCCTATTCGTGAAGTTCCTGCTCGTGTCCAGGAAATCTGGCAAGAATTTCTTGCTCCGGGTGCACCCAGTGCCATCAATCTAGATTCAAAAAGTTATGACAAAACAACACAGAACGTAAAGGACCCTGGAAGATACACGTTTGAAGATGCTCAGGTCAGTTTGCAATCTTCTTTAGGGGCGTCTGAAATAGAATATTGGCTAGTAGAATGTATATACTGACATAAGATATATTGGGAATGAAGTGATAAAGATCTGTTTCCTAAAATGCAATTCCAGCAATGCAAATGGGCAACATTTCTTTCTTTCATGAGGCCTGTGGTTTACTACAGCTCTTCATGAAACTTCTCTGCTTGGTATAGAGGCTTCAAGTTGGCTTCAAATAGAGCCAAGTGCATAATGCAATAAAAATGATATTTTCAAGTTCCTGTTTTCTTAATCCTTTTGCATTAAGAAATAAGCTTAATCCAGTTGCATTAAGAAAAAAGCTTCCTTTCCACATGAGTTTCTGGTTCTCAAGATCTGCCTCTGAAGGACTCAATATCTGCTCTCTCAATGCATGTTCAAAACTCTTGTTATCATTTATAGGAGTCATAGGTTCTCACCGTGGACAGAGTATGACTCGTGAGAAATAACATTTTGTAGAGGCTTGTGCTGAAGTGTCATGTTCCATGGATGATGTACTTTTTAAATCTTATTAAAGTACTATCTACAGAACATCAGGCAAGGATTCTAAGAGTACTTTTCCATGAAAAGTATTACAGGAGTAAAGAACAGTCTCTAAATGGCTTATGATGCTCTTTGGGGACTGATGGAGTCATATCTTGAATACTGTAATGAAAAGATTTGGTCAGATCTAGGGTTGTAGAAATACTTTATTTTTTGAGTTTGGAAGCAAAAGTTAAAAAATAAAAGGGGAAAATAAAAATCTCATTTTTCCTTAGAAGTAAAAAGAAAAACAAGTACTTCTATATTAAATGGGACGTTTCATGTGACTTGTAACTAAATATTTCATCTTTGCAGACTTCAGGGAAAAGCAATAGAAAGAACTGGACCCACAGTAAAAGTAGAACTGGTACCATCCTCCTCCATTTTTATCAGCAGCCCAGTGATGAAAATTTAATTATTAATGCAAAGTAAAATTGTGTCAAAAGGAGAGATTGAGATCATATCCCTGCAGAATTTTCTACAGCTTGATTATTAGGACGTCATCTCGGGAGTCAGGAGATGCAGCTTCAAATCCTGTGAAGCAGAGAAGGGAATAAAATCTGGGCTTCCTGCCTTTTGGGAAAGTGCCTCGACCCTAGATAGGAGGGAGAATAATTCTACCACCTTTAGAAAGAAAGGAAAAAGAAAATTCCTGTGCTCTCATTTTGCTATTATGAGAACAGCAAAATGTGATGCAGCAATAAAGTTTTCATGAGACACTATATTATACACACTGTTTTGTAGTACTCTGCATTAAGCCAAATATGCATTTTTTTCTTGCATCTGCTGAGCCACACTGGAGATTTAAGAATGCAGTGCACATCAAAGAAAGGCATAAATTGCACAAATAAATACTCCATCAGTATAAAAGATCTGAAAGAAAACACATCTTCACAGCTGAGTTAGTAAAGGAAAATTAAATTCTTTGGCAGTACCCAGATTTTGTTTTGTAAAAATAGATCTAAAATTTCAACACCGTTTTACTTCTAGATCCCTTTATGCGAGCTGGACTTTTTTCTCCTGTCAGACCTCTGCTTATTTGATCCAGTTCAGCATACAATTTCACCCTGGAAGCCTCCATTCCTCAGAGGAAACAGGGCAGACCGTACCTGCCATGTTCTGAATCAGATGCTTTAGGACCTTTACACTGTGTCCTACCTAAAGTGGCAGGGTTTTGTCGGGAGCGGAGCTCTGCCTTTCAAACAGGCTCTTACTGGTCTGCCAGTTTGGAAAGGGACAACTTAAAAGCATTTTTAGAGTCAGCAAATGACTTACTTTTGGTTTAAAAAGCTTTGAAAAGGTTTTTTTTTTTTGGATTTGATGGGTGGCATCATGGAACTCCATATCAAATGAGAGTGATACATAAGTAAAAATAGCGTTTTTATTAACTCACATCCAGCTTCAACTCCTTATTCTACATTAGCAATTCTAATACATTGCAGCTTAATTTATCCTCATTTTTACAGATTTTTTTTTTTTTTTTTGCACAGATATAGCATCTCAATGCCCAACAACATTGATAGGAACACAGTCCTTTTTGCTGTCTTGGCTGAATTGGCTGCTCTCATAGAAACTGAATGGAATAAAAGCTCCCCAGCTTCAATTCTATATATACACCAGAATTTCTCTGTTTAGTTTAGAAAGTACAGTGCAGTGCACTTAGAAAATCTGGAGAATGATTCTAATATAACACTGATTAAAAATCAGCTTTAATTTTATTTTGCCATAATTTTCATCAAAGGTGCTTTTTTCTATTCACTGGTCTTATGCAGTATCAAGTTTAGAAACAGTATTTACTTTAAAGTTTATTTGCTGTTTCAGGGTTGCTGTGCTATAAGTTTCCTGTACTAGAAGGTAGGGTTCACGTCCAAAGGAAAACACAAATAACAAAATTCAGTGGAATTTTTATAATATTTTAATGGGAGTATTTCCTATTCAGATTGCTTTTTCTAAAAATTCCTCTTCTAACATTATAACCAGAACCAGAATTATAAATCATAAATACCCTACATTATAGATTTTTAGTTTCTTCAATATTGCAGAGATGAGAATGTTCCAAAAAGAAAAGCTCTACATCATTTATTTTCTGGATCAGGGTTTACAAATTTTCCTGTGCTTCTGAAGAATAAATATCTTGGAAATTAGATTAACCTGAAACTGTTCTTCAATTTGCATATGTATTTTCCTTTTTATATTGTCAGCTGGATAGCAGAACAAACATCTGTCAAATAATGTTTTCAAGAGTAGCCATGGCAGGGCACATCCTCCCTAACTTAAGCACTTCTCTGCAGTGCTGAATTAGAAACTTAGGACCTTTCTCCAGCTTATGAAGTAAGAAAACCATCTCCAGAAAATAATTCACAAAATCTGATGAAGAAGGAAGGATCCAGGGCTCCAGATTTAGTCTCTTAACTGACTAATCTTGAAGCTGAGCCTTAAGGTAGAAATGTTTCAATTACAAGAACTCTGTTGTAAATTCTTAGCAAAATAATTCTAGGGTGAAAATAGGGGCTATAAATTAAAGAAAGATGTGCTGTGTTCTTTATACATAATAGATAGGTGGAATTTTTGCTTTAAGAATAGAAAGCAACTCAGCCTTACCTGCTGAACAGCAACCTGCTATCTGATAATAAGACTTCCTATTATCCATTTGAAATAGTGCTAGCTGGTATCATTATACAATTAAAAATACGTGACTGCACCCCATTTTCAGTATGTCTTCTTTTATGAGAATAACCGCATCTTCTTTCCCTTTCAGGAGCACATTTACAAACTGATGAAAAGTGATTCTTATCCTCGTTTTATACGATCCAGTGCCTACCAGGAGCTGCTACAGGCCAAGAAAAAGGTATTGGTCCATCTAGCCTTTGTCTTGCCACTGTGCAAAGCGGTGGTTATGTTTGCAACAATACTCAGTCTTCTCTCCCCTGTGCCAGTGCAACTGGATATCTGGTAGGTGACCAGCTTGGCGTGTTTGGAGGGTCACATACACACAGGAATTCAATATACATATACATGTATATATCCTGCATGCGGGCATGTTTTAATAAGTTAATCTAGCAAAACTTATTTTTATTTTTACATCTCATATTGTACTGTTTTCTCTGTTATGAAGCACCTTAAATTGAAAAGTGCTTTACAAATACATTAAAAAATAAAATAAAATCCCAGAAGAATAGTCTTTCATGTTTGGAAGTTTGCTTATGTAATAATTGTTGTTCTCGTTATTTCCACTTACGAAAGCTACAGAATGTGTTTAGAAACAATCATCTCATTCATATGAATAACTTCTAATTTCAGCTGTAAAAATAGGGCTTACTTCCATTTCTTTCCCTATTATTACATGAATAGTTTTGATTAGTCTAGGAATCTAATTTGAAAGAGAGATCACGTCACACTTCTGCAAACGAAGGCTCGTATCTTCGTATGTAATATTTGCTTAAAAAGTCCAGTCATGGGAGGACTTCTGAACAGACACAGGCCAGATTATGTGGAGCAGCTTGTACAATGCAGATTTCTATAACAAAAAGTTTTCTATTAGTGGACTCTAAATAGTGATCTCCTAGAATCAGTTTGAAGCTCTGTGTCTGCAAAATCAGGGCCCTGCTTATTGCCAGCATAAGGTAGTTTTTAACACCATAGCATTCTATTGTTTATAATGACAACCTAAAATTATATGAAAGTACTGTGTGATTTTGTTTTTTGTTCAAACATTGATTTCTGAAGATCCAATATAGAGAGAGATGTTGAAAATGCCAGAAAGCTACAACTGTCCGTGTGAAGTCCTT
This sequence comes from Apteryx rowi, assembly GCF_003343035.1. Classification (NCBI taxonomy): domain Eukaryota; kingdom Metazoa; phylum Chordata; class Aves; order Apterygiformes; family Apterygidae; genus Apteryx; species Apteryx rowi. The sequence continues at coordinate 187,400 of NW_020450845.1, forward strand.
GAGTTTGTGAATGTCAGTTCATTAACACAAGATGTGCACTTCATTATTTCTTTTTATTTTCAGTTTTTCTTTTTAAATCAAACCAGTTGATCCCCATGAAAAATGATTTTTGTCAAATACTATACCCRTTTTGCCCATCCACTGTTTAGCAAAGTCCCATTACAGCTTCATACCTGTGTTTGCTTCCTGATTTATACAGACTTTGTTTTGCAGTCCATTATTTCATCGTTCCTTCTTTTCTACTCCATTTTTTTCTCGCTTTTCTTTCCCCCCCCCTTTTTTCTTTTTCTTTCTTTTTTATTTTAAATTTAAGTTGGAAAACACACTGGATCGTCGAACATCTTTTGAGAAATTCACACGCAATGTGGTAAGTTCGTTGCCTTGGAAGACTAGTAAACCTGATGGAACATCCTTCTCCCCCCCTCACCAATCCCTCCTTTCCCTTTTTGCTTCTCTAACATGACAGTTAAAATTGTATTTATACCAGTTTGTGACTTTGCCTAGGAATGACAGTTTTGTAATATGCTTTCATTACAACTCCTTCTCCCTAGTCCCTTCCCCACTGACCTCAGTAGTCACCCATGGAGGAAGGGACCTTTAGGAGCCATGCTTTTTGCATTAAGAAGCATGGAATGATCCACTCTCCATTTTTTTAAATGGTAGTAAAGAATTTGTGAAAACCTGGTTGATGTTGTTCCTTTTTCTGGTGCCTCCCAAAATACTAAGTTCGATACAGTTTGAATACACTGGCTTTCCTTCCTGTCTCCTGTTTATTTTACTGGAAAAGAGTTTGTCCCATTTTTATAATTGGGCACAGGGAAAACTAAACTATAATAATATCCCCATCTTCCTTAATGTCTAGCACAGCTTCTTCAGGACCGAACAATCCATGTTGATGATGCACAGGGGTTTGACTGGGATTTCATTTGGATAACAGACTACAAAAACTGATTAAAAAATTTTTTTTTTTTGAGAGAGATTTCACTGAGGTAAAAAAATGAACGCTGGCAAATTTCCTATGGGCATTTTCTTGCCACCAGCTGAAAGAGCTGCTGCTTTCCTGATGTGGGGGATTCTTTTTACTTATCCAGTGTCTTGGGATTTTTTTTTTTTTTAACATTGTGAAAGTTCAAACTAAAGCATTCAACACATTTATTTTTGTAGGGCAGAAACATCCCTATTTTCCCATGCCATAAAAACTGTACACCAACACTGAGAGCGAGCACTAACCTGTTATGAAAAGAGGTAGAAAGATCTTGGATTATACTCAAGTTTGTCTGCATTGTCCGTTGAATTGTGCAGTTGACGCTGCTGTGTGTGTGTGTGTGTTTGTGGCTTTGTCTGTGACCTGGTTAGTGGAGCTGTGTGCGTTGAAATAAAAAATATTTCAGTGGAGCTTTCAGCAAAGATCATGGTTTTTGTTTTTTTAGTTTCTAGAGCGGGAGAAGCAGTTCTCAGAAACTGCCTCCTGTGTAATGAGGCTCAAGAATTTTTCCTCAAGCATTTTAAAAGCATATACTTTCCAGTAATCACAAAAGAAACGAATGCAGTGAAAGAACAAGGTTTTGTGAGGCTGTGGGAATATCTCACATGTTAAAACAAAACTGTGGTTCTTTCGCAACTTTCTTATAGGTAAAGGCTTCCTGTAATATGCATCAAGTCTGCTGTTTGTAAATTCAGGAGCGAATTTGGATTCAATGGGACAAACAAAGTCAGTAAAAGACACTAAAAGTATATAAGCAACCACAAAGTAAACTATCCCAATGTTTGAAACAAAAACCCCTATTTTTTGCATGGTGATGTTGCCATAGCATGTTGCAGTGTGATTTGTGTGTTGTCTGAACAGGTTGATCTATAAAACAACATTATACATGATAATCCTACTTTCTTCCATGGCAGTGTTTAATGGGAAGTTCCATATTAATAACCAAGGCCATGTTACTAAAAGAAAATGGAGAAAGCAAGGAGTACCTCTTGCACCTCTGAGAGCCTTTCCCCAGTCAAAGTGACTGGCAAGCTACAACAGCGAGATTATCCACGGGAGTTTAAAGAGCCAGGCCAAGGCAAAAGGTCAAGAATGGGCTATGGTAATGAGTGGTTATAAGGAGAGAAATACCAAGCTGAAGAAAGATGTCAGGAGAATTAAAAAAAAAGCAGAAAGCAAAGAAAGACTGGGAGGCACTAGAATTGGTCTCCGATAATCTCTCTCAGACGGTGTTATGGATAAGCCAGCAGTTCTGTGCATAAGTGCTCGAGCATCAGGCCCTGCAGGCATGCCCTGCTCTGCCCGCTAACCTCTGCGTGTAAGCACCAGAGCAGCAGGATGCTGATGATGCAGGGAAGGCCAAATAAACACGGTGTGAGCTAGAAATGAGAACGAGCATTTCTGGATTTGAAGCACTGGTACTTCTTCAGCAGAAGAGAGCACTTTGTTTTTCACTGAGCAAGCTGTAAAATAATAAATGTCGTTTTGCTTTTGCTCAAAATGCTACCTGAGAATCTGGGTGGAGTCTGTCAAGTTGGGTCAGCTTTGAAAGTGGAAAATCTCACTGCTAGACCTATTCTCTGTTAGATCAGTAGCTCTGAGGCTTGCAAATTTATATAGAGTGTCAAGGTACTCAAGTGCAAACCTTTTCTCTGAGAGGACAAATTCATATGCTCCCGTACCCCAGGATCCTGGCCAGCAGGCATTTTCATTCTTGTTCTCGATTTCAATTTGTTTATAATATGTAATATATGCCTTCGTACGGTGGTCCCAAGCAGTGGGGATGAAGGAGATGTTTCTCAGAACATCCTAGAGCATAGGCCTTAACTCGTTCAACTGAGAGACTGTGGTATAGATCTGTTCCTCTTGATTACTGCAGAGAATAGGTGTGAAACAGGTCTCTGAGAACCTGGGAAAATGCTGTGGTCTCCGAATGATTGAGTAAGAAGAAAATTATATTTTCACTTCTACTCTGATGTTTTAGTAAATTTAGACTCATTTTCTCTGTTTTTCTGTTTCTTATATCAAAGTGGTTTTGTATTGAACTATATTGGACCTCTGATTTTACATATGAAGTGTTCAAAAAAACTGAAAGCTTGGTTGTCTGTGGGGACCAAACCTGAGAGGACAACCTTGTAATTCATAACCTGATTTGTTAAGCTGGAGGCTGTAAGAAGTTCCTGAATCTTTTGTTAGACAAATCAGCGATAGTTGAAAGTGGRTTACACTTGCTACAGAAAGCATTTGCTAAACTAGAAAGTTACCTTGCAGCAGTAATCCCTCTATAGTATTCCTTGAATTAAATAGAAATCACCTAATATAATGAATCATTTTTCTAGCTTGGTGGGGAAAAAATGAAAGGGGAGCTATATATACTGGAAACTAAGTTCAGCTCTGTATTTCTTTCACACTGGAGAGTTTTCTTTCCAGAAAACTTTCAATAATTCAATGCACTTTATGAAAGCCCTAAATGCACAGCTAAAAGCATCAGATATTTGGCTTGCTCTGTAGATTTTACAGTGCAAAATTATAATGCTTTTGGCAGTCTGCAATAGACAATAATGTTATAAACACATTTGCATTCATGTACAATATAGGTATAGTAATAAACTGGTATTTGCTATATGTAATATTTTTTACTGAACAGTTTATAGTTTGACTCTGAGTAGTAAACATGGCTATTCTTGGTTTGCCTCATTTATTCACAATCCCAGGTCACGGGTGAAAACACAGGGCACGCACACTTCAGCGCTACTGGGATGATGACGTTGGCTAAGTGCTTTGCTGTGATATAACACCTGCAAACAGAATTGTCGCAGCTCGGAGTCAGCTGCCCACAGAGTGACGGCACTCTGTGCTCCTTGCGCAGCCCCTGGGGTTTCTGTTTTGGAAAAATGCAGGTTTAGTCACCTGCAGCTCCCTGGGTAGGTGAGTAGGGAAGACCAAGGCGTAAGTCAGAGAGCAGGGAAAATCCGGGTTCTGTCTACTACTCATTGCTTGCCACACTAACAGAGAGAGGAAAGTAGGTGTTTTTTATGACAATGCAAAATTCTTTTGAGGAATTTACATGAAAAAAAATTCTCTATTAAAAAAATATCAGGAAACTTGCTCTACTTCAAGTGGTAAAATTTGCACTGCAGGAAAATAAAAAAAGAAAAGGTGCACTGATGACTTTGACAGGAACAAGGAGGTCTTTAAGGAAGAATTTGTTTTTAATTTCTCATGTGCATTTAGGATTTGTGAAAGTGGCAGAGTGACAGTCCGAGCAAGACGCCTTCTGGAACGCTGGCCTGGTGCTTAGCTGTGACCAGCACCCTGGAAACCTAAACTGAAGGGCTCTCTTTTACAGCAGAGTAGGCTTATTTCATTTCCACTCCTTGGCAGTTCTCTTGTCTCACCAGGACCCAAGTTAGCAGAGCAAGGAGGTGCAGTCTCCCTCCTCAGAGCCGCCCAGCATGGCAGATACTCCAGCATCACGTGGTGGTGTCACAGCTTCAGAAGCCACTGTCAGCGTTAGGGCGCCTAACCGTAGGAAAGCAAAGCACTGTGCTCAGTGCAAGTTTGCGATGCTTTATGGACATACAGCCACTACAGAATAGATCAAACTCCATCCATGTATTAAACCAGACAGCCATCATATGATAATTATCTTCACTCTTTGCCTCATAAACAAGACCCCATTTAATAACTTGGAGTTTAAAAACGTATCTTCCATTACTCATACCCTTTCCAGTTGTCTTCTCCCACCTAGCTGTAAAAAATAACTTAACAGTGTCCTTTGATGTTTTCTCCTCCAAACCAGTAACTTTAGAGGATTTCATACATGAGATGAGAAATGTTAAGGCCACTGAACACAGCACATTTTCACAGTGCTCAATACAATGTCACTAAATCTGACATAGCAAATTATGGCCTAGAGTTGGAACTTAACTCTTAAAAATAGCTTCCTCACTTCTTACCAGTGGGAATACTTTCTCCATGCTTAAATTGACGTCATCTCTTGCCGTATTAAAATCCGTCCCTTTTTTGAGAAACAGTGTAGATAATATATTAACTTCATCTGTTAGTTTAGGAATCTTTGTATATGAACAGGTAAAATTTGTTATGTACCTAAGAACTCTACTGTTTCAGACCAGAAGTCCACCTAGCCCCAAAATCCAAACAAGGGCTATATTTTTCTCCAGCATGGCATGGTGAATAAGCCTTAATGCAATATCACCTGTGGAATCTCATGTTCTGCACAGACCCATGGAAGATTTCCTAATTACACTTTTGAAATTTACTTACAGTTGTTTCTGAAAGTTTGTACTTAAAAAAAACTGTTCAAAAAAATCACAAAACTTCTTGTTTGAAATATACAAAATAATAATAATAATAGTAGTAGAAATGAAGGCTTTTCCCTCTTCCAGAAAGAGATGGCTTATTAATGTTTGACTGAAAAGAACTGATGAAATAATTGAAAAAATTAATTTGGCATTTTCCATATTTTGGAAAAAAGAAAAATCCAGTTTTCTAATTTTCCTTTGAGATGCAGGCTGCATATATTTGTATATTTCTGAACTATTGAAAACCCTCTGAATTATCTAAATGGAACATTTTGAATGATCTGAAGTGCTTCTGAATTTTTTTATTTCTGTTATTTCACAAAATCTTTTTTTTTTTTTTCTCACTGGACAAGAAGTAGAACAGAAGAGAAGCACTCAAAGAGGCCGGTACCCAATGGTCAGAGACAGCTATTCCCTGGGGTCCCTGATCTGTGCCACTTCTGTGGCAAGGGGAAGGACTTGGCACACACGTATGGAGAGAGTGCCAAGCTGTGGGCCCTCTTCTGGCTCTTCCTGAACAGTGGTATTGAGGTTGTCGCTGAATGTTTCCCCTCCTCTTTTCATTTGTAGCCTCCCGTGTGAAGCCATGGAACGAGATGAGCACCTCCGGTGCTGGCTGGCCCGAGGCAGGCCGGCCATGCCTGCGGCAGAAGGTGGCAGCTCGAGTGGACCTTGGTGGGGCGACTGCGGGGCTTGTTCCCCTCTGCCCCATCCCTGCTGCCCAGCGAGGCCGCGGGAGAGCCCCACGCCGGCCTGCGCTCCTGCCTGGCACCCTGTCTTCCTCCCCAGCTCCACATTCGTAATCCTCTGACCCTCAGCTCTCTTCTTCCTCCTGCTTTTGTCTCCTGTAATTATTTGGTTCTCTTCCTGGCTTGTTTAAACTCTGCTCGCCCCTTTTGGGGAGATGAGGGTAGCATTTATTTTTGTTAGGAGTGATGCCCAGCCTCATGAGGAAAACCGAAAAAGAGCAGCTCTAGGACATGCCGGCAATGACTGGCCTCCTAGTCATGTTCAGCAGCAACTGAAGCTAAACTGCTTCGCTTTCTGCTGGAAGAGAAAATTGAGGAGTAGTACTTGCACAGCCAGGTTCACATGAGAGGAGCCTACACCTACGTGTTCAGGTTTTAGATCAGTGTCCGCCAGTTCCCAACTGACAAACATCTACCTGTGTCCTAAGCTCTTTGCAAGAACGAGAACAGCAGGGTGGTGTACAAACCTGAGGGGCCAGGCCTCAAAAACACACAGGAAAAATATTTGTCTACTGCATTGGAAAGCAGGAAAAATCTTAATGTTTTACCCGATACTTCAGCTAGTTATTCAAGTTCCAGCCTGAATCTGGCAAAAGCTTGTAGGTTAACCACAACTGAGAGCAGCTCATCAGTAAATGTAAAGATAAGTGGGGATGAAAGAAAAGAGGGAGCATCACCCAATTGGAATTAGCAGAAATGGGCATGCAGTCTTACCTACAGACTGCTGCAGGAAATGGTGTGGCAGTAATGAGGAAAGAACGCAGGGCTGCAGATCCCCACAGCAGGCTGAAGGATTTCACTGCACATGCATGCACTTAACGCTGCAGCTGTGGTGAGAACTCGTGCCCCACATTCAGTAAATGCTAACCTCATCCCCTTCCTCACATTGCTGAAAGAGCAGCACAGTGGCCTGGCTTAGTGAGAGCAATGTCCTGTGCTGCTGTGGAAATCCAAGCAGAATTGCRCCCCGGTGAGCAATGCTAGAGCAGCTCCCTGGTGTCAGAGGAGCCAGGGCCAGCTAAATCCTGAGAAGGTACTTGTTACTGTTTCTGCTCCTTTTTCTCCCCAGATGTGCTTCTGTCAGTGGGCGTTTAGGTGCAGGCTCTGTTTATGGTGCCCTGGGGTGTCACTTGGGAGCTTTGCCTGCTGATAGGAGCTGGGTTGCCAACATGCCCAGGCGTGCAGCGCGTGAGCAGATGGGCAACTGGGGAGCAAAGAGGCCAAGTCCAGTTGGGTTGTCTCACTTTGCTCACGCTGGGGTTCACACCTTCTCTGTTACCCAGTCAGATGTGTGGAGTTTCCACTTCTAGTTCTTCCAGTATTCATCCTGGTGAGTAGCACCTGTCTTAACAATAAAGAAACATAAAAAAGTAGCCATTGGGGTTACTTAGCAGAAAGGATGAGAATTAGAGAATTCATCTTCTAAAAGAAAAAGACTTGATCTTCCTCTACCGTGCTTTGCAGCTCCAGCCCCTACACAAATTTCATATTGACTTCTTATAAGTCACGTATTTATTGAGATTGTTGCTAATGTGTTTGCCAGATTATCTGAAGTGTTAGTGTCATGCTACATAAACAGGTCAGACGGTCAGCACATTTGTATTTAGCGCTTCATAAATCTGCACATTACTTTGTAATTCTCTCCCTAAACTCCCTTAAAGCACAGTTGGAAGGACAACACTGTTGAAAAGCAAATATGCTAGGTAGGGACACGAGCACTTAAATCAATTGATATAGTTTTCGTAGGTGTACTTCTTCATGCTGACTACTGTGCTGACTCCTTGTTCYCTGACTCCCTTTTCAGGTTATGCATGCGGAGCTTCATTTGGGCTTGTATATTATAATAAAATTATTAATTAGGTTCAATTCGTATGTCCAAAGTGCACCTATGCAGACAAAAATCCTACTCCAGTTTAGAATTTGGCCATACACTTCCATTCATGGCAAAAAATATATTAAAAATATTAAAGATCTCCTTTTCATTCTTCAGAGGAAAATTTGCTGGGTTTTGTGGGTTTTTTTTCAATTGTTCTTTAATCTGACTAGCAAAAGAGATATTTTTCCTATGTCATCCATTAGTCATCTGTGACACCTCTCAATATTTGATGTAGTAGCCGAAATCATAATTTGGCTTGTGGAAATTTTGTTAACATTATATCAGAAAGAAATARCTAAGCTCAAATCTTAAATTATGACTCCTGAGGAATGGTCCTAAAATCAATTTGGTAAACTGAGGAAATCTGGAAATCTTCTAGAGATGATAATTATGAAATCCTACTGTACAAATCTAAATAATAGTTTTCATTTTAGAACAGAGTTTGTTTTTTCTCTGTTTTCTGGAACACAGTTTGAAAGAATATTCTGCAAACTGGAGAGTAACAAATGACTTAATATGTGAATCAGAAAGTGGGATATTACTCTCATTTGGGGCTGCTATGGATTCTGTGCATTAAAAGCTTATTTTTGCAGTAAGAAGAAGAAATATGAGTCAGAATAAACATGGAAGCAGATCTCTTAAGGAAAGTTTGTTTGTTTGTTTGTTTTAAATTGTCACTTTTCCAACTATAAACACAACTTCAAGATACATTATATCTCTTAATACATGGAAAAAGGGCATGTGAAGCTTTACACACTTTGCTCAGTTACCCAATGGAGATTTCATCTCTTTTAAGCAGTGTGATATTCTCTGAGGCAGGGGAGGGAGGTGGAGGAGAGGAGCATACAGAGAAATCCTTATCGCTGTAGGGCTTAAGAGAAAAAGCATCCAAAGCCTGGAAGCTTACTGTGGGAAGCAACATCTGGGGAACAAGTGATATAGAACACCAAAAAATGTCATGACAGCTCACTGCATCTATGGGGAAAATCTGAAATAGTCCACAGAATAAGATCAGACAAGTCAGATCAACTCAATAACTACTAGTTTTTTGCCTTCTTTTAGATGAAAACTTCATAGTTTGTATTATACCACAAATTCATTCCTGCGAGACTAGAACTTGGTTATGGTTCATTTTAAAGTTCCATGGAATTTACAACTCTCAAACAATCAAGTGTTGCAGATAAGAATACAAAGTTATTTCACAGATTTTGTCACACAGCAAAAGCTTGCACAGTTTTCAGATGCAGTATTTAGCTTTTTTAAATAACTGATGAAAAACTCCTGGTAGGGAATTAATTTTTTTATATACTTCAGTACTAAATGGAAAGTAACCAATCCTATAGCCTCTAAAATTAAGCATGAATAACTTCATCAAAGGTAAAAATAAATGTATGCTCAATATTTTCCTAGATTATGTCCAAGGCTGACAATCATGAATCACCTAACAAAACCCTTAACAGTTTCAGACATGTTGTTTTAAATTGTATTCCAGTGCCACACAGTTATTGAGACTTTTCTGACTATTTGAAAAGTAGAGGTGTATTATTATAACAGAGTGCTATGAACAGTTTACCTGTTACAGTTAGAGGAAAACATAATTTAAGATTTAACAAGTGCCAGGAAACTGTGAAATTTAATGAAGGTAGAAAGTGACAGTTAAAGCTAGACAAAGGGAAGAGAGCATGCCTGCAGGGAGACTTTCCTTCTTTTGAAAAAGCAAATATTATTACTGTCAAAGGCAGTATAGTGATCCTGATAGATGAGCAGACTAATCCAACATTGCAGATCATGAGTTCCCTTCAAAATTCTGTTATAAAGGAAAAATTTATCCTAATTTGTTCAGCTTGTATTTCAGAGCACAAAGAATAAAAGTTTGTGGGGTTTTTTGGGTTTTTTTGTTTTTTTTTTGTGAAGACCCACTCTGATATATCTTGAGCAAATGCTCACAAATGCTCACAACGAAGTTATGTATCCCTGTAAGGATACATTTAATAGATAGTGAAAATAGATACTAAATTTTATAATTCCACTGAGTCATAAGACAGCAGATAACAACTCACTGACATGGCAGAATAAAGTCATTTACCATTTACTGCAGAAGATGTAGCATCTCTCCGTAGTTACAGTTTTTCCACAGTAGTCTTCCTGAAATCAGTTTCATTTTCTGAATTGTGCACTTAAAATGAATAACACAATTAATGTAAGTATTAAATATCCTTTAACTGGAGAGTTAGACAGAACCATTTGCTATTTAATGTTTTGTGAACTATTTATGTCACATTGTCAGGGTATGCCTGTGATATTTTGAGGAGTGATGCCCACTTGCTGTGCCAGCTTTTCCTCTGTTGGATCAGAGCCACAACAGGATGGCACTGAGAGAATTAGCTGACATGTTACATGGTCTCATGGCTTTTGCCTGGCTCAGATAAAGCTCAGATCTGCCTGAGATACAGCATGGAGACAGACCCCACAGAGTAGACCTAACCCTTGTGGGACAGTCATTACACTTGTCAAAAGAACCTGCTAAAAAGCTGAGCAGCATCCTCGCAACAGGAGGAGTAATGAGGAAAATAACCACGTGGAAACCCAAAGACCTTCCCAGCAGCAGATCACATATGATATACCTGGTCAGCGTTTCTTAAAAGTAGTAAATACAGTCTCAGTGAACGTAGAGTTGAGTGCATGGAGGTGCTGTTTTCCAGCCTGTATGCAATCTGCCTCTTGCTTTCTTACCTGAACTTTAAAGTGGCGTTTCCTCATCTGTGACAAGAGCTACCGCAGTTTGCACATTCGTCCTTGTAGCATAAGGCACCCTCGCAGTCTTGAAGTTATTATCAGTGCTGGCTATGACCAACAGCAAAAAGCTCAGCAGTAGTTTCTTATCAACCAAAACCAATCTCATCCAGAAATGGCCTTTAAATTTGCTGGATTATGCTATGAAACAATCTGGCTGCCTGGCAGTGCAGATGATTTAAATGTCAGGGCTTCCTGTGGTTTAAGATTGACAGACTCCAGTCGGTGCCCCTAGCTATTTGACAGTGATGTGGCAACACTGAGTGGTTGCTGATGAACAGGTTTGCAGTGATCATACCTCTGTTTTCTGTTTTTGTTTTTTGTTTTTATCTTTTCCTCAGGGGAAATCGCTCACATCAAAGAGGTTAACCAGTCTAGTGCAGTCCTACTAAAAGGATCGCCTTGTAGCATGGAAGCAGACTCAAATCATTACACATACTTTGTAGCTCACTGATTGCCTGAATCAGAGGACAGTAGAACAAGATGTTGCATGAGCAAGGACCTGACTTGTTTTCTTTTGTGTATACTAAGGCATTACAGACTCCGAGGGACTCTCTAGCCTTTCGATGCCTCCATTTCGAAAACTGTCTGCTCACTTCCTCCTTCATATCAAGCTGGATCTGTGTCTTTTTATTTTCTGCAAGCTCAAGTACAGTGAAAAAAAAGCTTCTGCTAGACACAGTTTATTAAAAAAAATACGTCAATCAAAAACTGGAAGAAATGTAAAAAATGCATATATTAATAAATATACATATGGCATCACATTTATTGCACAATAAATTAGCACAGAAGGTTTCATTTCACTGATGTATTCACATTGAGAAGGAAAGCCTGTGTCTTTGTCTGTTGTCTGTATATTCTCTGTTAATGTTTCTTGCATTTATTTTTATACCATATTTAAAAAAGAACACCTTTTACTCCAGATGTATTAAAGTTGATCCTTTCTCTGTAAATTTGTGTATGTTTATATTGTTGTTTTATCTTTCATTAAAAGATGCAGAATCTCTTTCCTTTGGGAAGCTTGAGATTTTAATATTGAACCTTAAGATTAGTCAAGACCAAAATCATCCCCAAAAGTTATATACCTTGTGCTTTCTAAAAAGTGACATTGAAATGGCATTTGGACCTCGGCATTTTCTTTCTCTCAGTGATGCCTAATCAAACACACTTTATTGATAATTATTTACTCTTTATTTTCTTTCTATCAAGCTAGCAGCAGTGAGACCTTTCCAGCTTGCTCATCATCACATAAGTAAACACTTCTTAAAGCTAGGCTAGTTTTCTAATACTTCAGTCCCCAAAGTCTGCTCCGGTGGTACAATGTAATCAGATGGCTGCTACCCAAGAAGAGTGAACTTAACTGCATTTGTTTAAAAACAAGTCTGGCAAGTATGTATTTGCTGAATAAGAAAGTGTCTCCTCTCCTTGCTGTCACTTGTGATAAAACACAACAATTTTAAGCTGAAAAGGTRGTGGCTGGGGGTTCTTCAGAATACTCTTAGTAGAAAGCAAACCTTGGGCAGTAAATACAGGAAGCTGCAATTTTAATTCAAGAGCTCGATTCAGGTTCACTGTTGTATGTCTAGTACTGAGATTACTTGCATAAAGACCTGCTGATGAAGTTTACAAAAACATGTCGCAGTTGTCCTTGAGATGACAGATCCGGAGCAGTCTGAAGCTGACTTGAGCTGGAACCAGAAAATCTCTGCTTGACTGGAGAAATAGCACTTTGAACTGATCCAGACCACATCAGGACAGTAGGTAGGATCTCTGAGGAGAAAAGCGGTCATGAACGACTTTGAACAAGCAAGTGCTGATACCTTCAGAGCATTATATGGTATGTAGGACAGCTGCGCTGAAAGAGCCTTTTTAGCAATGCACAGGACAGATGCGGGAGAGCCAAATTCAGTACCATCTGTTGTACTGACTCTCGTTTGCTATTGAGAAACAGGTATCTTGTTTTGAAGGGACTACCAAACCCAAAAATGCATACTCACACACATCCCCCCCCCCMAAAAAAAAAAAAAGTGGGACAATAATAGACACAGTCAGGCTCAGATTTTCCGAGAGCAGGGAATAAATCTGAATACATGAATGCTGGAGCCATCTCATTTAACATCAGACACCTGAGCTGTCTGATCACCTTGGTGGCTAGGGTGGCTGCGCTGCATGGCTGGTGGGAAGAGGCTGCAGTGCAGAGCAGCAAGGCTGGAGGAGAGCCGAGTCGCCTGCTGCAGGGAGCTCGTGCTTCGCCGCCAGCCCTGCGGGGAGCCCAGTGCAGCCGTAACCCTCACTTCAGCATCTCAGGAAGCTTCTGAAGGTCCCCAGAATGAACCTAGGACCAAACACATCATTACAAATCACTCTGAATGGCTCTTCCCCAATTTTTGCTTAGTTAGGATTTCTGGGGATTTGGGATTTTTGTTTGTTATTTTTACATGCCACTGTGTTTCTGGTTTCTAAAAAGGATAGTAATCACTGTTTTAAGGTGTCCCAGGTTTTGTTCACACAATTTTTCTGAGCTTTATTCTATCAATAAACACTTGAAATGCCCCATGAGAACTTGATTTTATCAAGTGCTCCATCTAGGTCATTTCAAGATTTTCACAGTCTAGGGAGGCTGGATGAATTTTAATAAATATCCACATTGAACCCAGATCTTAAACTCTGAGATTTAATTTTCTTTTACTGCATAAATGCAAGCACTGAAGCATGAACCTTGGGCCAGGCAATCCACAGAAATTTGAGTTCTRTTACACTTCTCAGTGCCAAATAGAGATATTTATTTCCAAACTCCTGCTGCCACCAATTGCATCAGCTGGTATATTGCCTGCTTTTCCTTAGAAGTTAACTAATTAACTGCCAGAGTCTGCTTTGAAACATCACTTGGTTCCAGTTAAGTAAAATTTCAAATTCATGCACTATTTCATGCAACTTTATCCTAGGAACACGATTCCCCTCCCCCCCCCCATCACTTTGCAGCACTGACAGGCCAATAAAAAGGTTTGGAGCATTTATTTTCCTGGACCCATTTTGTACTTATTCTAGTTCTTCCTTCCTTTCAATAAATATGAAGTCTATATTGAATGGCTGTCTTTTCCTGTATTTGCACAGGACTTAACACAATGGATGCAAAGGAAAAATAGAGATTACTAATAAGAATTTCAAAGTAGTCAGCTGTATTAAGGTTTCCTCTGAGCCTCATTTCAAGTGATGCTATTCTACTGTTGTACGTTATCAATCATGTGAATTTGGCCCAGGCAGATGAAACAAAACCTGTTCTACAACCAGTTGATTTTTGAAGGGTTTATCTGAGATCTTTCCATACCTATCCTAATCATCATCATGTATCAGCAATACACTACTGGGAATGGAAATTCCAAGTAGTCATACACTTCCTTTTATTCCCCCACAGAGAAAAGAGAAATGTTTGTTTTCAAACGTATATGAAGAGCCACTTGCAGGAATTAAGATTAATTCAAATTGAGGCATATCTGTTCTTACTGTTGCAACCACCAAAGTGTTACCATATGGTTTGGTTACACAGTGATATAGCCATTAAGAACTGCAGTGAGCTTATGTGTCTGCTGAGGAAAAACAAGGACCAAGAGAGAAAGCCAGGTTGGGCTGATGACATTTCTTGTCTCCCGGGGAAAAGCCAGCAATCAGTGCCTCTCGGCTCCTCCCAGGAAGCTGAAAATTTCCTCTGCTGGCTCTCAGTTCATTAGAGTAACCAAGAACCCTTTGGGGAACTTTTTAATCTGAGATTTGGGGTTCCCAGGACACTCTCTGTCCATGCGTATCCTTGTGCATAATGCAGCCTAGAGGGGAGAGAAACACTGATGCTGCTGCACACCTGAGACTGACTTGTGCTCCCAGTCCAGCCTGGGCAGGAAAATGGCCAACGGGAGAGACAGGAGCTTCCTTGGCATCTACCTGGGAGCAGCAAAGCGGACACCACTTTTCCTTAAGGTGMAATTAAAACTGCCCTTTAACTCTGCAAAACCAAAGAGAGAGGGAAAAGGCCTTAACCAGTGAAGGGAGAAAAAGCAAAATGCTAAGCCAGAAGAATAGTGGAGACTGGCCAAAAATTAATGAGCTGAAGGTGAATACAGAAGTAAGAAATGAGAATTAATTGTGGTGACCAGAACGGAACTGAGAGGGGAGGAGAACTTGGGAATTGAATAATTAGGATCAAGAGAGGCTGAAATTCAGTTGGTGRATTGCCAGTCTGTTAGCCAGAGCCATACAGAATTGGAATCAAAATGTAAAGAAATTATCAGACAAGACAAAGTGTGGCTGGTTCTTAAACACCCAACAGAAGCATGTTCTGATAGGAGGCTCTTCATATCAAATCTAGAGAATCACCTCTTTCAAATTGCACCCCTAGTATTGTTTGAAATCATGAAATGTAAATGCCAAGCAGTGCTCCAAGAAATAGCAAATAGAGAGCAAGAACCAGTTCCAGAAAACAAGTATTACAGGAATGCATTTAGGATGTTTAGTTATAAAAAAAAAGAATAAAAGCCAAAAAGGACAATTAAAGGAAGAGAAGGCTGTTGTTCTTAAAGTAATTTTAATGAGGAGCTGGGAATCACCAGTGATTTATTTGTGGCTCTCCATTTATTTTTATCCTGAGTGATTAACAGCTGTTAGAATTTAGCTGTAAAATCTATCATTTTTCATTTCCTTTCTAGCTAGAGATGTCTTATATAGAACTAACACTACTGAACAATATATTAAGTGTGTAAAACATAAATTTTGCTAAAAAAAAGTTAATAGTTATAGGGACCAATATAAAACAAAGATTTAATCCTCAAATGTTCAAGGGAAGATATCAACAATTCATTTGAATGTATTTGGCATCCACAATTCATTTAAGTAAGTGAGTTATTAAGTAGTTCTGAATCATACAAATTTGCTTTCAATCTGACTATACTGAACAGATTAATGTTTTTGTCTCCTGTGAGTCTGAGCTACACTGAAGAAGTCACGATACGGCAGACCTGGAGGGGAAGGGGGGATGAGCTCTGCGAGATCTGGCTCCCCACGGCTGTGCTGTTCCTGACTGCAGCATCCTCAACTGACGTCCCTGCAAACAAATGTTTTTTGCTTGTACAGACACCAGCTCAGGACTCCACAGTCTCTCCAGACAGTCTTCATCTCTACCACTAGAAAGTTTTTTTCCTAATATCTAAACTAAACCTTCTTTGCCTCAATCTGTCCCTCTATTTTTTGACTTGGCCACTACAATCGCAATAATAAAATGTTCCCTCCTCTTTGCTCAAAGACATAAATGGCTGTTGCAACATTACAGCCTCCTTTAGTTTTCTCATTCCTGTTTTCTGAAGTGTTGATTGATTTTGTTGCCCTCCTCCAGGCTGGAACTGGGTTACGGCTTTCTTAAAGAGCAGTGCCCTGGGCGGGATGCGGTTGTGCGAGAGGAGAGGAGGGGATCACTGCGTGGCTCAGGCAGGCTGYGCTTCTGCCTCCACGCGCAAGTACGGGGCTTGCCCTTTCCACAATAGATGGCTGCTACTGAATTGTGTCCAGTTTACAGATACTAATTCTTTAACACAAATGTGCAAATGATAGTTACTATCAGCAGCAGCATTTGCCACAGGGGATCTGTATGTGTAAGTTGTTAAGAGAAATTTCCATGACAATAATCTCTGAGAAGCTACACAGATTCTAGATGATAGCCCATATGTACAAGTGTAGACATGGACAGTAAATATCAAACAACATTAAAGCGCTTTTGAAATTTTAACTTGACAGTGGCATTTGCAAAATGTTTATTGTATTTTTTTCTTCATTCCCAAAATATATTCAGACACATTCACTTTCACTATCTCTTTTTAAAATTATCTAGACTTTGAAATTTTGTATTAGGTTTATCATTGATGTCAGCTTTCAAATGAGATATTATTTACCTCCCTTGCTATTAGCCATATGGCTGCTTTTTTCCTGTATATCATATAAAAGAAGCTTTTCTTTATTCATATCACTTGTCTCTTCACCTCCTTACTCCCTTCTCCCTTTCCTTTTTGAAGGATCCAGTGCTCTGGCATTTTTAATATGCCTTTTGCTTTTCCACCTCTTCGCTGAGAGTAATGTATAACCTGGAAGCTGTGACCTTTCTTTGAGTGCATCTCTTTTAATGCACAGTTCTTTATCTGGCTGATCTTTTCTTTTAGATTCTCTTTCTTCCTTCTCCCTCCCCATCAGTAACATCTTTTTTTTTTTAGGATTTTCTGTCTTTTCATAGTTCTTTTCCTTTGGTCCTCTGAGTCTCGCTCCATCGATCCCTCTTGCATGTTTCTATGATGACCACAAATGCTCTTTACCCTTACCTTACCTCTGTTTTATCTTTCTTGGAATTAAAAGAATTACAAGAAACAGGAGAAGACATTAAGGTGAAGGCTGGTCAGCAGTAAGGACTAGGGATGATGCAGAATTTCTCTCTGGCCATGACATCTCCTGATCTCACAGGGCCTTCCTGCCTCCAAGGTACCGTCTCCACCCTGCTCCCATCAGCCTCTTCACTCTTCCTGCCACTGTTGTCTCAAACTCACCTCTTTTAGAGATGTCAGTGAGACTTCAGAACATAACCATAATTAGGCATTTTTAAACACCTAAGATACTTCCTTGGCTTCCCTCTGCGCTTCAGTTCCTCCCTTAATAAATTCCTCACTTCCCTATAGCAGAGGGGTTAAGGTATCCATTCAAAGGATAGTGTGGTATCACATAGTATGGTAGCAGGGCACAGAATTGCTGTTAATAAAGTCACCTTTGCTGAAATGTTCTAACTCCAAGTCTCTCCCCATAGACAGACTCCCACACCTCACCAGGACCCCTCTGACTTGTCCGGAAGTCTGTACAAGAGTGTGAACCTGCCAAAACAGGAGTGGAGATCTGGAACATCTGACCTTTTCTGCCTTCCTTCCCAATTAAACTTGGCCCAAATGTCCAAGTTAATATTGGTAAACAGGATATAAATTAGATACATGAAAAACGCAGGGGAGATGTGCAGGGGCCTTACCGGAACAGCTGGTGTGGATGGTGCAGAGCAGCTGGAGAGCTAAGACCCTGGGGGCAGGGCTCCAGACCCACAGAGAAAAGGCCTGGGGTGATGTCCAGGAGAGGCAGGTGCCTGCAGAGGGGTGCCATTATATGGCAGGGAGCTCCCTCCTCATTTTTGGGGGAGGGCATTGCTGTGTAGCTTAAAGGAGGTAAGAGGGAGCTGAGTTATTCTTTTAGGTTAGCTGCATTGAACACCAACAAAAGGCAGTTGGGTTGGGTTGTCCTCGGCCGGCTGAAGGACGTGGGACAGGTACTTACGCCACTGAGTGTATACATTCAGAGTGAATGGGGAGCTTGAGTTTCACTCACAGCAGGGTCCACAGAGTGATGCAAAGTATCTAGGTCACTTAGGTAACTTATCAAAGAAAGTGTGTGTGGGAGGCAGGAGGGAAGATTAAAGCCCAGGACTAGGAAAAAATTCTAAGTCCTGATGCATGTTGGTCTGGCAGGGAGCTCCCCGTGAATGGGCTTATGGGAGCCCGTATTGTACGCTAAATTGCAGATTGCAATTGTTCTTAGGGGGACAGAGTGGAAGTGTGGAATTTCATCAGTAGATATTCTTTATTTTAAATATTTTGGTGTTTTAAAAGGAAACACAGCAAAGTAAACTGCTCACTATACAGTGCAGGTAATTGAATAGATAATGCTCAATTAATGATGGAATTGACTTCCAAAAAGTCAGGGGGACTTGTTGGGGAACAGCTCAGTTTGTAATTACTAAGTCAGTTTGGATTGCTTCGTTTCACCTTTCTCAACCACAGCTCCACCTGCCTGAATTACTTCACTTTTACCTTGCGAGGTCCCTGGCTTGGGGGCCTTGTCAGAACTCTCTTCTCTAGTTTTCCATCTCAGTCGTTTTCCTCAGTCTTTTCTGTGTTCCTGTTCAGGACCGAGGGAGTGACTGCAGCTACTCTGCCRGTGGTGTGTTCATGTGCAGGGGGTGATTTTAATTTATATGTTTCTTTTCTTCCTGCAGTGAGAACACTTAAAATGGAAGAGTTTCATTTTGTTCCGAAGGGTTTCTTCCTAAACCCTTATGATCTGCATTTTCTGTATACTTGTGTATTATTGACACTCATACATTTTACTGGGAAAAAGGCAGGGGAGAAAAAAGCCCTGAAACTTCTGAATTCTAGATATTTCTTTTGCTCTTACTCAGAGCTGACTGGAACCAAAGAAAAAGGATTAGCCTTTACTCAAGCCCCACTGCTGTGTTGAAATTGCACTCCTGGATTGCCATCCACAAGGTGAGCCGAGCACCTGCTCTTCCAGGGCCTCCTCTGGCAGCTCCCCTGGCTTCTCCTGCCCCAAACTCCCAACATGCTTCCACTGAAATCAGAGATGGGAAACCTTTAAGACTGACATTAAAGCCTAGTTGTCCCTTTGCTCAGCAGGTAGGATTGTGCTTGCTAGCTTGTCAGTTGGGTCACTATGGAAGGATGGGGCTTTTTTTGAAAGATGTTTTTGACTGCTCCTCCTACTCTCCCTTCCTCAAGCCGTGGCACATCCGGGGAACACGTTTCATCTTAGAAAGCTTTTGAAGGCAACCTCTTTCCACCAATGGCATGGCCTGGGCAGAGTGGCTTTGATCACTTTGTATCTTTAAATGAGCACTAGAAAATTAAAAAGCAAGGGGTCAGAGGCTGGCAGACCTGAAAGAAGAAAAAAAGAGAGCGAGAGAGAGGTGGGAGGGGTAGCTAGAGGATAAAAATAACAACTGAGCTACACAAGGCCCTCCACCAGTCCCCTCATCATGGTATATTGATTAGTGTCTGTATCCTCAGAGTTTTCCTTATGACCCTGTGTGTTTGATACTATCACCAGCAAAGAGTTGGGTGTAAGCAAAAGAGGAGAGACAACCCCCCCCCCAAGGTGCCTGTGTTTGGGGGATCTGCCTGTCCTGGGCTCAGCACTGGAAAATAAAAGGCCAAGCTCAGGGATTGGGAAGACAGGAGGTAATTGACCTCTGTCCCCTTCAAACCATGCAGAGCTTGCTGTTTTTATTTTTCAGCTAAATACACATTTTGAATGTGTTGCCCTCATTGCATCATGTAAAAGAAAGAGGGGAAGGAAAAAAAAACAAACCAGACCCATGCATACCCAATGCAGCAAAGAACTCTAATGTTGCACTTATAAATCTTGTCCTTCCCCAGTTCCTGAGAGCTCCTGTATTAGGAAGGAGCTCATTACTCCTCATTACTGGAGGCCTCGCGGTCTTGTGTATGCAGAGGCAGATAAGGATGCCTTGTTGTTCTGTCAGAAAGGACCTGTCRTCTCTGACAGAACAGCATCTGACTGACGTAGTATCAGCATCAGTCCTTAATGCAATGCAGAAATGGTTTCTTTCAACACCTGTCTCCCCTTGGCAGCATTACTCTCCATTTATCAGTTCTGACCATGACAGCATGAGTGTGGCCAGCAGATCAGAGCTGATTGGTGCTGATGATATCAAGATTGTAATTCTGCTAAGGAAAAAGGTGTAGTCTGAAAGCTGCTGCTTAATTTGACTTGTATAATGTATTAAAATATGAATTATAAAAGTTTATTGGATGGGACATTTTTAATATTCATTATAGTTCACCATTAAAAAAAAATATATATATATATAAAATCAAAACCAAGGGAAGGAAGATAAGTCAAAGCAATTTTCTTTATCATAGTAAAACAAACTAGTTTGGCACTTTCAAAAGTCCCCTTCTCCCCTTCTCCCTCCCGCCCCCTCTCCTCAGAGAGTTCTGAAATGATGGTTTTCCTCTTCTTTCTACTGGAATTTTGGTCTCTGTCATAGAACCTTCTTTTCTGCACAATTCTTGCTGACTTATTTGCTGAGAATGATAATCATACAAAGTACATAAAACTGATTTCCCCCCCCCCATATGCTAAATCCTCAGCTGTGGCAATGTTAAATGTTACTTGAAAGCAATTGCAAGTTTTTCTTTCGGTATTAGCAACCAAAAAAACATTGCCAAAAATAATGCATACTATAATACATATAAAAGACAAGCCACTTAAAGCCGCCGCCGCCGCCGCCGCCCCGCGGGGCCCGGGCGGCTCCGCGCCGCCGCTCGCTGCCCAAGGGCGACCCCGCGCGGCCCCGGCGGCCCGGTGCAAAGGACCTGGGACATTTCTGTTGAGCTGCGTCAGAGGAGAGCGTCTTTGTTAAGGTCGTTCCAGGAAAGCGATTTAGCTGAAATACAAAGAATTCCTTCTAGGTAAGTGGGGTTGTATCAGGACACGTTGTCTAGCTTGTCTAGCACTGACTTAAGAAGCTATGAGCATTGATTTAAATGATGAAAAATCACGGTGCTGTGCCTCAATATAGGAGTAGCCCAAACTAAGAAGAAATAAATGCAGGATCAAGAGCAAAGAGGGCCCTTTGTACAGGGGTAGCTAAAGCAACAGCAGCCACTGGCAAAGCCAGTACAGCAAGGTCCAGTTAGACTCTTGAGACGTGCAGGCTGAAGGCTGACTGGAAAAGTAGTTATGCAAATTTGACTGCAAGGGCCTGACTAATTGCTTGAAAGGACAGAGAAATTGTGAGGGTGTCTTTGGGCAGAAGCCCCAGCAGGGAGCTTCCTTCCAGCAGACTATGTATGGGACAGGCTGRCTGTGAAGTCATGCACAGGACAACTGCTCCCTGCTGCTTCCCCTGATTACATCCAGGGCAATGGAGTTTCATGTGTGTGGCCTGTAAACAAACAGGCTGGCCAGAAAAAAACTGCAATCCAGCTAGGTCTGTTTTTAAGGGAAACCTCCTGGCAAAGCCTATAATATCACTGGAAAACCATTGCCAATGCACAATGATCCTGTCTTTATGGTTCTCCACACTCAGTTCCAGCTGAAAATGAGAAACCAAACCAAATCTGAAAACTGTGCTTGAATTTTATGATCACTTGTTTGCAGCTGCATAGTTAAATGACATTTGTGGCTGCTGAAAAATATTTTGCAAATATGTAGGTTTTATTTGCATCAACTTTAGCCTGCATTTCCCCTCTTCTCCACAACCCCTAGTCCCTGACCAGCAGTGTGTTGGGATTGCTGAGAAGCTCTGACTTTATGTATTTCAACATTTTCCATCTAATTTTTCTGCATATCCCACTCCAGCTTTCCCAAAGTGCCTGCACTTAGCATGTGAGGACAACAGACAAACCAAGCTAACATCCTTAGATGCTGAACTGTTTTGGGGAAGATAATCTATGGAGGATCACATACATGGAGAGATACTTTTTATCTTTGAAACTTAGAGGACGAAAGGAATACTTTTTCTCCAGCCCTGTCATTGGTAATAGACAGCCAACTTTCCTAACACAATGTTTAATGGAAAATGTATTAGGCATTTATACTTAATAATTTTTATGTCTGGAATGGATGTTATGTAAAGCAATTGTTCCTTTAGGGGATGGAGAGAAGGTTTCTTTTTCCTTGGAAGTATAGCACCCCCATTTGGGATGGTGTCTTTTGATAATTTCTGCCACATGTTCTTACGAGTGGGATGTTTTTGTTTCCTTACTGAGTCTCCCCCCATGTCCTGCTGGGTAATATTTCAGATGGTCATGGTCAACAAAAGCATGTGACAACTTCCAGATGTTCAACTAATCAAAGCGATCTGCAGATCTAAGAGAACACACCAACAAACAAATGAAGGATAACTTGAAGGGTTGCAGTCTAAGTGGGGGGTCACATTCAGAGGTGGCGTAGCAGGCTGAAGGATATTCTTTTAGTATCTGGAGAATTCACTGATGCTTACACCATTTGCTAAAAGTGAGACAGCCTGGTGGTGTGGCTAGGCAGGCAGTAGAAATTGAAAATGCAGGGTCCTGTCCTGGTTCTCCCACAGCTTAGAGAGGTGCTGACTTACCATGGGAGCAGAGGGCTGTCACTGCGTGACGTCACTCCGAGCTGAGGTGTTTGCTGTGCTCCAGCTCATGTGATGGAGCTGGGGCTATGAAACTGCCCCATATCCTCCTGTCATCTGCACCACTGCCACCTCCAGGCCTGCTTCCTCAATGATCAAGCTATGTCCTGGGCAGCTATGGCAATTGGTTAAGAGATTGGAGAATGCCTCCTAGACCAGGGAAACGTGTCTGCTTCTTGCTTGCCATTTTGTATAGACACTTGTTTGGACATTCATACCTATATCAAAGTTGTGTTTTGTGAACTTAGGAAAAGTAGTCCCAGATGATTTTTATTGGCCCCTTATCCCAGTTCTACAAAAACAGACATGACAACTAAAAATGTATGGTGGCAATGTAGAAACATACTTCATAGAGGAAAAAGATGCTAATATGAATCACTGTTAACCCAATGTTTGAGCATGGCTGTGTGGTGCAGTGTGCATGGCATGGCAAGCAGGAGCAGACAGGTGCAGGCTACGCATTGCTACCTGTGTGTCAAACAGGTTGTGTGATCTTGTTTCTGGTCACAGGAGAGACAACATCCTCATCCGATAGGATCCTACAGCAAGTCTGCTGGTGCCTTTTAGTGCGCTGGCATTTCCTATGGCAGTGGCTCTGCTGCTGATGGCAGGTCCTTTGAAACAGATGTGCACTGAACCTGTCTGCTGTGGGTGGAGCTGGCACAGCTCTGCTGGCAAACTGTTCTGTGTGGAGCAGTGGGGGGGGGGGGAATGAGAGGGCAAGCAATATTATTATTGCTATCATCATCATCGTCATCATCATCATTATTACTGATTTGTGTGGAAACATTCCTGGCTCAAAGCATGTCAGCTGAAGAAGAAAGGAAGACCTGATCACAACCAAGGAATCGCTGGATTTTTGAAGGTTACTGTGACTCCTGCAGGCCATTTACTGACAGAGCAGATGCTTTTGAAGCATAACTGTTTGGGAGATTGTTACTGAGTACTCTTTCCCTTTGATAGCAAGGCTTTACATAGCTTTTCAGTGTGTGTCTATAAGGATCTTTTACSATTTGGGAACTAACAGTGTAGCTTGAAAATTAAAGTCCATTCTAGCAAATTGAGTTTTGTACTAGGAAAAGAAACAATTTTGTAACACCTTCTGCCCCTCTTCAAGGGTAGGTCTTGTCAGCTGGGCTCTCCTTATTGTGTTTCCTAAGAATTTGGAGAGCTTTTGGCAAGATTATTCTTTGTTTTTGCTCTGTCTAAAAATCACTTTGTATGTACATAGAGGGGTGGAAAGAATGATATACTTCTCACCTGAAAAACAGAGGCAATCTGACCATGGTACCTGTATGTGTGGAGGAGAAGCACAAGCCATCTAACTGCCTTGGATAGCAATCTGGGGGATTCACCCCAGTGCCAGACCAAGACACAGGAAAACAGCCTAGAGAGCTTTCATGGACCCAACTGACTAGTAGTTGGGTGTGCTGTGAGAATGTGTTGGCCATGAAAAATTAGATCTGGTAAATAAAAAGATATTTATTGTGACGAGTCATCTCTATCCTGATTCATATCTGGAAGACTAAGAAAAAAGGTCTTTTTTGTGTCCTAAACCCTGAAAAGATTTAGAGGCCTATACACTTCCAGTATATAGGAACATCGACAGCATGTGCTTCCAACATTTATAATGTGGTTGTCATGACTGCCAGCTCTGTGCCTACATCCACTGGGAAAGCTGTAATTACTTACGGTAAATTAAAGTTGGAAACCATTCACAACACTGGAAGCTGACTCAGGAAGGACAGATCATCAATGGGCAGAAGCAATAAAGAAAATAAAGCTACTGCATCACAAAATAGAAAATTGTGGGAGAAAAAACCAAGCAGCATCTATCTACTACCTACCTATCTATCTACTATCTATCTGGGTATCTTTAACTAAGAAGAGGAACTCTTTCAATTCTTCTTTGAGAAGGAATAAATCAAGGGAAATCCAAGGTAGATTCTGTTGTTACTTCACCATTGCAACAAAGACAGAAATTCATTAAACACAAAAGCATAATGATGTAAGGCCAGTCTGACTGTTAAATATCATTTGGATTAAGAAGTGCTCCTAGCAAACTGGTTGTTACATCTATACATTTGCTCAGAGTGTGACAGTCTGGATTAAAGCAGGCATGAGTTGGTGCACAGTCCCGGCTACACCGTGTGACATACTATGCATTTGGCTCCCATGTCTGCCCCGAAAATCCCAGCTGCGAATGATGTGCTTGCGCTGTCGCGCTGCAGGCAGACTTCCAGACTCCAGCAACCTGGCTGCAACTCTGCTGATTGCTGCAGCTGGGCGAGCACGAAAACAAGAGAAGGGAGCTGCATGGGGAGATATTGCTGGGGCGAGAAGAAAGTGGCTGAAGGACTGTTTGCCTGGCTGGTGAATCTGCGTCTGGTCTCCAGCCCAGGCTTCATAGTTTAGGGAGACTTGCAGTTTGTTCTTCAAAAGATGTGTCAGTCTCTGTTATGGATTAAGAAGAAAATATGCCTTCCACATTTACTCTCCCAGCAAAGACTGTTTTTTGGAGGATTTGCTAGTCCCTTAATTAGCTCAGTCACATTTCTTACTATATTTGGATTTATTTGTGATTAAACTTAAACTCTGACCTTCCTGAATTGTATAAGGCTTACTATGGGTTTGTTTATCTGTGCAGTGTCTATCATTTCATCATCATTATTAACGCATACTTATTGCACTAATTATCTGTAGCAAAATCATTTTGTTGGGGTTAAAACGCAAATTAAAACATCTCAGTGGGAGGACCCCAAATACAATTTTGTAACAAGAATGCCCCAGTCATTTCCAAACTGGTGTTAATTTAAAATGAAAGATAACTCTTTCCTTTTATTATTACCTAGATGTGATCCACCACAAGCTTCAGGCATGAATAAACTCTCCCTGAATATTGCAGCTATTTTTATCTCTCTCTCAGCCATACTGAACAAACCTGGTGGCTCTAGTACTCATTTAGGAAAAGCTGCAGGCAAGGCCAAAGCCTTTTATCTCTATTCATTATTATCAATATTCACACATCTTTTAATTCACTTTTGCAGTTTTCTTTCACATACATCTGTTATTTGTTAGCAGCTAGACCTCAATTTCTCCCTTTTTCTTTGCTTATGTTGCTTTTTACTGTTTCTCTATCGCTGCCTTTTCTTTCTTTAGAGTCTTTACTATTTTAATAACCATCTTTCTCATCTGCTGACTTTAGATTTCAGCCAAATCCTGACAAAGTCAACAGAAAGGTTTCCCCTGGAATTTTAGATGTGCTTCTTCTGACTCTTTCTATTGCTTTTTTTTTTCCTCTCCTCATTCTGATTGCTGCCTGGCTGGCTAATTTAAAAAAAAATATTTTTGCAGAACAACTTGTCCTCAGTTGACTAAACTGGTAAATAATGGATAAATATAGTTTTGACTGAAAACAGCTTTCTGGCAAAAGATACAGTACAGCACTCAAGAAGAATTTTTCTCACCTTGAGTCATGAGATCTGGCTGGTTAAATTAAAACCGTTTACTTAACCTGCTTGTACTATGCACAAAACTCATAGAGATCTTTTAGCTGTACTGATACCTTGTTCTGCCTACACTAAACTAGTTACAATGCTTGGATAGTAATTTTATTTTGTGTAACAAAATAGTATGGGTTTATTTCTTTCTTTTTAATAAAAGCAGCACAAATCTAATTTATATATTTAACCAAAGGCTCCGGCTTATTTTCCCAGTGGTTCTTTTTTTGCACCATCTGGAAAGGAAATGTTGTTCTGTCATAAGCTTCAAGATTCAACATGTAACAATTGTATTATAAATTCCTCACTATCCTAAGGCTGGCTACGTACCTCAGTAATTCAGTCCTGCTGTGACGTTACTGTCTTCTTATCAAAATGTACTCCACTCAGCCTAAAAAAAGGA
This sequence comes from Apteryx rowi, assembly GCF_003343035.1. Taxonomy (NCBI): domain Eukaryota; kingdom Metazoa; phylum Chordata; class Aves; order Apterygiformes; family Apterygidae; genus Apteryx; species Apteryx rowi. Next base: position 214,029 of record NW_020450845.1, read on the forward strand.
TGCTGTTATGTTTGTCAGGATTCATGCATGTTGCCTACAAAGTATAGAGATGGCTTTTATATATATATTTCTATGTGTTTATTCACACACAGGGTCTAGTAATATAAGTATTACAGAGTTCTTGATACATATACTAAAAATAGAAACCTAACTCACAACAGTAATATGAATATGTCATTGTATTTTGAATTTTCACTGTTRTAAATTATAGCAATAGTTCACACAACCCAACTATTATCTCAGATTGTCTCTTTGCAGAATCACAAAAACAATCTGAGTCATCCTGACTTGATTCATATTCAGTTCCTGTTTTGGAAGGCTTTCTTCACCATCCTAGAGGCTGGTAACATTTTTTTATATGAAAGCTTAGATTCTGTACACCAGTTCCACAGTCTATGGTGAATTCTGTAGCATGAATCATGGAAAATATGCATCCCTGGTTATTTGTAGCTGGTTATTTTTGCAGAAATCCACATGGAAGAAAAGCCATGAGATTTTTTAACTACTTGACATGTGTGACTTTTTGGCACCCTGATGGGAATTATTTAATAGAGATTTATCAAACATATCAAAAAATGCTCAGCATTTGAAAGAGGGAAAAGAGATAGAGCTGAAATGACACACACAGTCAAGGCTGAATACAAACCAGTTTCAGAAAGAAAGAAAGTGAATTTGGCTTTGTGAATAAAATAAGGTGCCGGAGTGTTGTTTCTCCCAGGGTCCTTTTCAAATTCTGTCACTAAGTTCTTGTGAAACTTTTATTTACCTTTGTTGTGGCTTTGGTTTACTCCTGCATGATATATTATTTCAGTTAGTAGATGGAACTCATAAATTTATAAGTATCTTTGGCACTCTCACCTGAGAAGCATGACAGAAATAGAGAAAATGATTAGTATTTCTGCTTGCCAGCCTTCCTTACATCACTTGAGAGAAACATCTCTGAGGTGAAAATGCAGCACAGTGACTCTACAATAATATCTTAGACATGAAGTGAATAATATGTCACTTCAAGGAAATGAGGTTGCACAGAGTACTGATTATACTAGCTAACATTTCTGCAGCAGAACAATTCAGCAGCGAGCAGCTTTGTTTCTGATAGTATCCTGCACAATTATGGTACCAATTTTACTATTAGTAACGGTAGTATTATTAATGATCAATAAGAGAATAAAATCATGACCTAAAACTTTGCAGGTATTACAAAGATTAGGGTTATCACATACAATGAAGAGTAAAGGATCTTCCGTACAGAAAACTTGAACTGCTTTGTCATTTGATGGCAGATAAACAACAGTCATTTATACTGTGGGCAAATGTGAAGTTGTCTATAGAGAAACAAAGAATATAGGCTGTACTGCCTGGGAGGAGGACTCTCCATTAAGAAACAGTGATTTTAAACCAAACACAGTAAGTCATGCCCAGAATATCAGCTGGATGTGAACTCATAGGTTAAAACTGATCAAAACTCAATGTGATTCCTGGGTCTATGAACATGTTACCTCTGTACCTGCACTGAGTATGCTGCTGGCTTCCCTAATGACTGCCTGAAAATGCAGAGGGTGCAGCTGTGCACAGCGGTGCAGCTGTGAGTGGAACCCAAAGACTGGACAAAACCTTCTGGCAGAAGTTTCAGGAACTCAGTCCTTTCAAGCTTATCAATAAAAAGTTAAAGGTTGATTGATTACAGCCTGTAAGTGTTTACTTCAGGAATAATGCTCTTCCAGTCTAGCAAATAAAGATATAAAAAGATCTGGTGGCTGGAGTTGGACAGATTCAGATGAGGAAAAGGTTACACATTTTGCCAGTGAAATACTTAGCTGTTGGCATGGATCGCAATGGGCTATTGTGGCTTTTCTACCATTAGTAATTTTTAAATCAAGAATAGATGTTGTTGGTTTTTTTAATCTAAAAGATGTAGTCAAGTTTAAACTGGATCTAAGTCAAGGATGTTCTGTGCCCTAAATTACGTGGTTAGATGACCACATGGTGACTTCTGGTTTTATAATCTGAAAATCTTTTTACTCTGACAAATAACACTGGAGGAGTTTTACTGTGATCGAGAATGTGAATTCATTGATGCTAGTTGTATTTACTGGGATCAACATTCACCTTTTTTCCTTTTTTTAAACCAGCTTAGCACTTACTGGTAACTTACTGCAGACCTGCACAAGGTAGACATAGGCTGCTAAGTCGAGGATGCTCCCTTTCCAATTTCTCTCCTCCCAGGCTGGACCACTACATTCATTTTTCCTAGCAGCCACCTTGAAACTGGAAACTTATGCAGTGTTTTGAGAGTAATCATTTATAAAGACCTTGCAGTGCTGAACTAGAGCATGCACAAAGAACACTTTTTTTTCTAGTGACTATAAAATGCTTCAAAACTTTGCTCAAATCAAATCTCTATTAGCAGTGAGCAATAGCTGAGCTTTGTATGTTACCCACTAAGGATTTGACTATCAGATAATTATGACTATATATTCTCTTCAGAACAACCTTCATTATTTAAGAAGAAAATCAAACTACATTCAATCTGTTCAGAGGTTCTGAAATATTCAGATAAATAATTCTTAGCTTCCATATTTTAGCCATTGGGGTAAAGTGCAAAATACTGCTATGCAGGCAACAGTCTCAGGATTTACTGCAAAGACTGAACATATAAATACAGAAAGTTCACAGAAATTCCGCTCTTCTGAATTTTCAAGCAGCATTTGCAGATTAAGACGCTGTTGATTATTTATATAATAAATGGATGAATATCTGCCCAAAGATTTAATAAAGATAATATATGAGAAGCAAGAAACAAGTTATTCTCCTCTGTAGTAAAAATATTTTTTTTCTAACAGATACGGGACAGTGACCATAGAAGTTTTAACCTTTTGAAGCTTGGATTTTCAAAAAATGAATTACTCTAAGAAGACTTATACCAAAAAACACGGATAATAGAATGGGAACTGTCAGGTCAAATCAGACCAATGTTTGATAAAGTAATGATTTAGCTGTCTTTAACTAATATATAAAGCATTTAAATAGGATATTGGTACCGCACACTAAATTGAATCATGCAATATGATCCAGCAAGATCTATTTTTTTGTAAATAGTCTTTGATCCCAAGAAGATGTTACCAGATACAGCTATAGGAGAAGGTGGTTTGGGAGTACTGGGAACTGACATAATATATGAGGCTGAGAAGTAAAGCTGAAGAACCAAAGCTACAGTTCCATTTCCACAGGCATAACTTTTCATGTAAACTCTTTAGCTCCTGCCTGTTGAGTACCCTGATAAACGGCTGCCATGTGAATAACAGCTCTACAAGATCAGGTGACCTATTTACTTGAAGTCAGATTATTCTGTGAACAGGAGGAGAATGCAAAACGGGAGGACTGTGGGGAGCAAGTGAACTACTGCTGTCTTTCTTTTCCAAAATAATTATCTGAATGCTTTCTTCACAAACTTTTCTGGCAGCCTTCACAAAAATAGCAAGTCAGCACTGAAGATAGATAGGGACAATGCAAATGCAATCTTGCTGTCTGTGCAAATGATTTTGAAAGGTCAGACCACCTGCCTCTGGTTGCTTTGAACTATTGCAGTGGCACAAAACAAGTGTATTCCTGGTCTGAAGAGGGGAGTGCTTATCTGGCCTACAGTTGTCATATAGCCTACAACGGCTGTTGTGTGTCATATAACCTACAGCCCTGTGTGTTTTCTCTCTCTCTCCCCAAAGCACCAGACAAGGATGCACAAATATTACCAAGCAAACAACATGAATTATATCTATAACATCACAGTGAAGGTGATATTTATTTGCCAGAATGAGCCCAATATACTTGAGCATAACCTCCACTACAAGCCTACAGCCACAGGTCTGTTAGGAACACAACTGACTCCAGAATTAGGAATCTGGTAAGATGAGTTAAAAAGTATTATTTCTTCCCCATCCAGTCATGTTCCAATTGCAACTCAAATATATTGATGAAGTTTTCTCTCTTTAAAAATATTATCTCCATAAATCGGTATTTCAAATGAAGATTATTTCCAATTCACTTTACATTTTACATTACACTAAATGCCTACATTAACTGTTGGTTTTTGGGCGCAACAACAATAATAGGAAGGAAATGAGGAGAGAGGAGAGAATTTAAAATGAGATCTGAGGGTATTAGTAGCAATTATAAGCTGGGCTACCAGAGTGTGGGCCTATTGAGTCTTTGACAGCAAATTTTCAGGCTCAGATTCAGTGGTGGTTGCATATCAGCACTGGCGCTGGTGACGCAGTTTCCCAGGACTGGAGTACATGGATGGAGTCACTTCCTGAAGTCCCTTCTCTGCTATTGACACTGACAACAGCAGCAGCAAGAGCTCTGCCCCTCTGTAAGCAACAATCTGCTCATTTAACTTGCTTGATTCTTTTCACACAAGTGCACATACACAAACAAAGGACTTCTTTCGACTTTTGTTCCTTCATCCTGAGATGATGTGAATATACATGTAGTTCTTGTTGCAGAGGACTCCCAAATGCAAAGGATTTGGGGAAGAGGTAGGTAACGGAGGAGACTGGTCTGCAAAGGTGAGAAGGAGCATTCCTCAGAGCTAGAAATTACAGCACATCTCTGGTTAAGATCCCCAAGCTCCAGCTTTATTTATTAAAGAAAACCTCTAGATACAAAGAACRCTACTTTACTGCTGCTAGTAGAACTGGGCAAAGAGGTACTAAAGCCATAAGTAGTCATGAGCAGAACACCTCACTCTGTAGGACTGCTTATTAGTAAAACAGCAGAAGGCTAATCCAGCTGATGGAAAGCACGTCTGTCAATAGTTTTGTGTGTTAGGCAACCCATTCCTATGCTGTAATGCACTACGGATGCCTTCTTTACATTGCTGCTCAGGTTTTTCAAACAGTGAAAGGAAACGGTCAACACTTTGAAATCTGATAGGTTGATACTGGCATTGATTTTTGTGGCTGCTGTCATATGTCAAGAGATTACTTGTGCTAGCATAATGAGTACAATACATGCATACATACTTGATAGTTGACTCTCACAGACTTCACTGAAAGAAATGTCAATAGACTATGAAACAACACCTAGAGACTATTTCTTTTTTGTTCTCTCTAACTTAAGCACTATTCACTTTATAAGTTATCATAGTAACAGCAAATACATTTGCGCTAGCACTGCTTAACAATAGATGAGATCTTGGCCCTGTTGAAAACCATGATAGAAGTTTGACTGAGAAGAGAAGCTAGGTTTTCACACAAAAGATGAAAATTAAAGGAAAAATAGAGTAAAATATTCTTGCTGTTCAGTACCCTAGATGTTAATGTCCTTAGTTTATAGAAGTTCAAGTTCATTCGTGATGATGTACCCATAATTTAAAAAAAACAAAAAACAAACAAAAAAATCACTCTTGTATCCTCATTTCTATCAGTCCCCCAAAGCAGAAAACTTGGTGGGACTATACTTTAACACAAATGTTGGCAAATCCATTATCTAACTATGTATCAGATATTGTAATGATGGATGATGATGCATCATATACTAATGGAATTCCTGCTAGTGAATGGAGGGATTTTGTTTGTGTTCTTAAAAACTTAGTAGGTCAAGCCCTGGTTTGAACCCCAGAAAATCCTTAGAGAACATTCAGCCTTCAGACAGAAAGTTTTCTGTTTGCAGATCTAACCTAAATAAAGCCTGCTCAAATCAGAGGAAGTCTTTCCATTTCTTTAAATTGACTTTTGAAGCCAGTTCTGTAAACCAAATACCTATAACACCAAATATCTAAACTATAACAGACACTATGGAGCATCAGTTCTTTGTTCTGTAAGCCATATGTGATTTCTGAGTAAAAGCTTCCAAAACTTGACTTGATCATAAGGAAATAAAATTAACTTGAACTCACAGACGTGCCTCCTGTTTTTGGTGATCATAGGAATTGCTATTAGTGCTTTGTATAAAGATTCAGAAATACTGCTGGAATTTATATGCTAAGTATTACTATGTTCTGTGGCAGACTCTTTGCTTAATCCCCTTTAGGGATTATTTATTCATGATGTTGATTTCTTTTAGTCGCTTCTTGGTGATGCATTCAAAAAGATGGGACACTTCAAAAGCAGGGAAAACAGCAGATGGCAGCATTAGGCTGCTTTAGCTAGGCTGTTACAGCAAACTTGGAAAAAAAAATATGAACCTAGCTGAACAACAGTTTCCTAGAGTTTATTTGTTCTCAGATCTCCCTCATTTTTCCTATTTTATTGCCTTGATTTTGTTTCCTTCTGCTTTTTTTCTACTCACCATTGCACAAAAGCACAGCAGAGCAGGAAAATTGCTATGTCAGGTCATCCTGTATTGATTTAGTAGAAGATAGTAAGACCTGATGTGACCTGCTGAAAAGATGACATGAGGTTATGGCCTAGCTTACCAGCGCTTCACGTCGTATTAAACACTCCACAGGGGCAACATCTGGAGGGTTAAAGAACTGCTGGGTAATGCAATTTTAAATACCACTTCATCAAAGTAATAGACTCCACAGGACCCTCTTGGGATCTGTAAACTGATGTGTTCCAGGCTGTGTGTGCTGAAGGCCTTTTGTGTAACACATTAAGGAGAGTCTGATAGCTCTGACAATTGCATAGTAATATAATTGAGGTCTGCAAATTCATCTGTAGTACACCACCTTGCTGTGCCTGGTATCAAATACATTGCCTTTATGTTCTTTATTTTGCTCAAAGCTTGATAGTTTGTATATCCAAAATTTCTGTGAGCTGAGGAAAAGACATGAACTTCCAAAGGAGATCAGATCCCATGCTTTTGATATTCCAGAGCAGCTATAGAGGAGATGGTGAATCTTTTATGATCTTTTCATAACCAGCCAAACTTTCAGCCTTAGTAAGAAGCTGATTCCTCAGGTGTTCCTTGGAGAACCTGGTTACTGTTCCTCCTTCTTCAAACACAGGCTAATCATAGCCCTAACACTTATAACAATACAAATCATGAAGGAAATTTAGCCTCTGATTTTGTGGACCCTGGAGGCCAGTACTGTCCATCTTGCTGCAAATTATTGTATCTGACATTTTATAGAATGGTGTTATGTATTTTGTGAAATAAATGTTTATGTATTTTATGAAATAACTCTTATTATTTCAGGGCTGCTAAGCAACAATTAAATAATTAACTATTTTATGAAAGGAAAGTACAAGAACAACTTCTGTTTTCTACTAATATAACCTCTCTTTCTTTCTGAATCCAAATCCATCAAAATATTTAGCGCACATAGATCCCTACATCTGGGCAGACAGAATTTGATGACCATCACCAAATGATTGTTGTCACTAACAGAAGCATATGGAAGAAAGCTTTGTAACTCCTTTCTGGTGAGAAATATTTAGGGTAAGATTTACAGCTGAAATGAACTGGCACCAGTCAGCTGAAGCCAGTGGAATGACTTTGATTCATTCCAAGGGAGTATCTGGCCCTCGCTGCTTTCCATACTTGCAGATTATTCCTTCTGCTTTACTATAATCATTTCAGAACAAAGGGCAGTGGAAAATCCTTAATTACCAGACACATTTTCAATTCAGAAACGTCTCTAGATAAGTTTTTGTGTGATGCCTCCTAAGAGGGATGCCAATAGAAGTCACAGTGCAGAAGGCGGCCATCTGAAGGTGACTTTAAGCCACCATTGCACCTTTATTGTTATTATTGGGTACTGAGAGGTTATAGAGAGCCCAGAGATACTTTCATATCTCTGTCTCTACCTATCCATATAAAATAATAGTCAGTCTGCAGCTGCCTGTATGTCAGAAGGAGCACAGCCCTGAATTTCCCCTGAAATGCATGCTACAGCCTAACTCTTGCATGACATCCTCTATGCTATTCCTGTCCGAAACATTTATATCAGCAGTACTATTCACAGCTAATCACTTTAGGTAAATTATTCTTTGGAAATTATGACATTTGTGAATACATATGTATGAAAGATGTTCTCTCCTTTCTAAACTAGTTTGTGACCTACGCTTTAGAAATAAAGTTATTAAGACTGCAGAAGTATTAGCTACTGTAATTTACTTACTGGAATTATTTTCCATCCCTTGCAATTGCTGAAGAGACCACGGCTGCCCTCCATCTGCGTAAAGGTCTTCATAAGAAAATGGGGAGCAGTAGGGAAACAGCATGGATTCTCCAAAGAATGCATTACTTTATTTATTTCAAATGTCTTTCATGTCTTGGCTTTGTGCATCTTTTCCAAGAAGCAAATGCTTCACAGATGGAAAGAAGCAATTTTCAGTTGTAAAAATTCTAAACAGTTCAGGTGAAATGAAAAACAGAACTTCCTGGAGACAAGCTATTTTTTTTCCCAGCCTCACTTTGATTGTGAAAATATTCACCCACCTCCAGAATTTATAGCATGAAAAATGCCCTGCTTGGGTTCTAATCCATGTCTGAGGTATCACTGCAGGGTGGATTAGAAAGGAAGGCTCCTATTTCCACACAGACAATACACATCTGCTCTGATTTTCTGCAGGGTAGAGCTGCGGTATCCCTACTGAAAAATTTGAGTCTTACATTAAACCAAATTTATATTGGTATAAGTCCTTTTCTGGAGCGATCTCTCCTATGTTGTTATGAGGAAGAGATAACAAATTGTCCACTGATACTCTGTTTTCTGAGAATCCATATGGCTAGGTAGTGAAATATGCTAATAGGAAAAAAAAATCATAGGTGATTTGTGATAAAGAGTAATGAGCTTATATATATATGCCTCCTGCTGATAAAACCTTTTAGAATTTAGTGTAGCTCAGACTAACAAGGAGTTTTAATAATTACTCTGAGAACTTCTGAGTATCATACACTGTATATGAGGCACTTAAATCTCCCCCACACTTCCTATATGGAGCTTAACTCATCATTCAGGGTTTCCGCTTTGGAGCCAGACACCTGTAGCCAGACACATATACACCTTTTGACCTGCATTGTGTGGACTGAAGCCCTTGAACAGACAAAATAATATTTCCTCCTTACAGCAGTGGCTGTGGGTGTGCAGACTGTGTAATTCTGAAGAGGGGAATGAGTTCGCAATGGAGTGAACAAGCAAAGGACACCGGAGCTTCTTCTGGGTAACAGGGAATTGTGGTCACTGTGCTCTAAAGCACTGAGGACAATCAGGATCACAGACTGAAGATAGTACAGAAAAAGGCATGTAGCTATTAAGTAAGTTGCTGCAGTGCTTCCAGGAATCACACTATGGAACACACTAACATATAATACGCAGTTGCTTGCTCACTTTGGATTTTGCAATGGATTTTGCAACACATATTTGACAACTATGTAGTGATGAACTTTGAAGAAACAGACAAAAACACACAGCAGTGGGTGCTAAATCAGGATCTAAGTGTATAATACAGTTATCTGTTATAAAGCCTGGGATATTCCCTGAAAAATGTTGAGTTGTGCAGGAAATGTCTGGTTACTTGTGTAACTGTTTGCAAGATATACAACTCATCAGGCTCTGACTCTTAAGTCTTATGACAGTAATGCATTTTCTTCCAGACATGTTCAATTGCATATCTGGTACACATCCTGCTCAGCCAAAATGACTTGCTAGTGATTTATTTTGAATATCTAGCCTTTACCATATGACATCACCTCCTTAACTTGATGAAAAAAAGGTTTAGATGGAATTCTTCCCATTAAAAATAATGGGGCAATGGTTTTTTGATGCCAATACTTACTGATATCAAAGCAAAATATTGTCTTGGTTATTTGTCTTAATTTAGCCCAAACAGTACACAAAGCACAGTGTACAAAAACAATATGTTCTTTCTTCTAAACCAGATCATCACTTACTAATTACTATATGATTTGAATGGAAACAGAGGCATGATTCAGTGAGGCTTTATAGAAATGATTTAAAGTTTTTTTTTATTATTATCCTGATTGAGAGAGGGGTCATATAAGATGCATTCCTATATCTGCTTTTATCCAAAATCCCCAGAGGATCATATTTTAATTATCCATTATACAAACTATAGCAGAATGAGACCCAGATCCTTTGCTACGATCTCCAGGAAACAGCTACATTACTGCATATGTGTGTGCATACATCCATMCATACATAAATACACGCACACACACATGCATGCATATTTTATATATATAAGCATGTATATAAAATAAGCAAACTTCAGTTAAAGCTGCCAGATCCCAGATCTTCAAATTCATGTGTTGGATTTGTGTTGGATTTGGCTACATTTTGCACAGACCATCTAATGTATCTAAATCCAGCACAAAATCTTTYGGAAAAACTGAGAAAGCATTTCTCTCAAACCTTTGTAACGTAACACACCTTGCTTATATTTATCTAGTAGACCTTTGCTTCAATATGTATCGAACACTTTCACCTTTGTCTTCTTTCTAACACTTGTAAGAGCTTCATTACTAAGGGTGGTGTGCTGTAATGGGAAATATATTATGCTAGTGGTGAATACATCAGAGCCAATCATTGACTTCGTTTGCACTTCACTAACTACAAACACGCCCAAACAATGCCAAGTACATCAAGCACCAACTTTGGGCTATAGCTCAAGCTTGCCATTTGTGACTGGTAGAAAAGAGAGAAGAAAATTTCTGTCCGGTTACCACTAGATGGAGTAAAGCCAAAACTGTAGATTTAATAGTCTTAGGGTGGAAACACATCCATTTCCTATATCAAAATGAGCCTACACTCAAAACCAAGCATATATGGATCTATACGGAGTGAAAGAGCCCTGTTCAGTATGCCATATTGATTTGTAACTGGGGTTCACTCAGTGGATTTGTAGCACATGAACTTCTTGGCTTGTACATTTTCATAATCCAAAAGGAATATTTACCTTGTTTGTCTCCCAGCATCCAATTTAGATGAGTAAATAAGGAGTCTAAACTTTATAGAGAGTCTCTATGCTGTGACTGTGTAGGTACATAGGTTCTTTGTTTTGGCATCTAAATTAGATCACTAATATTTGATGGTGATAACATCCTTGAAAGAGTTAACTGATATTCCATCTTTTCTGTTTCTCTTTTACTCTGTTAACATGCCTTTTATATTTGTTCTTATGGACAACTAAACTCTCATCCTCTACCCAACTAATTATATAATGATAATACAGGGGGAACTCACAAAGTTTTGCAGCTTGGGGTGCTGCATATTATCGCTTACATGGTTTTCACAGCACAGGAGAGATTTCCAGATGTGTTCAGCATTGCCCCAGTTCTGTTTCCAACTATGAAAGTTTTAATATTGCCTTAAATTGACAGCTGACAATAAGAGAACAGTTAGGGCTTCTGAAAACCTGCTGCATATGGATATGTATTTTGATAAATACCCTGCAGGTAAGAATATATACATAAAATTTATTGCACTATTATTTTTGTAATTGTTACAATTCTGCATATACATGAAACTGTTACCAAAATTTAAAGTTGCTTGATAAACTGCTTTGATCAGTTGACTAATCTACCTCTGTTCTAACCCTGAGAACCCTTGCCTCCTATTGTAATTAACTGGCAGGGAAGTATGCAACTCATTCATATTCTCACCTTTGAGCTGGATTATAATATAATCTTCAATGAATTTTAATGATCATTCCTTCTGAAGCAGGAACTATTTCTATTTCCCAGACTCTGAAGATCTACTATCTAAATGAATGTCATAATTCTTGTGGATCTTTGCTACCACTAATATCCTTCCAGATGAGACTGCTTGGATGTTATTTCTTTTTCACCAAATGAGGCTCATTTTTACTGTGCTCAGTGATGAAATGATTTAAGGCAATAGCTGGTAAGAAATCCAAATATATCTCATCAAGAACTTTTTAAARGAAAATGTTGTTGAGGAATGTTTCTGCTTGAAGAATAATCTTGTATTTTTTCCAGGAAGTTTTGAATGGATTCAGAAAAAAATAAAAACTTTGAAACACAACGATGTATTTATTTTAAAAGTTCTGCTATGGCATTTTGACAGAAAAGGCAGTAAAGTTACTGCTTAAAACAAAARATTATAAATGTATTTTCTATTAGTTAATCATTTGAGTTTTAAACACCATTTCATGTAGGATTTTATAACTGGTTAGTGGAAATTAAAGGTCTTCTGGAAAGTTGTGAAAAAAGTTGTCATTTCAATGTAGAGTATATCAATTTGAAATAAAACCAATGTTTTTACATTCAAGAATATTTCAACCACTTCTATAGAAGTGCCTTATGCCAAATGCTCATGCCAAATGTTGCACCTACCTACTTCAAGACTCTCAGGGTTTAATGATCAGAGATGGCTCATGGAGTCTTAGTGCAAGCAAGCTGATTTTTGCCACTACAAGAAGAGTGGAAAGGGGTGAGCGCCAAGCGATTCCTGCTGTGGAGAGGAGAGGAAGAGTGGAAAGGAGCATAACTGGGATGAAGAACTGAGGGAAACCATTAGAGGTTCAGGCTTGGTCCTCCAGATGCTTTTAGGGGGACAGGGAAACTGGGTCCAGTAAGGCTGCTTCCAGTCCAGGACCATGACAACGTCGCACATTCTAGCTCTTTCTTCAGCAAAACAGTAAAAGCAACCAGATGCTAGAGCTGTGGCATAGGCAGAGTCCATTATTCTTTTTCTGCCTCACTTCCCCAGTAGTATCCAGCCCAGGCCTAGCACTAGTCCTGATATTGGCCAATAATTCATTTATGTTGTTCAAAAGTACTGCACCAGAATTTACAGGGTATTTAGATGAGAAGCGTGTCTTCTGCCACCAAAAGGCATGAATTCATCAGCAATCAAATTATTTTTCCTACTAAAACCGTGAAGAGATGAAGCTGGCATATCATAACTTTCCAAACACGAGTTTGACCGGGATATCCTACTCCTAACTTGCTACAAAATATGAGCACAAAATATGGGTTCATTGCTGATACACTTATGACTGTATTAACTACCCCTTAATATCATTGCTGGAGTATTGGTTTAGTATCACATGATGTGAACATCAGGTGCTCATATCAATAGCTCCTGCAATTATAGCGTAGAGTATAGAGGCCTCATACATGTCCTTYAACAACCTCTAATCTTGTTTACTTGACAAAACTGTGCACCATTTTATTAAAAATGTACTATGCCGGAGTTGATGATTATTTTTTCTTTGATTAAACAGTTTGAGCATAGACATTAACATCCACACACATTTCTAGTCTGAATGGGTGGAAGGAAGGGGGTCCATCACACCTAACTTCATTTTTGTAAAAATTAAGCATCAAATCTAAACTATTTCTCTAGCTCTTTCTCAACTCAATGGAGAGAGAAGCATTTTCAGAGTGTAAAATATTTCATTTGAAGAGATATGTAAGACTGTGTCATAAAGAACTCTCTAGAGATATTTTATCTCTCTGTCAATAATAAAAGGGGGCTTAGATGACTAATTAAGAGTAGATAACTCATTGTGGGAATGCTAAAGTAGGTCAGATGAATCCCAACAGCTATGACTTAGCTTTAGCATCTAACCAAAAAATATTTTTATGAAGTTTAAAAAGCTTTCTATCAGGAATATAGTGATGCACATGTGATGGATAAGCATTTAAATATTAATGAGTCTATCTAAACCCCCAAATAGGTACAACTACATTATACTAATTTGCATCAAGGTAGGGKTTTTTTGTGTCTTTCCTTTCTGACCTGCCTTTCCATCTCTCCATAATCTGGAAGTCATCACTGCCTAAATAATGCATATGTGATCAGAGTTTTTTTGACTTATTGAAGAAATAGCATTTGGAAACATCTCATTCTCTGTTCACTGCATATTGCTTGGCAATGCATATTGTTATAGTGCAAAAGTGGTTTTAAAATTCAGGTACTTCTTGTTGCTCAGCTTATAARTCTCAAGTCTCTATATAATTTTGCAGCTGTGAAATATCATTTCATTCTAAGGGCTGTAAAGAAAATTGTTTCCTTCTCTGTTGTTCAGGCAGGACCACCAAGCAAAGCAGAGAAAGTATCCTGCTAGGCACTGTGCTGGCTGTGCCTGAGGTCAGAGCAGAGCAAAGTGAGCCATTGTGATTCATGTAAACACAGCATTTGTTCAGAACATGTTTGTGTCTGGGAGCACGGGAGCTGATAGTGTGCGCCAGAGACAGACACAGCTCTGTCAGTTTACCTCACACTTGTGTCCTTGCCATTCAGACCTATTATTCAGCCACCCAAGTACGAGGCCTGTCCTTAGCTGAGAAAGAAAATTATGCCAATGAAAGTGATTTTTTTTTGATAGGGAAAAACGTCAGAAGGGGCTAGGATAAGATTAGTAAAACAATTTCCATTGCTGACCAAACACAAATTTAAACCTGAGTCACCAAAGGTGAAACGTCACTACACCAAGTTATGTAGTTTTGAGCTCCCCGTTAATCCTTATTTCAAGGTAATGAAACTTAACTGTCAGCTGGAATACTGTGTCCAGCCCCAGTATCTACACCTTCAAAAGGATTTTGAAAAAATGGAAAGAGTTCAGGAAACTGCTTGAGGAATGCTTTGAGAGCTCTTTAATCCAGCAGACAAAGGCATAACAAGATCCAGTACCAGAAAGCTGTGTTTTGAAATATTCAGATTAGAAATAAGGAATATGAGAATTACGTAGGCAGGGATGTGTTAGATTCTCCATCACCTCAAACTTTTGAATTTACACTGTGTTATTTTGTAAAAAAGATCAACCTCTGCTTAACCAAATTTATGGATGTGAGGTTGAAATTTGTAAAAATTCATCAGATTCCTCTTGGGTCTCTACAGTCTCTGAGTCAATGAAAAGTGAGGTACTTAACTGCAAGCTTTATGACTCATGTCTTCTCTTGTTCAGTGTGCACACAACAGTTGGTACAATAATCTCATACCCAAAGGAAAACCCAAGCCAAGCTTTGGATGAATTATGATAATTGATTATTTTAAATTATGTTTTGGGGTTCTTATAGATAGAAAATTATATTTTCTCTTTTCTTCTTGCAGTAGGGATATAATTTATGATCAAAACTTCGAACTTATACAGAGAGTCATGAGATCAATGTAATGTGTATTGGGAAGAAATTATGCTGGGAAAAAAAAAAGCGATTTACTCAAGGACTCTTTCTTTCTATACTTATGTAGTATCCTTTTGCAGACCAGAAGCTTATCAGATTTTGTCCATATTTCAATTTGCTCAGCTGTGTTTTCATTCAAGGAACTTATCATGAAGCACATTTGAGAACATTCCTTTTTTTTATATTTGATATTCTAATGCATTGGTTACACAGCATTGTTTATGCTACCTGAGTGGATRAGTGGTCTAACACAACCGATGCAAAATCTTGCATGTTCAGATTGGAGTTTGGCATCCACAGATGTTTGCTTGAGTAAAACATAATTGCTTAACAGGAAATGAATATGAAAAAGTGTATGAGCAAGAGAAATTATTTACAATCCTAGAAAATATTCCCTGAGTACTTTGCAGCAATACAATGAGCATTCAGAAGAAAGTGGCATGAGGATATGATACATCAGAGACTTCCAGTGTCCTGTTCTATTTTACATGTAATTTCCTGGATGGTATCTTGCCTATCTCCTCTTTTTTACCTGTTGTTCCTCCCTCTCTTCTCTGAATATAACTTTGTAATTGCCAAACCCTGCTATTGCCCTTCCATTCCCAGAGCTTTCTCGGACTCTTCATATCCCTCTTCATGCCTCTTTCCCTCCCATGACCACGCCAGTTCCCGGTTATTCCATTCCAACAGCCCACAGATTTATAAAAGTATATTCTTTGGGAAAATGAGGAGGCATATTTGCAAGTCACCTTGCTCTAGCTATGCTATGCAGTTCTGCTCATCTGCAGTGCATTTTTCCACTGCAGAAGGCCAGGGCATCTGAATAGAGTACATGGGATTAATATTGACATTATAAGTTACCCACCTCACCTCAAGAACTGCATAAATGGTAATCCTTATTTCCAGACAGTAAGCAACAAAAGCTTGTTTCCAATTTTCCTAACAGTTAGAGGCAATGGTACTAAGCAATCTTCTTATATAATATTTAAAGAGATAAAGATGGTATTGAAAACAGACCTGAAGACGTGCTTATATACTCAGAAGATAGATAAACACACATATATACTGTTTTTTCTAATTATGCAACTCGGTTTAATACAAGTCAACAGTATGAATTGTACTGCTCTACTACACACACTCAACATTCTCAGCAAGGAAAAGGCTCATATGATTGCTCAAGGAGAAAGATAGACCTAGGACTAGAAGAAAGGTAGTTATGAAGGTCTTGCCTTCCTACTGTTAGCATGATTTTAGTGCTCTAATCTTGCTTCATTAGCAAGCAAATTTCTCCCTTCTTGTCCCCACATAATTTAAGCTGAATTAAAATATATATCATATTTTATGGATTATGGATATCACAAAGGATTTACTGCTGCAGTTAGGCTTGTGCATTCATTATGTACTTATGAGCATCAGTTAGCCATCTCATTATCTATAAATTGAATATTTACTATCTGTTAGATATAGCTACCTGAGGCACTGCAGCATCCCATACTTTGATGTCTAATATTCCAGCAATAATCCCACTCTGCCACTGAGAAATTCTCTAAATAGTTTGCTTGAGTACTCATAAAAGCTACTTGTTCTTTGAGGGTAAATACATATGTACATTAATTCAGGTTCCAGCCCACACTCACATGAAGTGGCAAGTTAGTTATGCCAGTGGTGAGTAGTTCTCACGGAAGCCAGGCCAGCTGAACCACTAACTGCTACTGACTGGACTCCTGCAGTTCCCATCCTCTTAGCGTTTGCGTCCTTAGTTCAAAGTAAATAAGATTTTCCCCCATGAAAGGGAAGTGACAGAGGAAGGGAAAGTGACAGAGTTCTTCAGATGAAAAATTTTCTCTTAAGACATCTTATTTTATAGTTCTGCTCTCTTATCAGTTTGAACTTTAAATTTGTACCATTTGGGAAAAGGACATAGTCAGCTCAAATTCAAGAAATTCCTAGCTTCTCCAAAAAAGGAAAAGTTAAATGTCTATTTCTTTTCCTTTAAAATCACTGTGTGTAAATATCCTCTATATATAGAAAATAAATCATTGTCTTTATATGTGACACAGAATGTGAGATCATTTTGTTATTTAGAAGAAGACATTTCATAGTGAACCAAACCAACTCACAGCTGACAAAGATCTGTTATGAACTGGAACCTGATAACAAAAAATAAAGAAGCTGAAGGAATGAAGAAATGAAATGCTACATTACTTTATATATACATATATAGATCTTTCTAAAAGTTTAGCTGGATAATTTAGTCAGAACTGGGCAGACATTATTATGTGACATCAGGAGTAGAGAGAAGGCAAAAAAAAAAATTATCATCATGTTCGTGGAGTTGATTAATGATGTATTAACTGTGCACAAATTGTACAAAACATGCCAGGAAGATTGGCAAAACTTGGCAAAAATAATTCAATCCACAGAGTCAAATTATGCAATAAAAACAAACTGGTGCTACTCAAGCTGTTACATTTCACTTAAAAATAAAGCAGAAATCTTCCTAGATTTCCAACCAATCATACATTCCACTTGTTTTGGCCAAATTTTGGTTCCTTTCTAGTGCATGCAATACATGTGAATGTTTTCACAGTGATACAAATTTTGTTGTTATTCAGTTTTCCTGAGCACTGATCACATCTATTTATTTCCCAGAACTATGAGAAAAATATATTAAAAAATTATCATAGAGGATGTAGACTGGCCATTATCTTTAAAAGACTTCCTAAAGAAAGGACTTTCAGTGACACTAACTTGTGTAAGAAAGAAACATATGATATGATACAGGATATTCTGTGCTCTGTCACTTCATTAGCTCCTTCAGTAGCAGCCTAATATTATTTCTTCATCATATTTAGCTGCTGTGTTCATAATATGTTTGAAATGTTGAAAGAGGATACTTCCCTTTTGTTTAAACCAATAATTTCAGTGAAATGCTTGTGTATTTCCCAAAACATTCACTATCAAAGTCCCCCCAAAGTCCCAAAATATTCATTGTCAAAGTGTCATTATTCAAGTTTAATTAAAATATCTAATTCAGTTGCACCATGTGATGTTAATATGCTTTTCCCTTGTGTGCTGTATATATTAAATTATTATCATATGTATTCCATACTGAACATATCCCTCACAGGATTCTTGTCACTTAAAATCTGCCCTGCCTTCAGATTGAATAGTTTAGCATTATAATTATTTGTTTTGAGCATCTTCCACTGCTGTTTTGTTTTTTCCTTTTAGTTYGCTTTGTGTAACTCAGACATCTTCAACAGCCTGCTCACTCTGTAGTAGCAAGAAAGAAAATACCTGTTAAGTTTGAAGGAGACATGGTCTCAGTCATGGACAAATATGGCCTTCCTCAGCAGCAGTAATAGGAGAAAGCCTAAGTTACACAAAGCAAAAAAACAACCCCAAGCTTTCTTAATGAGATGTATCAGCAAGTTGAGCAACATATTTTCCTCTTCTTCATAGTTGCTATGACATGAAGTCCACAAACAAGGGCAAAATAACATTTTGGGTGAGTTTTTCCTCCTTTGGGACAGGCTGCAAGTAAGTAGATTTCTTCCCTCTTCCATCTTAGGGAACTTTTGAACATATTTGGCTCAGAAGCACTGGAGATTTGAAACACCTCAAACTAAAGCAAGAAGCTGGAGCACAAGTTATATGAGAATACAGTACGCTTAGTCAGGTTATAGAACAGGTTTTGAGAAAACCACCAGGAGATCAAGAACTAAGGAGGAGCAAGGAAATGTTAGCACTGACACAGCTGGAGAAAAAATACCCCCAAGATTTTTAAACTTTTTATTTTATTTTTTCTTCCTTTTCAATTGCATGAACTTGTTTAGGAGTAGAGGGAGCCATCACACAAAGAACACTGCTTGTAAGAATCTCACTCAACACATTTCATGAAAGAAATTAAGCTGGGACCTAGCTAATTACTCACAGTTCTTGGAAGAAGCTATATTGGCTTGCTTCCTGGTTCCACACATATTGCCTTTATTAGTCGTTATACAGCAAGTGAATCATACATGACAGAGCTGGTCTGGCTCTAATATTCTGAGGTTATCTGGTCCTATTTAGTGAAGTTCCCTAGAGATCCAGATGTCCCCACAGCCCCTATGACAGTGAAGAAGGAACAGAACTAATCCCAAATGGATTTCTGCTCTCTGCCGCTCAGCTCTCTTCTCTCTGGCTAGGTAGTCTCTCAGTGTAATGAGAGGAAACAGAGATGGGTGGGCTTTGACAAGTCACCTCATTCATTCACTTCCTCCTGGACTTAGGCAGGATCATGTGCACTTAAACCATTACAGCATTATCAAAACAGGGTAAAAAAGGAGCCTCTGAGGTTATTATGGAAAAGTGAAATGAGAGACTTCATATAACTTGAGATTTGCTTATTCTTTTAATTGTTCCAAGGAAAAATCCAGATCTTCCCAATGTCAGAGAGTGCATGAAACAGAAACGTAGGTCTGGCCACTTGTAATGCTCTGGCACATTAGATCACTGCTCTCACTATACATAAGCAAATTTCAAAGGGTTCTAGGTGTCTTAAGGCCCTTCAACTATTTTTGAGAATTCAAGGATTTTGTAAAGTGTTTGTGTTTTAAGAAACCACAGCTTTAAAAATGGTATTGAGAGGCTCAGTTTGGGCTCTTTATCATATCTACTGCCACTTGCCAGAAAGGTGCAGTGAGCGTTTACAAACTCACTTTGTCTTAAAAGAAAGTGTCAGCGATAACATTTCATACCACTCCTTCCCTCAGTTTCTTTCTGTTCTTCACTAGTTATGCCTTTTTTACTACAGTGCCCTCAAAAACAATATGGCCTAATGAAGTCTTAATCATTAAAGGACTTAATCATTAAGACTTCATTAGGCCAAGTGGAAACCATCCCCCAGCTAGGAAAAAATTCCAGTCAAGGAGAAGTTTATTTCAGGTTCTGTGGAAACTCATCTTTTTTAGTCTAGTAAACTTTCTGTGAGCTTTCTGGAGAGTTTTCAAAGGTAGATGTGTGMGGAGCAATACTCTGCTCCAAAAAAGCACACAGAAAAGAGGTGAGGCCACTTTCAGATATCTAAAACCTAAGTTCTTAGAGTGTGTAGATTGGCTCTGGGGGTCTGGATAGAGCTTAGCTCAAATGAAATTGCACTGGGAAAGAAGTGGCAGAAGGTAATGGTAGAGAAAGGGGCTAGCAGCTTCTTTTCCTTCTAACTGTTAGCTTAAAGAAAAGGATGGGAGTACACAGAGTAATTTATAATTGAGGTCATAATCAGGCAAGACTGAGAAAGATTCATTCACATGTGCTGTGAAATACAAAGATAGTATTTCTGATGGGAATAGTTTTATCCATTTTAATGAATTTCATTACTTGTGGTTGGATGAAATATTTACTGATGTCCAGGCCAGGATGTTGCCCTGTCTCAGCTAGAAACATATTTTAGAGCTGCTTTTGATAGCAGAGGTAAAGTACTGAAAAAACAGAATGCAAATTACCACTTTTTAGAGCACTTCTCTGGCTTGAATCCACAGTGTTAGAATTTCAAATTAAAAAACAGGTGCAATATGTCTAAAGGCATTTAGGTGCCTAACTGTCTCTGCAAACAGTATGAGCTGTTGAAGAACTTGGCAAGTGTGAYAAATCTTAAAAGGACATGACATTCTTATACATACCAGATCTTAAACCACTACCCAATATTGAAGGATATTGTTAAAATAGCTGCTATGATCTATTCCAGAGGTGGCTGAATTATCATGCAGATAAGCTATATGCCAAACTACCTGCGTCAGCAATGTGAGATTACATATTATAATTCCCATTTAGCAAGGTGGTTTTAAGGAGTGTTATTAGGGACCCACAACTGGGAATGCTTACATACAGTGACTATAGCTGGGTTGGGGCCAGGCACTGAGACTGAGGAAACTCAAAGTCAGGCATCTGTCTCCAGGGTCAGACAGCCCAAGGCTCCAGATGGAAAGTATGATCAGGAAAATGTTCAAATCAAGGCTACCCCAAACCAAAGGGCAAACCAAGAGCAAGGTCAAGAAATTAGTCTGTACTACAAGGCAAAGTCCTGGGTAAAGACAAGTCAAGACTATTACAAGATAAAGACAGTTAGTCAAGAGGTATGAACAGGGTAGGAGATTTAGACACAGCCAAATAGGATGCAGGGCAATGAAAGCAATTTGTGGGGTTGCCTCCTGTACCTGAAATCAGAAACATATAGCAGCCCTCAGCTAGTCAGGCTTATCAAGACACTGGCCTTGTAGAGGAGTGATTCAGCCCAGTTCCTGTTGGCGGTGCTTGATTGCTTAGTCAGGGTCTGACAGAGGCTGATAYGTGTCTAACTCGAAGCACGTGATCAGCTTTATTCATTCAGTGTAGATATGTCAATTTACATGCAGGGAAAATGTGTATAATGGAATCAATAGACCTCTCAAGTTTCTTCTGTTCCATCTTACGAAACTCTGTGTATCACGTCTTGGGACAGGAGTGAGGTTGGGGTATGTGATGAAGGAGTGCACCATCTTGCAGATCTCCTTGGCTGCAGGACTGTGTTGCAATCCTTCTCGCTCTCTAAGCTCTCCTGCCAGATGTGTTCACAGATCAAGACAATCTCTGTTCAGGGCCACAAAGCAGAAAAGAGTTTCTGTAACAGTGGTGACAGGGAGCTAGGCCTTGCTGTGAAGGAGATGGGCACTAGTTGTCTGAGTTTCATCTCAGCGTGAGACATAACAGGTCTGTAAATATGGATAACAGCCATTCCTGAAATGTGGCTACATCAGAAGTAGAATATAGCTATGAAATCTGTGCATAGATTAAAAGTAGGTATATGCTTCAACAGCTTGCTGATTTGCAGGCTCTGTAATTGCCAGGGGATGTTAGAAGGCTTCACTATTAGCTTAACTAAGGCATACAGTAGAAGTCAGGCAATCATACTGTAGGAAAGATGCAGTAATATCAGTATGAATGTGCTTTATACAGATGTCCCTAGTCCATATAGGTATAGGAGTAAGGTAGTGTGGTTCAGGGTACTTTATACCAGGGTTGCTGCTATCTGCAGCGTGTAACTTCTTTGGTTTTAAAAATCAAAACAAACCCCACACAGCTAACTAGCATAATTATTATGGCTTGAAATCATGGTGCAGACCAGAGCAAAGAATAAACATGCTATATATTTTCTATGTCTGTTCAACACCTTTGGCAGTTCTCAGTAATTAAACTGTAAAGAAATAAAAGTGTTTTTGGATCCAAAATGTTATAATTAGCCTTACTACTAGATATGTGGGAGGAATATGTGTGAATAAAAAAAGTTGGTAATTGATCAAATATAAAATATAATGTTTCTGTTTTAAAAATAAGGCATGTGATGAGAAAACAAAAAATATTTATGAAGTCAAACAACTTTTAAATCTTTAAATTCCCCACATACCTTCTAGGATTATAGTAACCTGTGGAAGGTCATTATAGTTATAAAGGAAAAGATTAAATAAGCACTTAAGCAGACATAAATAAAACAGACAGGTTAAAAGCTATTAAATTGAACAAGACTAGAGGGAAACCTAACCAGCACCATAAAGGAATCCAAATTAAAATAGAAGGAAGTCACCGCAATGTTGGCAATGGATAATAGGATGTAGCAGTTTTGGAAGTAAAAAATTGTATCCCAAGTCATTTTACTACACAGAAAGTTCTTAGGTTATGAGGAGAAGCACAAAGAATTCCCTACAGTAAAATTGCTATAGGAAGTTCAAAGTTTTTCACCCCAAAAACACAAAGCAGGAAATAAAAGTTGTGTGGAGATTATAAGATAATATGGTTGAAAACTAGTAACTGGAAGGAGGCCTAAGGGAAGAGCCTGCCACCATGCTTGCTCCAACAACTGCTCAGCTGGAGCGTGGGACACAGCTATGACACAGCTATGAAGGAACAAAAAGGAAGAAAAAGGGCTAAAGAAAGGATTTCAAAATGGGGGTAAGCAAGGTTCAAGGGTAAGCATTCTTCCTAGGAAAATGTCTGCGATGGCAGGAAAGTGCCACTTCTTCGCTTAGGAAACACTGAAAGAAAATAATACAGTCATTTGCAGCAGGAACATGCAGGAAGAAATATGGCTGCTGGGAAGGTGTCAGTGAGGTGGTGGAGCTGGTTGCTGGTTGCTGTGTCTGTGCCTGTTGGGCCACTGCTAGAAATGCAGCTTGGTCTCTAAGCTTAAAACTTCACTTCTCTGAGGGAAAAATAAGTAGGCAACATGTGAAGGAAAAATAAATAATAAAAAGAAACATGATTATTTTATAGTTAGTCTTCTGTTCCAGAGGTGCAGCTCCACTGAATTCACTGAGGGACAAACTCAGTGATAAAGCTGGTAAAATGAGGGATGGATTACACCCCAAGTGTGGATATTTCTAAATATCTGTGTTTTTTTATATTTCTCAATATTTCTATTTTTATTTTTCTGACTTTTGCCTGAACAAATAATAAACAAGAACATTTTGTTAAAGAGATCTCTATGCTCAAAAGAGACAAAAGTATGCATGCTTTCTACAAAGTGAAAAATATTAGCTGATTGTGTGAACAAAAATTAAAAATGTTATGGAGGTTGGTATTTAAAAATTTACATATTGTTGCCATATAAAGGCATCTCAGCAACTCCTTTCTCTATGTTTCAAGTACTACAGTCTGCCAAATTTGGATAAATGTTGACTTTTAATGGCAACTGATGTACCATTAGGCAGGCATAGACGTTACTTAACAGCATCAGTCAAATGCAGGTCATTGCATTAATTAAGGGTGCATCTGTTACAACAGATCATTTTGTTCTCCCTAATTTTAATATGCAGTTTTGCCAACATGTTTACTGGAAATGTTACAACATCTTCCTGCACTGAGAAAACCCAAAGGGCCTATTTATCTGGTTCAACTGTATTCTTGTTTAAATAGAGGGTTACATGGAAAGCAAAGGATGGCCATYTCCCCCAGAAGACAGGTCTAAGATTTGACTTAGGACTAATCCGTGGGTGAGAAAGAGCGCTTTTCTACAAGCCACTGAAGTCATCCTGAGCAAAACGACTCGCAGCGGCAAAGATGCACCAAGAAACAGCAGTCACAGTTGCTGTGATTTAATAACACCAGACTCAGGAAGAGCGGGCTTAGCATCCTGATCTTATTTTCTGTGCATGCCATGATTTGATGTGGATTTAACAAAAGTAGGGCTAGGAACCCAAGCAGTGCAAGGAAATCAAACTAAACTTAGGCAAAGAATGCTTTGTCCTACTACAGATTTAGCCCTCAGGTGATCAGGCTCTGCATGCTTTTAATTTTACTAGCTAGGGGTATTAAAAAAATGTCCAGAGAACAAACGCATCTGAATATTGGGCATGACACAAAATGTCATGAACGCTTAAAGCTGCGGGTCCTCCAGCCAAAGGAGATCTGAAGGGAATGAGTGTTTTTTGTCAGTTCGAGGGTGAGAATGTCCTTGCATAAACAAAAGGCTCGGGATTGGACGTCTTATTAGGGAAGCGGGGGGAGGAGGGCTAGATCTGCCCACCAGGTTGTAAATCTGCAGGCTGGCAGGCAGCAGAGGAGCAGCCGCCGAGCGGAGCGGAGCGGAGCGCAGCGCG
>NW_020450845.1:239249-277451 GCF_003343035.1 Apteryx rowi
GGCTGGCGGTGCCGCCCGGCGGCCGCAGCGCCCGCGGGGCGCTCCCGGAGGCCGTAGCAGCACCGACGGGAGCGGGCTGCCAGCGGCGCCCGCGTCCCACCGCGTCGCCCTCAGCCGCTCGGTAAGATAAGTTAACTGGACGGCCAAATCCCTTGCGGTTTGAAGTAGCAGGCAGCGTGTCCGTCCCTCCTCCATACTGCCTCGCAAGTAAAAAACGGGGGGGGGGGGGAACATGCTTGAAACCTGTGCCCCTTTGTACCTTTCTTTCTTTGCTTTGGGTTAATGGTGGCTTGTGATTATGAAACCCCATGAGGGATCAGCTCCAAGAGCAAATAGCATTACTTTAAGGCATGAGTTGGAAATATATGTATGTGTRTATATGTATACATACACTGTTTTTTTTCCCCCCTTGCAGATAAGGATTATAATAATACAAACACATGTCTGTCTCACAAGGAGCTCCTGCTTGACTTTCTACTAAAGCTAGCTTAATATTTGCACTTTCACAGGTCTTGCAGAATTGGAGTTATAGGTCTTACAAAAAAACTGCAGTGGCATTTGGCTGAACAACTCTTAGTTTTAGCACGCTATTGTGAAAGTGGTTATATAACTTTTGGTGGATTTTTGAGGGCAAAATTAGCAGCTCATAACAAGTTAAACCTCTCATTTTCAGAAAAAGGAGAAATAAGTTGGGTGAAAGCCCAATGCAAACAGTTGGGTGAACTTCAGTCCTAACAAATTTCTCTGGCAGGCATTCCTATAAGGGAAACCTACAGGTTAAGAATCCGCACAGTCCTTGTGAGAATAGTATAGCAACAGGTGCAAGAACAAGCAGCGACTGCTCAGAGCCCTAATTAGCAAGCTGTTTATCAGGCCGCTTCAAGGCTCTCACCACTGCAGATACAATACAGGTACTGTGTTTCCTTAGGGGATTTATTTGTTGCTTAAACTCCAAGAATTAGATACCATCTGAAATATTTATTTAGACTGTTTTATTTTAATGCAAATGCTTTACTTGCTAAACTTGGTGCATGGTTTTCAGCTTGGCCTTTCCTCATCTCTTTTCCAAATGTTAAAATTAAGGAGAAATAATAATGCTCTAAAATTTTAAAGCAGAGCCCTGAGAGAATGATTTCATAGAAGTAAGGTGCAGCAATCTGCTCATTACTGAGAGTTAGGACATCAGGGTTCTGTTTCAGTGTTCAAGGCTTTGAGAAAGGGACCTGCCTTTCTCACTTTTCTTACATGACCCTCATGAAGTAAAGTACCATCATCCAAGAGGTGCAGTTAAATCCTAAGTTCTAAAAGTCTGCACATGGTTACTGTGAGACTGAAGAGAGTGGACCTATTTGTTACATCTCTGTTGCAGAATTCTACCTGCTCAAATTCTCACTCATTCTGCCTTCTCACATGTGTTGCAGCCCACTGCGTGTGCAAAGCTCAGGTACTCGGGGAGAAGGTACGTTTGGTAACAGCCTTCTGTTGCAGGATGCCAAGTAAGTGGCATGTGTTGTAATTACATTAATAGGATCTCTAAAAGGGTGGCACAACATTAAAATCCGTTCACCTTGTATTTTGAGCTGATTGATTTAGCTGATGTATTTGCTTTTCATTTGTCTTTTAAATAGACTTTATGGTCATGAAACATGACTTTTAATGTGGAATAGAACAAAAGCACATGATGCTGCAGAATTAAGCAGAGGGGATTTTTTTTTTGTTTGTTTTTTTGCCTAGTGTCAGGTGAAGGTAAAAGTTAATCTGAAATGCCAGCTGGACATCTAGATAAATCCCATCCTTTGGAAACTGTTTGTCACCATTTGTCAGTGCCTATGACAGTATAAATCAAGTAGATCCTGATCATCCTCTTTTGTAATAAATAGTTTTGTCCTGTTTTGGTTTTACTCGATAAATTTGTTAATGGGCAAATTCCAATTTACCAGTGTCTGATGCTTGAACTAGAATTATTTCAATGTAAATTTAGTAGAAGATTGTATAGTACTATGAATTTGAGGAGTCACTGCACATCTGAAGCATCTCTTCAAGAACAGCACAATAAGCTCTTTCACTTCACTCTCACAGATGCTCTTTGGGCTGCTTATCCATTTATGTTAATGTTGTGATTCATATCAGGAGTGCACTTTTAAAGCCAGTCTCCCTGTTATTCTCACTTACTGTCCATCTCGCATACATCTCATAGTGGGCCAGCTGGATTCCTTTAGGATGAATCTAAACTGGAAGATGTTCTTGAGTCATTGCTGGAAATTCAGTTCATGGAGCTGGACTAGAGCTGGTCTGAAGTAAAATCCTGTAAAATGCATATAGCATTGACATACGATCTCCAGCACCTTCCTGTTTTGCTCTGTTTTGGTTGGGCTATGGTACTTGCTGACATAGACATAGCCAATTTGCAATAGAGTAATACTGATGCCCCATGCAGTTTGAAGCCAATTCTGTCTGTCTTTCCCGGGGATCATGGCTATTGCCTGCTTCTTGCTCCATTGCTTGCAGATCTTATGAAGGACTTCCTTCTAGCTCAGCAAGAGCACGACTCTGCGGCAAACTGCAGCTGCTCTAGTTTTACATGTACGCACTGAACTCTCCTCAGTTCTAAAAGATGATCACTAATCATCAGTTTTTATTTACTTATTGTCTGGCATGTGATGGCAGACCACTTCTTGAGTGAGAACTTTGAATAATGAAGCCTTGTGCTGGTCTGGTGAATGCGAACGCAGCAGTTGCATTTAGAAATGGATAACTGATGTTTCTCTATTTTTATTTGTCTATCAYTGGCTGTAGCCCTGGTGCGTAGAAGGTTCACAAGGCTGTGTTTATATTCCTCATTTCATTGGGGAGTGGTGAAAAATGTTGGCTTGAAACTCCAAAAGCTGTCATTTGGAAATGTTGTGTGTTCTGGCTGACTACATTTCCCATGTTGCACCATTAGTGTCCCTTTGCGCAAGGTGCCCTGTGTGTTGGTGATTCCTGGGTCCCAGTACATCATAGGAAAGAGTCTGGCCAGAGTCCAGCTGCTACAGGCAAGTGGGCATGTGTGATGCCCAAACAGATGTTTAAAAACATCCACTCAAAACTTAAACTTCCTGATTAAAAAAAATGCCAAAACAATCGTCAAAATTTTTTTTTTCAGTTTTCACTTTAAAGCTGAAAAATCTTCAGTTCTCTGAGTGTTTAGTGATTTCACTGATTTTCTGAGCTTTTTTTTTCTTTGTTTGCTTTGTGACAATTATTTTAAATAGAAAAAGACTTGTTAATTATAAACAATTATCTTTTGTATGAAAACATTTCCAACTAGAAAATATATTATTGGAGCAATTACGGATCAGATTCTTCTTACTCAGTAACAGAAGATGGTTGACATTGCTGCAAAAATTAGACTGTAGTGTCTGAAGTGTTGACACTTCAGTTTTACACACATTTCCCTAGGAAACATGATAGCAGTGATAGGGTTGTATGTGTGAATGATACAAAGATACTCCTTGTTCTGGATCACTGTGAATGCTCCAAGGCTGCTTGGAGAATGCGGAAAAAATAGTACTGTTTGGAACAGTAGGAATTGAATAATAATGGAGCTTTTCCCTCTCATGACTCTTTCTRTTACAAGAGATTGTCCACTCCAAACCTTATTCCCATGCATAGCCGCCTTGTGGGCTGAAGTACAGATTTCAGAATACCTTGTGTAGGTTACAGATATGTCACTTGAAACCACGATACTTCGTGTTCTCTGTGTTAAGCCTTTTATTACCAGCTTTTTAGGATGATTTTTGCAGCTCCCTTCAGAAAGGAAAATAAACCATAAGAATCTGTCTTGCTCTGGTACTTCAAAACATAGGACAACCTATGTTTCAGTATCACATGTGATACAATCATGGAAACTGCAGTTGTAAACTGCCTTTGTCAAAAAGTCATCCTACAGGATCTATTTTTCACGTTCTTTTTTTTTTTCCTGGGCATAGCTATGAGATTTTGTATAGATATATATATTTTTTTCTGTTGTTGCAGTCTACATAATGCCTGTAAGAATCAGAGTGGCATATTTTAGATTAGTTAGGAAACTAAGGGAGATTTACTCAGGTCAGTTTTTCATAGAAGCCACACTTCAATATAGAATTAGTTATGCTCTATATACATGTTGTATATAGAAATATGCATGTTACTGTCTTTACTGCAAGCTTCTTCATAGAAACAAAAGAGTAAATTTTTCTCTCATTCCAGACGTTTTTTAAAGTCATTGTATAGGAAGTGAGGATTTGAAGAACCCGTCATTTGCAATGAAAATAAGAGGAAATTAAAATCATGATACATCCAAGTACAAAAAGTCTCATAAAGATTACATTTCTGCTTATATTATGTTAAGGGAGTGGGAGAATTGAAACACACTATGAAAGGAAAATGTTATTTACTCTCCAAATTTCATTTTGGAAACAATTTTTATTGAGTGCAATGGAGAATGCACAAATATAACATCAGACTATGGATTTAACAGCAGTAAATCCTAAAAATTTCCAAAATTTTTAACTTCTAAAACTTTGAGACAGCACTTGTACAACTCATGCAGAATGAGTCATTGACTTTGTCTTGTACAAACACTTGTTAGAGTTGGAAAACCACGTCGAGCTGGTGCTAATAGTGGACTAGCTGCCTTTCTTCATTTGTATGTATTTTTGTTACAGATTACAGCCCTATGTAGTCTATATTACTATGCTTAAGTGCTATCATAATAGCACTTAATAGCCTCATATTCTAAAGTAATGCTAATAGAACAATAAACAGAATTGTCTTAAAAAATTCTGCATGATCATTTCTGGCAAGATACAGCAGCTTTTTCCTGGTGCAAATCCTCAGACCTAATCTCATTTCCAGTGAGGCCAAAGCACTAGTCTGGTTTAGAGTTGAGCGGGATCCTGCCCATAAATCTGGCTAGTCTCCATACTGATAAAATCTGGAAAGTAGTCATTTAAAAAAATGTGGGAATGATTGGGATAGAGGTGTAAATAGTGGATCAGAGCTCCTATCCAAAGAGAAAACATCCCAGCTCTCAGGTGTCAGACATCCTTGCTCTAGGCATGATTTTTGTTGTGATCCATCACTGGTTTGTTGATTTCTGTTCCAACATCATTTGGAGCAAGTGTCCTTTCCTAGGAACAACAAGAGGTTGACAGGAAGGGAATATATGAACTTATGCCTTGTTCCTATTGTATTACTTACTGGGTATATCCACTAAACTTCCCTGATGAAGAGAGTGTGGCTATTGCTCACATTTAGATTTTAATTTGTTCCCTGTCTTTCAGATTTCTACACACAGTGGATTTATACATGTTTATTGACTGCTCTTTATTATTCATTAATAAAGCCCATAGAAATTTTGCCCGAGACTTCAGTGAGAACAGCTTTTGTTCAGATAAAGAGTGAACACTTGAAACTGAAACAAATTATAAGCACCTTAGATTCTGTATAGGCAAGAAAAGATGATTGTTCTGTTTCTCTAATGTTTCTGTTCCTTACTATCCTTGAGTAAAGTCATGGTGCAGAACTTGTGACTTCATAAGGCTATCTGTAGCTGAAGATGCAAATATCACTTAAACTGATTGTTGGAAAAAGTATAATTTTATTCAAAAATCACAGAAAAAAAGATGAGAATAGCAACAATGTATGTTATTTTTGTTATATGTAATGACCCTTTTTCTGCAGGATCCCTGAAACAACTGTGGGATCACATACAGTTGGAAGTTGAACTAGCTTCTGTGATCTTAAGCTGTCTTGCTTTGAGGTTTCCAGAGTCTCCTGTGTCAGTTATATGAAGTTATTCAACAGCACAATCTAGGTTATTAATTTTTTTTAACAGTAAGATAAATCCCACCTTTGTCTACTAGAAATTCCTTCCAAATGAAGAGAGGCTTTAAATACAAATTCTACCACAATAAATCCCATTTGATTTTCTTTATCCACTTTAAAAAAAAAAAAAAGTCCTCTTCACTTGATGTTCTTTCTTCTTGAAGGAGCACTGAAAAAAAATTATCACAAGCTGCAGTCTATTTTCGGAATTTTATGTCCAAAGTGCCAGTTACTTTATCCTTCAACTCAGGTAGACTGCTTCCAACTAGAAAAATATTTTTAATGTCAGTATTTCAATAGCTGCCTTTAAAAGTATAATGCATGCAAACACTCTTCTGAGTACC
Organism: Apteryx rowi; assembly: GCF_003343035.1. Taxonomy (NCBI): domain Eukaryota; kingdom Metazoa; phylum Chordata; class Aves; order Apterygiformes; family Apterygidae; genus Apteryx; species Apteryx rowi. Next base: position 245,444 of record NW_020450845.1, read on the forward strand.
TATCAGAGATTGCCAATCTTCTCTTCATAAAAATAGCCTTGTTTTTTTCAGTTTAAACTCTAATATTTTATAAAACCTAAGTTCCTTTGGAAACAAGTTTATTGTGCCATTCCAACTTGAGCCTAGTTCTTTTCTGGACATCTCTAAGGTTTCTTTAAAAGAAGGATATGATATTACAGGAAGAATGTTACTTTTGTTTGCCAGAGAGCTGTACTATGTTTACTATAATAGGATTAAAGGAAGTCTGAAAGTCAACGCTAGCTCAGTGGGAAATTGATAAACACACATAGTACTTGCAGGAACACTCTGCCCAATAGTATTAGGAAATTTATCACTCTATTTATTTAGCAGTTCAGACTTTATCCGACAAACAGATTTGTTGTCCATTTAAAACTATGCCAGACTTTGAAAGGCTTTACAATATGGATGTGATTTGCAGAATCTGAACTATTATCCTGGCATAGCCATCTCATGTGGCTTAGAATTGGGACTCTCATACCATAGACTCTCAGAATAAGGAGTCTTATGGATCCTGTTGCTTTCCAAAGTCTGTGGTTTGATTTCTGGCACTTCTGGTTAGATCAAGTATTATAGCCACAGTCATAAACAGTGATTTTCAGAATCTGCACAACCTAGACTAGGGTGTAGCTCCTTGGAAAAGTTATTCTGGAAGAGACAAAAACAGCAATATCTCTGGATCCATRTCTGGTATTGGCAGGCTCTTCTGTTAGAAGTGATGGCAGTCCAGTCTTGCAGTTACTAATGTTTGTTTATTTGTGCCACAGCCAATGTTTGAGCTAGAGAGTGAATTCTAGAGAAAGAAAAGGCCACAGGCATAATTTTCCATTCCTAAATGCATGTTAAAAGGTCATCAGATATCTGCCTTTTACATGGACAGAAATTCTGCATATCTGTAAAATAGAACAAAGTAATTTTCCTATGAACTGTTTACAGGAAGTTATTTGGGAAATATTGGAGTACATAATCGCAGTGCACTACATAAGCTATTATTGTAAATGTTTTCATCACTTCCACAATGGCAGATGTCCTGCAAAAGTGTGCAGCTACTTGCAGTGTACTTCTGAAAACCAGAAGAGGCCAGTAGCCAATTCCCGACATGAGCTGGGAATTAGTAGGAACTGCAGGATGGGGCCACTACTGATTACAGAAACTACTGCTGTGAACTGTTCATGCTGGGTATACAGTTATTTGACAGAGAGATAGTCAGGCAAATTAGTTGATTTCTAAGCTGCTCTCAGCTTTGGAATTTTTTAGAAGAGAGCCTAGAAAGCAAGGATTGTTTTTGTATGAAATTCATGGATTTATATGCTTTCCATAAAGTAACCTCCCAATACTCATTTTTCACATCCATGTAAGATTTGCACTCTGCTAATCTACTCCCAGATATTCAAGTCTGAAGAAATCTTTCTAATCCAGTTCAATACTCTTGTGCTGAGGAGGAGGACTAATCTCATCTCTCCTGAGTTCCTCTCCTACCAAAAATAATGTTAAGATGTGTGGAATCTGTCTCTGGAAATGACCTTTCTCAGGTATCTGAGTTATCATTTCATTATGGTCTGTGCCTCCCTATCATAATGATGGCCATAGTATGGTCCAGGGTGTTGTGGAGTCTCTGAGATTACCAATAAAGATGGAAATTTTCACTTAGGCTTTTGCAGGTCTGCTCAGATGATGACTGAACTGCAGGCACGTGGTTCAGAAGTCCTTGAAAAGGGTTTTGTGTCTCAAGAGAGACTGTCATGTACCCAACTCCACTGGCAGTCTAGGCTTAAGGTCTTGGGGAACCCAAGTTCTGCAAATCTGTCCTGGGCAACTTCACGTGCCGATTAAAGAAACCTGTATCTCACTTTATCATTAGTTAAAAGAGAATGCTGCCTATTTGAACTCTTCTGCTTAGCCTCATACACGTAGATATGCTATAAACGGAGCGCTTGCAATTTGTTCTGTTATATACAAATTGTAACTCAAGGCCTCAAGGCTGCGGCACGTTGCCAGTTCATCTCCTCTACTCAGACGCCAGCTTCATTTACTCATATAAATAACTGTATAGCAGTCAAACATGATTGACTTAAGCTGTTACTTTTTCTGAATGTGTAAAATATGGGGAGCTTGAGGTGTTAATGCAGTGCTTGTTGTTTTTTACCCACAGTGAAATTTAGGTGTATATGTTAAGAATATTGAAATGTATTTGTCACTACAGTTATGATGGTTTTAGATTTATCTTTACTGTTTATAGGAAAACACAAAATAATTCATAAAAAGTTAACTTTTTTGTTGTCATATTAGAATATGAATGGCTAAGTTTGTAGCAGTCAAAGGGAGGCTTAATTTCTCAATAAAAGTGAACTGTAATTTAGGATACTTTAGTTATTAAATTTCTCAAATGAGATTTTTTTTTTCTCCAATTTTTTTTCCTTAAAAATGCTAAGTATGTTTGAAAAGAGGCTTGTTTTACCATGTCTCAGTTAGAGCATCAAAATCCACTATAACTTTTGAGCATGTAGATGCGTAATATTAGTTGCTAACATACTACATCAATCAAATAACAATGCTGGTGGACTTTTTTGGATGACAACCATGTTTTGCTTTTGCTTTGAAAAAGTACTGTCTTATTCCTAATTTTAAACTTTTCCTAAAGCTTCTGTGATGGCAGAATCACAGATCATCTGATCCCCAATTTCTTTGAGGTGGCAGAATCTAAACTCTTAAAAGTATTAACAGTCCAGTGAGTAGTGCTGCTTGGTTATGATGCCTATGGTTATCTTCATGGTGTCAGTAGAATTGGACATAAGTCTAAACCTGTGCTGAATGGATCATCTTGCACTTGTCTCTTCTCCTAGCAACTTGGTTGTCTCTTAATTCTGTTATAGTCCTTCTTTGTGACAATGGGAAAGTCACCTGGCATCTCTAAAATGGTGCACTCAAAACCTATGTGAAGTGGCACAGAAATTCTGTTGTGAATGTTGATATAAATTTCTCAAAACTCTATGTCCTCTACTTGACAATCTTTTGAAGTACAAGATCCTGGTAAGGTATCTTGAAAACCCTGGTATTTCTGGGTGACATTAGTAGTCTGGCTCATAAAGTGACTAAGTGTGGAATATGTTTGCGTAAGGTTGCTAGAGAAGAGACAGCTCAAAGACTAGTATTCCCAAATTTTCTGAATGATGACATGGGCTAATACTATAATTGTTTAAACACAGCCTTATGGATTGCTGTACAGGTTTTAAATGTGGTTACTGCCACTTAACAAATTAAAAAAAAATGTGCTAAAAGTTAAGGAGCTTCTGTTGTATATAGACTGCTTATTACAGTGTGATTATATATGTGTGTGTGTGAACAAATATGAGTAGTATGTAAAATAGGTAGCCATGACCCTACATACAGATGCAAAAAAATTGATATTTTGTTTTACTTAAAAGCTTCTCAGGATGTGAATTCTAATGAAGATTTACACACACTGGATTAAATTAATTCCTGTGGAGAGGAGTAGAACAGTGCATTACTTCAAGGCAGTGCATAAAATATTTTATACTTTTAAATAAAGGCACTGTTAATGATGCCTACTACATAATAGAGCAGTACATTATGGGCAGGACTTTCTATCTTCATTATTAAATATTTCTGAACTGATACATGCAGATCTTCTCTTCATGGCTTACACAAGGTCATGCATATCTGTAAAGTACTTTTTTTTTACTTCAGTAAAAGAAGGGGACAACAACAGCTAACTGCACTTGCTCTTTTCTCAGTGCACTTTTCTCTTTTGAAGATATCTAACTCTAAGTACATGTATCCTGGGGAACAGAGGAATTGCTTCTGAGGAACTGTATGATTCCATAAATAGATTGTTCTGGAACATTGAAATTATACTTTTTACTCTATATGATTTTGGAGGGAGCTTCTGGTTGACATCATATATAAATAGGTAACTTTCAAAACAGCTGTGTAAATACTTAATACTTATAATAAAATTCATGTAATTTAATTCTGGAATTATTCCATCAGATTTCCAGGCTTTCTTGCAAATTTGCATATGTAGAAAAATCAGAATTCATTTCAGGTTTGAGTGAAGCTAACCTAGGTACTTTGAGATATGGAGTTACCCTATCACAGATATCTTCACTAGAGATGGGCTAAAGAGCTGAAATTAACACTTCTGAACTTCATTCTTTAAGAGTCACCTTATTTATAGCAAGATAAATGCACTTTCAGCTCTAACTGCACAGAGCAGCAAAAACATTCTTTGGATAGCCTAAGTAATTTGAAGTATATCTTCTCTTGAAAACTTCAGAGGATCTATTGTTCAAGAAGACTGGGAAATTTAAGGGGTATATACTTGCAGCCTAGATTCTAGAATATACAACTGCTGCTTGCACATTTTTGCAGGACTCTTAATTTCTTTTAATTAAATGGAATTTTTTGAAACATCATAAACAATGTTTTCAGAGAGTTTGTGGCAGAGATATCATGCCGTGTTAGAGAAATATATGAGAACCTGAAAAGTATATTCAAGAGAAAATCTAAATAGTTTAATATTTTTGTGTAACAGGAAAAAAGGGAAATGCAAAAAGTGACAGAAGTGAAAAATGAGTTAAACTTTTTCAATGGTGTGCTTAGCTTTAACTACAAGTTAAATTCCAAACTGTTTATTGCTTCAGCATGATTTTTTAAACAAGAACATTCCTTTAACCTTTAAAAAACCTTTAGGTTTAAGTAACCTTTAAAATCCTGTAGTTTTTTCATTCATTTTGCACTATTTTTTCATTCATTATGTACTATTCCCTTCCCTTGTTCACTGGTCATTTTAAATATTTTTTTAAATGGAAAATGAACACATTTCCTAAGATGCATTTTGTAAGTACTACTTTATTGTGGGATACCTGGCTGTAAGCTAAAAATCTCTAAGGACACGATCCTTTTCTAGGGGCTTGCTACTGTTAAGACAATTCATCAAGAAATTGGCTGGAATCTATTCCTCAGTAGGCTTGCTTAGTTAGCGTGTGTGAGGGAACTCACTTCTAACTGCTAATAGTTTTATGTTGAGTAACCTTTACAAGTATTCATTGCATGTTAATTCTTGGCAGATAAAGTTACTTATTCCCTATTGACTTATCTCTGAGGGATGATTTAGCTTTGTCACTATTTAGTCATCTTCATCCTCATGCTATGTTGAGATAGCAGTGTCTCACCAAATCGTTTTGTGGCATACAAATGTCTCCAATACAAAGTTGTAGTTAGCAGTGTGCATAGAAGGAATGTGCAGCAGAAAAGGGAGAGATGAGTTTTGGCATATATTTTTGGCCATTTTCTCTTTCACTGTTTTTGTTCATAGGATTAAGTTGTTTTGCACTGTGCAAAAAATCACAAATCAAGAATCACTGCAACATTGCCACTCTGTCTGGATCACCTTCTCATATCAGCTTACCATTTACTTAAAATATGCCCATTAGCTCAACCTTGCATGCGTATGTCTGTAACTTGCAGTAAAACCTTGATACATGCATAACTTAACCAGAGGAGCCTTTTGCTTTTTTTTCTGGATATTTCAGCACAACCTCTGAGTAACTTGTGAAGAATCTGAATATATCTGGCACCTCTGGCGCTGCACAGATATGTTGAGGGTAGCCTTTGCCTTCTTTACTTCTACCTATTTTCTCTGTGAGAAAGATCGTCCAATTGTGAAGATCAAGTGAACTGTGAAAATAACAGTGTCTAGAGTACTGGTTTGAGAACATGGAGCCACAAACTTCTGTTTAATGTTGGGCAATTCATCTTAAACCTATCTCTTAGAGTACCTGGACTTTCCTCTGCCCAGCATTACAAACACTAAGAAATTTGCAGTATCTTCACTCTGAATGTGAAGCTGTGAATGAAGATAGATTAAGCTGACAGAGTCTGGACTTGACCTTGCAGAAAAACAGGAGAGTAATAGCTAAGGTAATCTGTTTTGTGGTTTTCTGTCTAAGTGGATTCTGACCAAATTGAAGTGCTCTGTGAACTGGGCTGCAAAGTATTATGGAAGTCCTGTTTTTCCAAAGCAGCTTGAACACCTAGGAGTTTTGAGTCTCTGTGAATGTGGCTTTTGAATGTGGAACTAAACAATCTAAATAATTCAGTAGAGACATTGCCACGAAGAATACTGAAGATCCTAAAAAAGAGGTGACTGGTATCATGAATTCACAGAAGCGAGGCAGACACCTGCATTCTTTGTGCTGTGAACGGGGAGAGTTTGGGAATTGGGCTTATGGTGTATATTAACCAGTATGTCAAGGTAGGGAATTATTAAACTTTAGAAAATATGAACAAGATGAGTGTTTCTGAAATCCCACCTCTCATGAGTGGAAGCTGCTACAGAAGTGCTGAAGACAAAAGACAGAAGAAAGATTGAGAAATGCTGCAGAATGCTTCTTAATACTCCCATCTTCAGTTGCATCTGTTGAGATATTCCCTCTGTCAGGAAAAAGATGCTACTGAAGGCTAGGGTGGATCACTATGAGGGTTGAATGCATAGGTTAAATTACATTCTGGAACTAAAGGTGATAAAATCCTCAGAGCTCTAAGAAGGTGTAATTAGATCCAAAGTACAGCTAGACACGCTTTACCCCTTCCCCACACCTGCTGTCAAGCCCTTATACAGGGAATGGTCCCTGGAGCTGGTGACCAGAATGTTACAGTTCAGAGCTAGTGAGCCTTTCAAAAGCTGTTGGGATTTCCCAAGTACTTTGGAGGTTTTTACAAATTACAGTAAATCACTGAACATCATTTTAGTACAAGATGGGAAACTACTGTATAGTGACTAATTTTACAAGGCCAAAGTCTAATTGGGACCTGTGCAGGCAAAACAACACAGACACTGAATTTTTCATTGATACTGCATTAGCATTGCATGAGGAGAGATTAGGATCAGCCCTTCTTTGCTTAAATGATTTGCCTGGTACAGCCAACTGGCAGTAACTAGGTTCTTCCAGCCAAGGAATTGTACCATACAGGACACTGGTGTTATGAACCCTACAATTAATGCACACATTGTGGGAAAGTTTCCATGAGCTTCAGAAAAATAGTTATTTGTCACCACTGTCGAAACTGAACCTAACGACTTCAGAAGGTCTGACATCTCTAAATGTAAATATTATAGGTCTGATCTTAAGTTGTTTCAAACCAGTAGGGTAAAGGGTATGGGGTGATTCTGATTACACTTCCATATTTTTGCTTTAGATTATTTTGCAATCATGCAATAACAAAAGTTACAGCATTTAAAAAAAAAAAAAAAAAAAGTCTGTTTCTGCCATAGCTCTCATAGCCAATCAAGTAATGATCAATACAGAACACATCTGAGTTCTGGTGGGAGATGACAGTAAGACAGCTGTTAGTGCTGATGCTTTTAGCACAGCTTATTTGCCATCTTGAGGAATCCCTGGTCTCATGTTCTACTGTAGCACTGGGTGGGAGGGAGGGAAGGGAGTAGACCAAAAAAACCCCCCAGCATATTTACACATGGCTTTACAGAATTCATCTGAACTTCCTGAGCAATGAAATGTTCAATTGATGATCTTTTTGTGCAGAGTATCTTCTTAAAAAATAGGTGGCTTGTAATTTTAACAGCGATGCTTGTCTCTGAAGTAGCGAAGAGGAAGCAAAATGCCACAAACATTTTTGGGGACTGGGAATTCAGTGATTGCAGGTTATGYAGGGGGAAGTCCTTGTKTCTTTGCATTTTTCCACCCACAAAAAGTTGTATTACAGCTCCTTCTCCGTCTTTCCATAGCTCATTATTTTACCCACAATGATCTTCCATTAAATTCTTAATAGATGCCAATACCTAAGGCTGTTTTTAAAAAAAAGGAAAAAGTGTTGATGTTTAATTATTGTTGTCTCAGATTTCTTAGAAAGGCATGTAATAGGAGGTTGAACCAGTCTTGAGTGTCCCTTTTGAGCCTGCCTAGCAGCTCTGCTAAGTCACAAAACCAAGGCAGCAACAGAAGCGGAGAAGTTGGGGTTATGATTGGCTTGTGTAACAGGACTTCCAAATGTTTGCCCACCTGCACATGTTTAAAAGAGAGGCGCTTGTTCAGCTTTAGAAGCAATTTTGGGGGAATACCTTTTTAGCTGTTGTTTATTGAACCTGTTCAGGTATCTGTGCCCCTGGATATCTCGGGACTACTGTAGCTTAGATTAGGACTAACTGGGCTTGATCTATGTTGTGCATTACACTGCATAAAAAGGCAGAAAATGGGTGTTTGTGGAATTTTCTCTCTCCACATCGTTCCCCCCCTCCCCCCCCTTTTAACCAGGTCAATTTTAATTGATTAAAAGTAAAATAAAATTTAAAATATGAAGAATGACTAAGAAAGAAATGCAATATTAAGTAGAAATGAAAAATAATTTGTACTGAAATTACAAGAACATAAAAGTTGGTAATGTATTGTTTGAAATTACACCCTGGTAATCTTTTTTGGCAATTTTTAAATTTTTTTAGTCTCTCATCTGATCATAAAAATTTAACTGTGAGTGTTTGCTGGTTACTTCTAACTGATTGTGTATCTTTAATGACAGTACTTCTCTTGTCCACTTGAACTGTGCAAAGTGTCAGTATCTCTCCCTGAAGATACATCCTTGCCTGGTTTAAATTACTATATATTCTGAAACCTCAAGGTTCTGTTCTGATGGAGTACCATGGAGTAAAATTGCTGGCTCCATTGAAGTAAAAGATTATTTTTGTGCTTACTTTAATGACATCAGTAGAAGCCTTATAGGTCTTCAGGACATTATACCATTTAAGGGAAGGGTTATGACTGAAGACATATATTTTCACTTGATCATTGCTTTACCTTAGGTTACAAGAGAGCATAGCGCAGTATTGGCTTAAAAAATGACATGCCAAAGCAATTGGCTTCTTACAGGAATAGCACTGCTTAGAGGAACTGTGTGATAGTTACAAATTAACAGCTTTTGCTGGCGTTGGAAGTTGCACTTAGATGAATGACAGTTTTCTGGCTTTTAGGAAAGCGCGCAATCCAGTATCACTCCACCTTTTAGTGTAATCAGAATTATTAGACTATATCTAAGTAAAGGAGCAGTTCCTTGCAGGAAAAAATATTAATATAGAAATGTCTTTACTCTGTAGGCTAATTTTAGGGAATTCGTAACAGGAAATCAAATTTTGAAACTTATCTCAGTTTTGGGAGGGTAAAGAAGGCAGAAGGGAAACTCAAATTTGATTCCAGTGCGTGTTTTGTTTCTGTGTGAGGACAGTTTCCTTTATTTATTCGTTGGACTTTGTGGGAAAGGGAGGGTCGGATAGTGCATGCATCTTCACAGAGTATTATTTTGATTATAAGACAAATATCATTGTTTTATGATGACAACTGTTGACAAACTGTTCCACACCTTTTAATTACAGGTATTAGGAATAGAGAGGAGCTGGGGTGTTTGCTGTCACGAGCACAACACAAATGTTTTGGTTTGTGTAAACTGCTTGTTTGCCTCCGCTCTCTGAGGACGTGGTTGTTTTGGGGTTTGGAGTTTGGATCAAGTTATGAATGCCAACACACCGCAATATCTATGCGCATCTTTTAATGTCTGTCTCATTCACCTGGCGGAGAAGACAGAATAATGAAAATGCTGCTAAACCCCATTACATGTCAAATGACTGGGAGGAAAAAACATTTGTATTTTGCAGGCCATGTGCAATTGCAGCAGACGGAGCACGTTGGCTGACTGATTTGTGCATTGCTGGTGTAGGGTATTGTGGTAACTTAAAATTTCTTTCTTTAATTATTCCCAATATCCGGGGTGGGGGGGGCTTTAGAAATCAGGGGATGGATGGTACCGGGATGTGCAGGTCCTTACCTCTTGGTTTTGCCACCTTTGTGCCGCGGCCTATGGCTTCGCTTGCCATCCAAAACATGGCGGCAGGACGTGGTGATTTCTCCATTCCTCTGCCTGGGTTTTCGGGCATGGGGGGGGATCTGTGGTGCCACYGGCGGCCCGGCCTGCTGCCCCCCACCCTGGGTCCCTGCAGCGCTAACGAGCAGTGAAGCTAGGGTGGCTGAGTGTCGCGTGGGTTCGGTTCTCTGCAGTGGCGGAACCTTCCAGAAGCCACCATGGTGCGGCCATCCTCGCGATGGGGGCAGGTGGCGGCGGTGCCACGGGCATGACTGCATTGGCACTGYGAGCCGCACGCTTCGGCCTGGGAGCGCCAAGGGCCCGGGGTGTCTGTGGTGAGACGCCACAGCTAACGACTTCAGCCGCTTCTGGGCGTTCAGTCTGGCCGGCCGGCCGGCTTCCCGGCGCCGGCTTTGCTGACGGGCTCCTGTTGAGCCTGGCTGTTTGCTGGTGCGGGTGGCACAGCCTCCTCGGGACGGCCCTCTGAGGCTGGAGTGGGCGCTGGCGGCGAGGGGCAGCAGCCGGGGCCGGGACGTGGTTTCAGCCCCGGCCTCCTCCGAGAAGTGCAGGAAAACTGAGCCCTCMGGCACTCCTGGTCTCCCCCTTGCTAAATCCTTGCCCTGAACCTGAAGCTGGATGATTTGAGAGCCAGGCGCAGTAGTATGTGGGGTTTGTGTCTTTCCCTCCAGCTGCCTGAGGGACCCTGTGCACCTACGTGTGAATTAATATTTTAAGGATTACTTTGAATGACCTGATGCCTCAGTAGCAAGATCCGTTCAGTTAGCTGATTTAGTTGCACTTTTGGATTTTAGTTGCTCCATCAGCCTGCACAGTAACTCCATTACTCTTAGTCTGGTATACACGTTTCTAGTGCTGTCTTTCCCTTACTTCTAGTAAGGGACCTAAACATTTTAACCAGAATGAAACAGCAGCGGGAATTATTAGGTACTTTTAATTATTCCATTGACCTGATATTATCTGCCTAAACTGCAGTGGCTTTTACTTCTCTGCCTTGCAGTCAGTCCTCAGAGAGACTTTAAAATGGTCCCCAAATTAGTCTTATGTAGAAAAAGTTGTGTGTGTTTTATAGGAATTTATGTATGCTCTAGGAACTAAACTCATTTTCTAATGACTTAATGTTTGCTCTAAATAACTTAAATTTTGGAAATCCCAAGGCCTTCTCCAGAATCCTGTGTCTTGGTGTCTTTTGCCAACAGAGAAACATTAAACAAATATTTTGCCTACAGCAAAAGAAATCAAACCAAGTCTTTAATCCTGAAAGCATCTGATAGAATCCGCATTATAAGCCTGGTAGGTTCACAATTAGCAGACGTGGCGGTACGAAAGGTTGGCTTTGAGAAGTGGTTTAGTGACCCTATAGCAAATATAGCTTAAGCTCTACTACAGGAAAAATGATGTGTTCTTTCTCTCATAGCTAGCAAGAAAGTCTGGATAGATAAGAGAACAGAGATGCCAGAAAACTGGGAAAAAAAATTACTTATTAAAACATTGGTTCTTTGGACCACAAGAATTCCTGTATATAATGTGAGTTTGTATGTGTTTATTTACTTATGATGGAATTAAAAGGACTTTGAGAAGTCATCTGTCTCATCTCTTGCCTATGTTAGGATCCATTTTACCTTATGTAATTCCTGGCAGATGCGGTGGGCTTTTTTCTCCTTTTGTGATGCTTTCTTCTTAATAATTCCAGTGATGAGATTCTACAAGCTTCTTAGGCAAATCTATTCCAGTGCCTCACTACCCATATCATGAATCTTGATAATAGGTTTATTTTCTGAAAACTTAGTTGCTGACATTATTACTTTTTCATCCGTGAAAGAAAAAAAATTGGATTGTTCCACTGTTTGTTAGCCTTTTATGCATTTGAAAACTGTTAACATCAGTCTCTTAGTCCTTGTTTCTTCATATTAAAGATTCCCAGCTTCTGCAGTCTTTTCACATAAGTCATAGTTCCTGTATGGTTGTGTTCTTGTTTCTCTTCCCTGGGTCCCCTAGAAATCTTCATGGCTTTCCTGAAGCACGATGCCTGGAATTAGCACATAACCTGTTACTTTCCATTCTGCACTTGTGCAGCCATGTTGTCATGTCTAAAAGTAGAACCTTGTATTTGTCTTTAATGCCCTAATAATACTGTCGTCAAAGTATGGTGGGCATATATATCCACCCCCCCCTTCTTTTTGAGATTTGCATATGAATTGGGTTTAGAGTCTGCTTTTGCATTTTAGACATGAAAGGTCTGTTCCACAAAATATAAATTGGAATATTGGAAAATAAATTCCAGCTTGAGCTAGAATCTGATCATTATTGGAATTTCAGTAATAGTATTACTCCTTTAGACCATCTCTGGTCTCAGTTATATAGGATTGTAGTAGATAATTGTACCAGGTTTGGGATTTCACAGGTCTGGAGGTGAGGCTGTATTCTAGCCCATCTAGAGTATAGGTTCTGACTAGCAGCATTTAGAAAAAGAGCTAATAATTTTTTTAGGCTATTTAGGTGTGGAGGAGTCTGTCCTAATGTGAAACATGGATAGACTGCTTACTGGGATGACCATTGTGGGAGAAATCAACGTACTTAGAAACAAGGTACAGTTTGGTTTGTGTATAAGAAAGCAGACTTATTAATGCTGCAACAGGCTGTCAGTGAAGTATAGAGACTAAGGCTTCTTTTAAGAGGAATAAATATTTTTTTGAGGCAGCTGATTAACAATGAGTTGTAAACTGGAGATGGCAGACAGCTTTCTCCACTTGAACTTCATCCAGTTAGAACTGCAAGCTTCTTGATACAATATCCATCTCCTAATTCTAATTATAAGAAGGTAGGATGTTTTCTGTGGTGCTTTTGACTTGATGGTGTATTATCTTGCTTCTCTTCTTACGTCTGGTAACTTCAACAGACTTTTGGACTCAAATAGAGGAAGACAATTAAGTATTTGCTTAACTTCCATAGCATTAGTTTAAGCCTGTCCTCTCTTAATCAGAGTTCTAATTGCCAGAATGGTATGAGCTTATATGGTATGAGAGCTCAGTCCTTTCTGTTGACCATTCAGTATATTATATTTATGGATATACATAACTACAGTTAACTACAAAACATTAGCCCACATGGGACTCAAACTCTTCTAGGCTTTAGGAGGATCAGGGTGCCATCCTTTGATAACAAGGAAGAAGCTTAAAGCATGGGTTCTGTGTGTAAGCCTTTGCCCTTCGAATGACTATTCATTGTGGGATTTGTACCCTTTGACCAGGTGGTAGAGATACAAGCTGGTGCTCTGGCACTGAAGGTCTTGTTTTAGATCCTGACTAGTGAGATGCTGTTTTAGCATTCTGCTGTGTGAATACTGTTGGAAAGGTTGTCTCCTGTTTCCCTTGTTCATGTATTAGGATCATCCCTCTATTTCTTACCATATTGTGTTGCTTGCACAACTTTTGCTTTTGCTGAATGAGGGCAAAAATCCAGGTGAATTCAATAATCAGAATTTTTTGTTCTGGTTCCAGTGCTCTATTACAAAAGGAGGTTGTACAAATGTTTCCATGTGAATTGTATTGTAAGTTATGAATGATTTTTTTTTTTTCAGGTTATTGAACAGCAGATTCGTTCTCTCTCATGAGCATTTTTAGCTCATCTATTACCTAGAAAGAAGAGAGTGGAAAACTATTTCCCTCCAACTTCTTTCATTGAACCACATTAACCGCTTTGTTCTGATTTTTTGTTTGTCTTTAAATACAAGCTTGCTTAATTTTGCAATGCACTAATTGCATGGCTATATAGCATCTTCACCAAAAGGAAGAAGAGCCATTTTGCCACAATCTTAAATGCCAGATTCTGGATCAGGCTTGGAGAATCCAGCAGGCGTAGGTGTTGGGGCCAGGGGAAGATGAATAAAGGAGGACGAGAGAAGGAGAATGTATTGGTGCCTCATATATCATGTAGATGATTCCGGTGCAGTCTAGCCAGTAGCTGTATATAATCACTTAAACCGAAAACCCTGGGGGAAGAAACCATTACACTTGCAAAGCAAGACATTCAAAAGTCAGAAAGCCGGATGCAACAGTTAAACTATATTTTCATGTTTGTCCTTCTATCTTTAACACTTATTTTTGCACTTCTATTGCAGAACACATTTTCAAGATAAAAGATCCTCTTTTAAAGGATCCTATCTATTGAAAAAGCAAAATAAATGGTGCTCTTCTGGAAATCAAGTCATAAGTAGGAGGCATTGTATTTAAAATGCTTGAAAAATCCAGTCCTTGTGGGAAGCCTGGCCCTTGGAGCTTTATGGCAGAATGAGGTTTTGGCTGACACAGGTGTCTCAGCCAACGTGGCTAATGCTGTTTCAAATACCCCACATTTCTCACCTAGCTTCCAGCTGCCACTCTGGAGGAGTGTGCATCTGCCATAGGGTCCTGCCTCTGGTGTGGCAGCCCTGTGCAAACACCTTGGATGTCCTTGGGCATCTAAAATGGCACTGGACATGTCTGGTTAGACAGCTGAAGCCTGTTTAGGCATACAGGAGATGATATAAACCTCACTTATTACTTTTTTTATTTCCTCTCTCTACGCTGGTACAGACCGTAGTCCCAACAGCAAGCCTTTTAGATCTGAAGAGACAGTACATCTCACAGGAAGCCAAAGCAGGCAGTCCTGTCAGTCAACACCGCCTTTATCAGCCCCACCCGTTCGGTTACATTAGCCTCCTCCACCCTGAAACAGGTAAGTTGGGTGACTGCGTTCCCAGGCCCCAGTTTGGAAGGAGTATCAGGGTGTGGCTTTGCAGCTGGTTGAAGGCAGTCTGCCTGCAGGCTGGTATGGATAGGGCAGAGCGGCCCTGCGTGGCGCTGGGGCCCCAGCAGCACTCCTGACCCTGCAGGTGGCTGGAAAGCCAGTTGGCAAAACAAAAAAATAGGTTTCGGCTGGATCAGCGAACTCATCTTGCTGACTGTGTGGTGCATGGTTGTTAGTACTGGCACAGAGTGGCCAGGGTGTGTGCGTGTGTGTGTGTGCGCGCACGTGTGTGTTGGGCCGGAGAGGGTGGAGGGAAAGGGGTGCAAGCCTGGGGGCTAGGAGCAGAGAGGCTACAGCTTGCAGCTTAAATTGTTTAAACTGCACCCTAGTTGGACTGGATGACAGCATGAGATGCTTTAAACTTTATCACAGAAGAACATGGGTGACAGTTAGGAATATATGCAGCTGACATTCATTACTTTTCTAGTTATTTCTCAAGGTGGGATAGGGATTTTCCCCTGTGCCGTTACTTTAAATGAAAGTGGAATCACACCACTTGTAAGGGTTCTCCTAGCTTCTACAGCAAGTGTGTGTAACTAGAATACCTACTGGGGCCCACATTCTGCAGTTGGCTTATTAGAAATAAAATTGAGAGAAGAAGAGAAGGATTTGGGTTCTTTTGGTCTGAGATTATTTCCATTTGGATTAAAACTTAGAACAAATTATTATTTTATATGGTGGGGATGATGATAAAACTCAGGGAGCTTAAGGACCTTGCGCTCCATGTTACAGAGCTTAATCAGAGAAATAGTTGTGGGTTCTCCTACCGTAATTCCCTTTATGTCCAGGAATTTTATGTTTGTTCCCTGCCCAATAATCCAGCTTTAGCAAAAAGGATGGGTAATGCATCTCTGTGCTCTCCTCTTTCCCTTTTCCCTTTTCTGCATTCTCATTGTTAAGGTATTTTTCTGCAGTATGGAGAATGTGAGTACATTACCTCCAGTTGATGTGGGAACTGAAACCCTGAGTTCGTGTTCATAGATGGGGAAGATCTTGTCACAAGGCTGCTTATGAGAAGGATAAGGAGCCATGCCTCATCTGGCTGAATTTTTGGATGACTGATAGTGGCTAGTGCTGTTCCTCTTCTATTCAGTGATGTTGGCTGGGCGTACATGAAATACTCTTGGCAGAGCAGGACAGCCTGGGAGCTTGCGAGTGGCTCCTCAGCTTTGTCTAATTTCTGTGTGAATTGTAACAGAGTTCAGAATGGGCTTTATGGCCTGCCTGGTCGTATGGCTGCGCACCCTGCAGAGACGCATGTTTATAGGTATGTAAGCAATGTTGTGGTCCAGGATGAAACTGGAGGCTTTGCAGGTGTGGGAACAGGAGTCTTCTGGATTGCTTGTGTTGATTCAAGTGACATGTACGTCCCTGTCACCTATTTCTAAAGAGTCTCCGAATCTCATCTCTGGTTTCTGTTAGTGGCTTTGCCATGGATTTGGCAAGCAGCCTTAAACAAATAATTTTTTTTGAGGGAGGTGGAGAATAGTCATAGGGAGGACCTTGTGAAAACTGTGGTATCTAGAAGAACTCTGTATGACTTCTGTATAGTTATGCTGTTATTTCATGTGGCAGCTTTCCTTCTCGGATCTTTTTCTATTAACTAACGTGCTGTTTTGCTTCCTTTCCTGTTGTAGCCTGCAGTGCCCCTACATATCCTACTTAAACCATACAGTCCAATGAATTAATTCTCACTCCTTTTTTCCTTTTAAGTAAGTCAAGCCCTTCAATCCTGTAACAAGTATATAGATATGAAATTGTGTACTTACTCTGATGTAGCCTTTTATGTATCATTCATATTGTAGAGCAAGAATTTGATTGGTGGGGAGAGGGGAAAAAAGGGGTAAATGTGCCCTTTGTTTTTAATGAGCAGAGCTTTGCCAAGTGGTAATTGCTACTCCTCAGTCTCTTGTGCAGATTAGGAGCTTCTTAGGGTCCTCTAAGAAAAATTTTTTCTGCCTAGTTAGCAGATCTTCAGACAAGTGAGCAATATAATATGTCTTTGGTAAGTGCATTCTTTTTGTAGTGTTTTTCCTTATTGTTACTCCCTTTCTCTTTGATGCTCTGGCATTATCCATATTCTTATGCTGCCTAAATCACTTGTGTAATCTGTACTGAGCTTTTCTGCGATTTTGGGCTGCAGAAAAATTATGGAAGCTGAAATAATCACCCAAAGCAAAAGCAGTTGGTCTGAAACTACAGGAAGAGAGAAAGAATGGTCTTGTTTTGCTAAGCAAAATTCTTTACTGAGCCTTCTTTCAAAATATAGGCATAAAAGATCCAATGTGGCTGTGGTTATCCTTGACCCACCGAGGACAATCATGCTACAGCAATTGTGCTAGCTGGCATCAAGGGTTCAAAATTTAAACTTTTTCTCTCTGTACACCATGGGATTGAAAGGCTTCAGGACAGAGGTTGGTCAAAACTTTTTATTTCTTCTTCTTCTTTTTTTTTTTTTTCCAAAAGATGCTTTGTTGCAGGAAAATATACCAGCACCTTAAAACTGAAAACAACTGATTTGAAGGGCCTAGTTCAATATGGATGTATATTTAGGGCTTCACCATTACAGAGACAAAAGGTGTTTCAAATTAACTCTGTGAAATAGCTTCTTGATTTTTGAAGTTTTAATAGTTTTACATCAAAAGTACTTTAAAACAAACAAATTCTTGCTTGCTTGTCCTTCTTTAAAAGAAAAAAGGAGGAAGTCAGAATCTAACAGTTCACCTGATTTGAACTGAAAAAGTAAATCAACTGTCAAGACTTAACTTTTTCTCCAATTTGTAGATACCAAAAGGGACTTTCAACATGTCTAGTTCTCTTAGTGTTAGAAAACATTTTCCAGCCAGTCCTGTCTGAGGTTCCAGTCTTTTTAATCTCACATTACATGTAGCTTGGTTAATAAATCATTTGTTTAGCCAATATGTAGGAGAGAGTCTAGAAAGAGCTATATTCAAGGGTGAGAAAGTAATTTTGATACTGTTGCTTAAATCTGTGATGTAAATCACAAATTTTGATGATGTGGGTGATCACTCAGTAGGAACCAAAGCAAGGCTATGAACTGGAGGACTTTCCTTAGGATGGTTTTATTTGGTCTTATCAAATAAAATGAACCTAAGCAAGTGGTGCAGACTGAATTCCCTGTTTCTTTCATTGGTATAGAAAAATAAACTCTTTACAAGTTCCTGAACACTTCTCAGACTCTGTCCACTAGTAATGGCACTGAGCTAATGGAATGGTTTATAGGCTGGCATGGCTTTGTGTTGGTACTAGGAGAACCCTTATATGGTAAATAGTTTGGCAAACCCTTCAGCTGATGACTCTCCCTTGCTGCTTCATCAAGAAATGGATAAATGCTTGAATCAGCACTAAGTGGCAGGATTAGTAAAATGGTGTAAACTGTAGTGAACAATGTGTTCTTTGACTGCTTTGGAATAAGAAGAAAAACCCCAAACCCTGAACAATCAGGCTTTCTGATCACTCCTTACTCCTCAGTCTTGCATCTACTTGTCACAGATGGAAATGTTAGCTAGTATCTTACACTGTCAAAATGTCAAATGGGAAGCTGTCTTGGCCAGTTCACTTGGACAACTCATTACGCTCAATCAAATCAAGTGTTGACATGAAAAGGAGTCTTGATATCTTAGTTGTTGTATGCAGTATCATCAGGTCATCAGAAATGACCAGAGGTGTCATCTCTCTCTTCTAGATTTGAGGAAGTGCTGCCTAAGGTAGCACCAGGGTAGAGGCCTTGGATAGACAGGGAAGAGAAATGAAGCTTGCCATATTATGCTGAAATTTATAACTGGATGTGGGCTAGCTCTTTGTGAGATACCTCCCTGACCTTGCTGAGAATAACTTTCTGAAAGAGCCAAAGAAAAGAATCTTTAGGTTTTCTTTTACTTATTGTCTGCTTCTACTGAGCTTGAAAGTATGAGTAATGGAAAAAATGTTCAAACCTTAGCTGTGGTGTCACAATATAAATGGCTTATGGCCAAACGCTGTTAAAAACAAGGTCACATTAAGTTAACAAAAAGCCTGTAGGTGCTGTTTATCTTTTGCTTGTGTCTATGTAAAGAGGGTCCTCTGTGATTATAAGCCAAAAAAATAAAAATAAAAATAAAAATCCTGAGTCAGTAGATCCCAGGGTTGAAATCCTTCTCCTCTGATGCTGCAAAATGGTAAATGCAACTGGGGTTGCAAGGCCAGAAATGACCCTGAAATTACCTGTGGAAGTGGAGCTCTGGTCTGTCCTGTGGGATTGTGAACAGAACAGTGATTGCCTYTATAGGCATCCTCCTCCTCCTCCTTCTTCTATCCTAGGGAACATCTTCCCTGCCTTTTTTAACAATTTATGCACATGCGCACTCATTCTACCCCACTTTATACCTGTATAATGTTATGTGATTTCCCTGTCACTTTTCTTTCAGGGTATTAAAACTGGATCTGCCCACCTGACAGAGAAGAATGACCTTTTTAATGCGAGTGGGTTCATCTGTTTATCACACATTGCCCCACTTCCTAAGTCCTGTATTTGACCAACAGCTCCGCTTTCAAACTCTGTTCTGCTTCACAGTTTCTCTCCTTCCAAATATAGAAGACTTGCTTGTTTAACTCCCAATACTAGCTTTGCCTCTAATTTACTAGTCCAGTGGCACACTGCTGAATCCCCTTTCATTCTGTGAAGGGAGTCTCAACTTGTGTGTGGTTTTTAATTATATGTTTGTTCAGCCCCCTGAGGATGTTGGGAGCTGTGAACAGTAAATGGCAAGTGATTGCCAGGAAGAAAGCTGCTGACTGCAGTACATAGTAGACAGAACCTTCTGGGACTGTCACTGCCTTGTCATGCACACACCGACGATATCTGATTTTGATTTTAGTCTCTCCTCTGATGATAGTGCTATCTCAGGTTCTCCTGGAGACAAAGTCTTGGCCAAGTGAAAACATAAGCAATAGAGTAGTCAAGGACAAAGTCAATCTTCCCCAGATTCCAGTCTACTGACTCTTCCTCTTTCCTCATTTGGAAGGGACTGAAAGGCTAACGATGCTCCTTAAAATGAGCATAACTTGCTGTATTATGTTAGTCTAGACAAAGGAAATCAAATTAATTAGCAGAAAGACTGCAAATGTGCTGTGTAGGAGGACCTGTCATTAGAGTACTTCATCCAGGCTCCTGTGGCTTGGTATGTGTTCAGAATGATAGCTCTGGTCGTCTTCTCGGCAGAAGAGGAGAAATAGAATAATAGTAGGCTTCAATTAGAGATAGAACTATAATTCAGTCATGGGCAAAGAGAGGGGGAGGTGAGCAGGAAGATGGCTGCTCTGCAAAGCCTAAGTCATAAAATATAAAATCCCAGTTTATGCATGGCAACAGATCCTTCTATGACTGAATTACAGCCTTTATATTCAATAATGGGCCAAGCCTGTAAACCAGAATACAGACAGAACAAATATTTATATTCTTRGGGAAATGATGGCGGGAGAATCACTGAGCAGAGCATGAATGAAAGCCACGAGAGCATAGATGTGGGACAGCCAAGTGTTGCCAGTAGTGTGAAGTGARAGGGATGGAGTAAGTTTCCAGTATTTGGGATGTAAAATTTCCTGTAGTAGAGGTCATCCTGCAGTACTTCATCTTTTGGAAATTCATCTTTTGGTTAGTGGCACACACTGCCAATAACAATGAATAAACTGTAGTTTGTCCTTTCATTCTGTGTGGTATGCATTTGCCAGTATATCTAAAAATATTTGACATATTGAAATATTCAGGTATTAGAAATGTTTATATTAATATTGCATCTAATTACAATTTTTTTGTATTTCTGACTTTAAATTATAGCACCTCGTAAGTTCTGTACACTTGACAGTTGTTGAACATCAGCTCATGTGATTTATTTTGGTCCAGTTGACAGCTATGACAGTAATAAACATTACTGTCAATTTAGAAATATCAACAGACATGCAGCAAAATAAATGAATATTCCTCTAGTTATCTTACAAAGTAACTTGAAAATAAGGGTCAAAATRGTTCCAAACTAAAGAACTTGGATTGGGACATTGAGTAAAACATGTACTAGGGTAGCCAAGAGGCTATCTAAGTCTGAAGTTTTTTAACTCCAAATTTCATCTTTATTTATAGGCTTGCAAAAGGGCATATGCAGACGATCATCAGAGCATGCTGTTGCTGTGTTTCCCAGCACTCATAGATTTGAATTGCATTTCAGTCTTGTACCTGAATTTTCTCATATGGGACTCAGGGAACAGACTTCTTCCTAGAACAAACACCCGCAGCTCAGTTAAACATTTGAAACAAAAGTAATTAAATAAGGATTCTGATGGACCATTAGTTAAATCCATGAAAAGCAACTACAAAAGTAAGCCAAGCAGAGGTCTGCTGTTCTTAGGGAAACAAACAAACAGAAAATCTTGCAACTCTCCAAGTAGTTTGTGAACAAGAGAGAATACAAAATAGCACAGGATCAGCCCAAGGGTAATACCATGCATAGTGAACAGCAGTGTCTCATTATTGCTGGACTTTATTTATGCATAGTGCAAATAAAGTTTTCTTAACTATTGGGCCAGCTTGCACTCTGCAACAGAATATGTTAAAAGCTTTGAGGTGACCCGTTGTTGTTTCTAGGTGTCTAGTATTACACATGAAAACTAGAGATCATGAATTCTGATTTTCTGTGGATGTATTCAGTGTGCCAGTAATCCTAAGCATCCTCTTTGCCACTTATGCTTACTAGGGTAKCAAACTGTGATATCCTTGACTTGCCCCTCCTCCCTTCCCTAAAATACTTTACACTCCTTTCTGTGTTCCCCAGCAGTGCAGCATGAGGCAACCAAAGTTTATTGGCCAGGTAATGGAGAAAACACGCTTACTATAATGTAATAGGAGCTTAGTAACTGCCTTGCTGTCAAAATTGGTTGAAATTTGCTTAGTGGATTAAAAAATGTAGTTGTGAGGAGTAGTCAGATGCGTAACTGCATGTTCCTCATTAACCAAAGAAGAACAAGACAAAAGGATGAGAGGGTTCTCTAGACTTAGCACCATTGAAGAGAAAAATGCTGTCGTGTAATACCAATTGTTCTGGTAAGGCGCTTAGTTGCATGGTTGCCTGGCACAGACCTGGTTACTGCTAACAAGCTGAATTAACTTCTTAGTTTATTTGTTTGTTAGTGTAGATCTGAAGTTTGTTCTCACAACTGCTGTAAGTTTTAGTTTGCAGGACTGATGCTTTGTCAGGCACCTTTAAGTGGAGATAATGAAAAACTCTACACCCTTTTGCTTTAACCTATGAATCTATGCCATTTTTAGGAGAACTTGATGAATGTGCAGCTACAGTAGTTCTTGCAAGTGGCATAATGGAAAATAGTAGGGTACATAGCTGAAATTTTGTGTGCATGGGAACTTGCGTGCTTCCTAATAGAAAGGCTAGCCTGTAGGATATTCAAAAAAGAGCAAGTTTTATTTGAACCATCTGTATTTCAGCTCTATAAATAGTATATTGGGTCACTAAAATTTGTAATATAAATACTAGACCATAAAAAATATTTTGGATTTTTTCAAAATTCATCATGCTAAACATGCCTACTTAATAGTCATATAGTGACAGCTGAGGATAGTGTCTTGAATGTAGAGCCAGAAAGAATACAAGCATCTGAAACTATCAGAAAATCTGGTAAAATTAGAATTTACTTCTCTGTTGATTAATCTAGAGTTTCTCATATGCAAGATTACATGCCACCTATTGATTTTTCAGAAGGAATTGCATTTTCTGTCCATTAAGAGAAGCAGGCAAAAGTTTTTTTTGTTTGTTTTTTGGGGCTTTTTTTTGAGCACTTTTATGATGCTTTAATATGCAGAACTTGATTTCCTTCTAAAACAGATCGTATCCAAATGCCCTCTTTGGGAGTGGTACAAGTACAATAATGTGTGTATATTGAAGACTAATGGTTTTCTTCCTTATCATGAACTAGAAAATGAGCTGCATGCTCTGGATGCAGGGCATTGTTTGAAGTTAAAAAGAAGTAAAACTCCTAACTCCATCTCTGTTCTGGCAAAATTCAGGGAAACTGTATTGGGCATTTTCATATAAAACTATTTCAGTATAGAAAGGTATAATGTTTTTAAAGGAAAGCTTGCCTAAGAATCATGAATCTGGATTGATCAACAAAAAAGAGTATTGGTGCAATGTGGTGGGATTGAAAGATGTTGGAAGCCTTCCATTCCCAGTGGATTTCTGACCTCTGGTAACTCACTTCCCTCTGTGCTCTGTTCTGGACCCACCATATCTTGCTCACCAAGTCAGTCTACAAACTTTTTGAGGTTATGTCACTCAGGCCCTGGTCTTGGATGAGATTTCTATGTTCTGTTGTAATGCAAACAACAAAAATGTAATGGAGACTACTCATTGCAAAATAGTCTTTTGTAGTATTGATTTTCCAGTGAGGAAGCAATGAAGTGAGCTATTGTATTTCAATGCTGTACTTTCCCCATTCTTATGTTGACTGTCTTCCTTTCCAACATGCTGAGGGACGATCACAAATGAAGACATTTGCTCAAGCAACTGCTTCCCTTCTGATTTAGTTTCCCAAGGGCAGAAGTCTGTTTTCCTCTAAATGAAAAACTGCAAAATGGGAGTGTACCAGCTGCCTTCTACACAGAAGAACAGTTAAATGTAGTCTATTATTGCTTGCTGGACAAAATGTTCATTTGCAAACATAGCCCCAAGTAGGCAAGTCAGTTCTCTTTACCTCATGCTGAAAAGCTGAAGAACACCGAGAAGGAGAACAAGTTTGTTTTTGACCTGATTCACTCTTGCAAAGACACTTTTTTTTTAGATTCATAGGAGAACCAGGTTCCAGTCCTTTCCAAAAAGCCATCCTCCATGTATCCRAGGAGTCATCTTTTATTTATTCCTCCCACCCCCTGACTGTCGCATTCTCCAAAACCAGGTTGCGAGCAAGCAAATCAACTGTCATGGACAGCAAGCAGAAATCTGGTTTTATTTTGTGTTTTTTTTTCCTCCTCCTCCCTTCTTCCCCAGTACTGCTGCCAGTACTGATGACTACTCAGACACTTCTGAGTAGGACATCTCACTCTGCTTGGGACAATTCACATGTGTTCACCAGGCAGACATTTGTCTGTGGTTGACTCTAAAACCACAAGTTCCTAAAGCTGAGATTGCAACAAAATTTAGGAGTTTTAATCATAACAATATTCCAAAAAAACTCTGTTCAGTTACCTGATAATATTCAATCTATCTGAACTGTGTGTGTTCAAGTTCCCCCCCCAAATGACATTGCTGCATTACCTGAGCTCCTGTAGGATGACTTAGCTTTTACATTTCATGCAGCTTTTCTTCCTCGTCTTTTTTCCTGTGTAAAACTGATAAATGCTGATGCAATTGCAGAATCAAGTAGTAAATATTTACTGCTGTTAAATACAGGGCAGTATGAAGTTGATTGATAGTCTTGCTTGACTACAATATGACTTGGTAATATTCAAACTTAAAAAAAAAAAAAAAATTCCCCAAACTGGAAGAGTAGTTTCCTTCACTATTTTCTTCTAGTGTGTGAGATTGCTTTAGTAATTGCATTTAATATCTGTGTATATGCTCTTTGTGAAGCATTTGTATTTATAATRTTAGTTTTAGTGTATGTATCTCAAAGAAGAATGCCAGGGCTGGCTTCTCCAATACTTTTTTTTTTTCCCCTCTCTCCACTCTCCTGAAACTCTGGTTCAGATCATGGATATAATGGACAGAACCTGAAATCTCAGCTCACGGTTTTCAACTATTCCCCTCACAAGTTCCTTGTCCTAGCTTTGAAAAATGAGAAACTTCTCCAAGTTCCTCCAATGCTACTTTAAAAAATAAAGTGAATCCCAGGTTTACAAGCTGTGCAAGATAAGAAGGATTCACCCTGTGGAAAGCCTAATACCGTAGATCAGTAATACAATATTTCAATCAATATACTTTTTGGCAGAATGTCAATGCAAAGAGGAGCATAGGAGTAATGTGATCTGATGAACTGATGAAATGAGCAGCTGCATTCAAACCTGCTTCAAATGAGCTTGTCTAAGTTCCTTAAAGAAGGAAAGCATGGTTATAAACATTGATTTCTAGTGGCAGTAGAGGAGGATAAGAAAGATAGAGGGCAAACTGGGAAGAAAAAGCTAACATTCTAGCTAGTTGGGTTTGGTGCCAATGGGGCGTTTATCCTGAAGTTGTCTTCATAATTACTCCAGTCCTAAAAATAACATACCTGACAAATTATACATTGCTGAATATGATGGGAGCAATCGGTTGATTCCTTCGTTCTTACATTTGTGCACATGGACCAATGATTCTTCTAAACTCCCAGCCACTTTGGCTAATAAGCTCTATCTAAATCAAGATATAGTTTTTGGTTGTAGAAGATTTATAGTGAGGGCTGAAATTAGTGTGAAGTAACATCCTCTGAGTTGTTTTTAAACTAGCTTTATCTTAGCATAGACTGGCCATATCAGTGTCTATGTACTGTATTTTTCATAATCTTGAATTCAGTGTCTCCGTCTTCAAGAGCTGTCGTGACAAGGAGAACCTCTAAGTTCTGGCCATTATGATGAAATGATACTCTCTTCTGAGCAATACAACATAGCTGAAATCCCTTCTCCATCTTCCCCTGTCAAAAACAGAACAAGAGCCTGGACAGAGGAGTAGAGTTCCTGAAGTATCCAACTTGCAGGCAGACCTTTCATATTTCATTCACCACCAACTTGTTGGCAGACCCCGTAGGCTTGCTTGGGCCTCTGTGGGGTTAGGGTGTCACTATGGCCTGAGGAAGAGAGAAGGATGGAGAAGTTGCCTTTCTTTGCCCACTTTCCTACTCATCTCCATACAGGCCAGGATGCCAGGAGTTTTATTAAGTATGAAATAAATGTTTTCTCCTCATACAACTTACCACTAGAGCTGTGAGGCAATAAAACAGCTTTCTCGCAAATCGCTACAGAAGGTTCTTAGAAGACAAGAGTGGAAAAAGCTTTTGCTTATAATGGCATTAATTATTGCTTTTTTAGCAACATTCCTTTTGGTGTTGGTTGTGTGCTGTAGTACATGGTATGTCTTCTTTACTGCTAAAGTGGAACAATTTTGCATCTGAGTAAGACATCATGTTGCAGTACTGGATTTTCTGGGTTTTTAGGTTTTGTGTGTGTGTTTTTTTTGTTTTTTTTTTTCTCCTGCCTCCTGCATGTTCTGTTGTTGTGGTTGGCCTCAGTCTTGGCAATTTAATCATGAAAAATCTGTTAATGGTGGAATAATTTACTAAGAGGTCCATGCCTCTGTAAAGAGAAAGATACAGTGCAGTGTTCAGTTATTGCTGATGTTGTTGAGACACAGGAGCAATAGTTTCCAAAGGTTACTTAAAAGTGAGAAGCTAGCACTGCATGCCTTCCTTGCACAAAGATGCCTGTTTTGTATAGTCTTTAGTTGAATGTTGTACCATTAGAATCAGGCCTAACCATTAATAAATTAAATAAATAGCATTTTTGGCTTCCTGGCAGAGAATCTGATATTTCCTGGCTTCCCACATATGTTCTTCAAGCCAAGTTTTAGTTCTTTGAAAAGTTATTGCCTGGCTTGTCTTCAAACACTTCTTGTGTCCCATCTTAAATACTGAGAACTGACCATGTACACCATGTCCTTACTTTACTATACATATGCCTTTTTTATACAAATTATTTTTTGACTCGTTCTAATATGAAAGGAAGCTGGGAATAGAAAGTTTGTTGGTTGACAGAGATGCCCATGGTCAGCTGAATAGCTGATCCCAGAAGAAAGTGCCAGTGTCTGAAGTTTGCAGGATGAAAACTGAAAGAGAATGATGCGGGTGGTCAAAGGTGATCATGTGCATACCATGCCTCAGAACTATATCTGTTTTAATCTAGCCTGTAATGCATGCCTTTAGCCAATAATTGAAGGGAAAACACCATTTTCCAAGGCAAAATCTTCCGCTGGTGAATTGAAATAAAAAATTTCTAAAAATAAATTATCTCTGAATTTTCATTTTTCTTCTTTCCAGCCAGTGGCTCTTACCGTGCTTTTGATTGGTGCAGTACAGGTTTATAGTACTACATCTTCTTCTAGTATGTACTTACAGGATATATATATATCCCATGACTAAACTAAAAAAATAGGTTCTTGAGTTCCATAGTAGGGCAAGTTTTGCAGATTTTTTTTTTTTTTGAACCACTGGCTGTGGCATTTTCCTGACACTGTTCAAAGGCCTAATGAATAAGAAATGTAAGTGTAGGACTGCGTCATAACTGTATCAGAAAGTTAGATGTTTCCAGGAATGCAGATAATGCTGAGTGCTTTGTAGGTGTGACATGCTAAAATAAACAAATGGGATTCACACCTGCTGATTTCCTCAGCAGCTAATATAATATCACTGCCATATTTCAGGTCCATCCCTCTGTCTTTCTGTCAACCTGCAATCCTGAAGTAGACTGATCTGTGAAACTGGAATTCCTAGTCAGAAACTGCATCCTAAGCTTAGGAACTGAAGTCTTTTTTTTTTTTTTTTCCTCCCTTTTCCCCCCTGAAAATTAGAGGAAACAGTGAAACAGTCACTCAGCATAGATGGGCACTGCTCTTACCTCCTTTCCTGTCTTTCAGACAATAGCTCCTGGTTCTGTGTTGGAGGACTTCTTCAAAAATGAGGGACTTAAATTCTGAGGTCAAATCCATTGCTCCCAATTCCTAGAGGAGTGCCCTAACCACAAAACTATAGGCTGTTCCTGGGGTTACACTGCCTGTCCTGCTCTGGAGCTGGATTGCTTTCAAGAATGCATGAATTATAGGGCCAGAAGGTCAGTATGTAAGAGGGAGCCTGACTTGGTAGATATTTTATGTTACACAGTAATTGGATACAAACAAGAAATAAAGCTAAGGGCGGATACAGCAGTCCTAGGTCTTCCCCATCCTAGCTGAGTGCCCTGACCTCTCTGGATTACAGACCTGGATCTTGGCATGCTTGCTTCCTTGGCCATGGATTTTTTACACTCTTGGGTACCCAGTAGCCCAACTCCAGCATGACGGGTTTGATGAGTTTCTGATCTCATACTTGATGCTGATTTACTTATCTCAAAGAGATAAAAACCGAGCATGTGAAATGTAAATGCGGCTAAGCCTTATTTGGTGTCTAGTGTAAGGTTAAGTTATTTCCTGCACCGGCCCACACACTGAAAAAAGGGATGGAGGGGAACTCACAGCAGCTGGCAATAACTTTTGGAGAAGCTGAAAACTGTCGCACAGGAGCTTCTGTCGGCTCTGCCATGGGGAGCCCCTTATGCAGTGGGAATTATGGGCAGAGGCTGGCTCCCTGGCATTTGTGCAAGTTTGAAAGGTTTTTGTTTCTTGGGGCAGTTCTCAGTTGCTTGGTCTCAGCCAAATGCTGGCTGATTCTGTGCTATCTAAGCAGGACAGAACTGGCCTGTTCTTGCCAGAAGCCAGATTCTTCTCAAATACGTTTTGTGTTTGTTCCCATGCTCTGTTTGCAGACAGACAGCATTCACCATGTTGTCTTTGGAGTCAGGCTGAGTTTACCAAAATGATCTGTGAGAATAATGAAGTTTCTTTTCTCTTTGTGTCTCATTACCTAAAATACATGTTGTCCATGGCATGTTGCTGGCACCCAGTGACCTTGTTTGCACCCTTACTTACCTGAATAGAAGGGTTGTGTGCCAGGATTTAGAAAGGGGTGATTTGCAGGCTAGTAAGGGGCAACCCTGTAATCAGAAATTTCCTGATAGGATGCACAACATTTGACCTGCTAGTTTAAAATAGAACAATATATTCTCTGTAAATATTTCATGGTCCATGTTTGATAGGGATGTATGGTAGAAATAGGTGGTGCCTTCCTATCTGACTCTAGAAGTACTTGTTAACATGTACTACAGTGTTTGATTTATAATATTACAATAGTGGCTTTAATTAATAATGCTTTATTAATTATAAGCATAGACTTACTGAATAAATCTTACTTATTCTATCAAATGGCTCTCCATGCCTAGGTAAAACTATTTCAGTAATTATAAAGCTACTATAATATTTGTCTACATTACAGACTTTGTGTTGTTAGCTCTGCCAGTTTCACTGAAGTCCAGTGTACGATCTCTGCTTGACCCCMTCTTTGACATGAAACAAGGAAAGTTGAACTTTCAGCTATGCATTTTGTGGTGAGACAGGGCGGGTGTGATAAGACAGGGTCTTCCCAAAACAAGAGAAAGGGGTGGAGGAARGAGCATTTCTCCTGATGTGACTTTGGGCCCCTATGCTTCTCTTTCCTGTCAGGATCAGAGAAATGAAGCCAGAGAGGTGATGTCCCTGCTGAAGAGGATTGAACTCCCCTGCAAAAGACAGCAGAGTTGTCACTATTACTTTGCATGCTCGGGTTTAAAGAGAAAAGTAGAAGAGTATGTATGAGGAGTGCTAGTGCCAGGTATCTAGTGGGGAGCTCTCCTCTCACTGTTTCTAGAAGATGTAGACTTGTAACTTTGTAACTCCTGATTTTTTTCCTCCCCTTTCTATATAAAATACACACACATTTGGGGATCAGTTGTTTTATCTACTACTGAAATGCAGCCATCAGTGCAGAATAACATGAGAACAATTTGAGAGGAAGCGTGGAACACTATATTCAACTGAAACTAATTACCTGATTAGATTTTGGCCGGTCTGTGTGGGTTGACATCCAATGGTCTTGGCGATAATAACCTGCGAACAAAGCCAAGTCTAGTCTTGCTTCAGTTAAAGACTGTGGACAAAACATCTGGACTTGAGCACTGAATGCTAAGTACTGTGAAAATAGGCCACTGATTTAAAGTACCCATGGCTACAATGCTTGTCAGTGGGCACCTGGGTTATCTGTGCTTATATGGGTTTTAGAAACACTGTATCTAAAAGTGATTCTGTTTCAAGCCCAGAATCTGGTGAATTTTAACTCTGTATCAGATCTACTCACAGCTTTAGGATTAGCATTTCCTTTAGCACTTCCAACTTCTCCCCTTAGAAATTTAGCTCAAGCCTGACTTTGAGATCTCATAGACTTAGAAATTAGCCTAAAGAATTATCTCACCCAGCCTGCTACAGTACTCCTGTCTCTTTAGCTCCACAGGGGTTAAATACATGATAGGTTAGCTTTGTTAGGTGAGAAGTATTTGTTACTGCCATTGCACCATTGTTACTGCTCTCTTGCACTGTCTCCATTTTTGATCTGTTTGTGTCATTGTTTGAAAATGTTTGGCATTTTTCAATGCCAAACATGCAATGGTCTGTTTTCATTATTATGCCTTGTTAGGAGTACCTATGCAACATCTCAAGTGTCTATAGTGTTAGGGTACCTATATTTATTGGTGCAATGGTATATTTTATCTTGGCATCACTCTAAAGGAAGAAAAGCCATTACTTGAAGGAAGCATTTGAAGCTTTCCTGGGAAGAGAGGGCTGACTCTTTCACGGTGTTACTAAAAATGCAGTCCACAAGTGAGCAGAGCACTTTTAGAAAGACCTGAAGTGTCCTTACCTCTGGCCTGGAAGCTTTTGAGATGCATTTTCTTCCAGCATCCTTGAGGTACTCCTCTCTCCCTTCTCAGGAAGAACAAAATAAACTCTCAGATGAGTTGTGACGGTTCAGTAGTGACTATTATAAGAGAAATTTAGTACTTCTACTCTGATCTCCTGACAGTTAATTTTCACACGTTACTAAACTGAATTGGGCAAGTGGTTGATGAAAATCCAGGAGGTGGTAAGAGATGCTCCACAGAAGAAATTCTAATAGGCAACCATAGGAAAAAAATATTTTTGTTAACTAACTGGCTGACTATTTTAATTTAGCAAGTGGATTATGCTCTAGCCTATTTCTTAACAAGAAATCCACATCTAAAATAAATATTGAATTCTCTCCTGTTTAAAAACACTCTTAAACTATTTGCGTAAGAGGCCGTGTAGTAATGATGTCTTCCAAGTTGTGTTTAAGCATTTCTTCCTACTGCAAGTATAAATCTAACAAACTTTCAGCCTCCCACAAAGACAATGAATGCAAAGCTGTAAGTGTCATAAACCCCAAGAAACCTCAGAAGCAAGTTAAAGTAATAAAAATATACTTTTGTACACCTCTTGCTACTTATGTGTGGAGCTAGACTAGATATGAATTCCAAGGCCAAGCAGGGAAATGAGAATTCACCTTATGTAACCTGCTATTTTCTTCCCTTCTCTCTAGTGTTCCACAAATCAGCCGTCACGGTAATGGCAGGAGTCTTCTGAGCCTTAGTTAGCCAGGAGTTTGCCCAGCTGTTTGGCCCAGGATTTCACAAAAAAGGAGGAAACCTTTCCGGCTGAAGCTTCTGTAAAATAACTGGTTCAAGGATCAAAGCAGCAGTTTCCCTATTGGGGGGGGGGGTAGTTGGAAAGCTTGGAGAGGGAGTGAAGTGATGTGACTTTCAGTGGAGCCTGGCCTCTTTCTCATAAATATTCACCCTAGAAAATAGCTATTCTCCTAGGAGAAGTGGTGGGATTACAAAGGCAGTGAGATCTCCATTCTTCTAAAAGAGTGTGTAAAGTTAAACTCCAGTGCAATTTTGTGGTTTAAATATGTGTCTCTTCTAACAGCTACTTGTTTTGCTGTTGCAGGATGATTTGGAAATTTGCCTTGTCTGTTTTTCTGATGGCAGCGCTGGTTAGAGTAACAGACACAAGGAAAAACCGTCCTGCAGGAGCAATTCCCTCCCCTTACAAAGACAGCAGCAGCAACAACTCTGAGAGGAGGCAGCACCTGAACAAGGAAGTGCTGGCCTCTAGCCAGGAGGCCCTTGTCGTCACTGAAAGGAAGTACCTTAAGAGTGACTGGTGCAAAACACAGCCCCTGCGGCAGACTGTTAGTGAGGAGGGCTGCATAAGCCGCACTATCATCAACCGCTTTTGCTATGGGCAGTGCAACTCCTTCTACATACCGCGGCATGTGAAGAAGGAGGAGGAATCCTTCCAGTCCTGTGCCTTCTGCAAGCCACATAAGGTCACCTCATCAACCGTGCAGCTGGAGTGCCCTGAGCTGGACCCCCCCTTCCGACTCAAGAAAATCCAGAAGGTGAAGCAGTGCCGCTGCATGTCTGTGAATCTCAACAACTCAGGCAAACTGTGAGAGCAGGCGGGTACCTACTGCATGGTGTTGCCCCCATCAGATTTACTGCTGCCTCTCCTGTCCCACTGAGCAGACTCACTGTCTATTGTGTTTTTTTTTTCTTTTTTCT
>NW_020450845.1:277458-316749 GCF_003343035.1 Apteryx rowi
TTTTTTTTTTTTTTTTTTTTTTTTTTTTCCTTTCAGGAGGCA
Source organism: Apteryx rowi (assembly GCF_003343035.1). Classification (NCBI taxonomy): domain Eukaryota; kingdom Metazoa; phylum Chordata; class Aves; order Apterygiformes; family Apterygidae; genus Apteryx; species Apteryx rowi. The sequence goes on from NW_020450845.1 coordinate 277,501, forward strand.
TATCTCCAGCAAGGAAAGGCTCCTTGTCACTTGCCTACTGGAATAAAGCTTTTTAATGGGCTGTGTTAGGCACTTTGCCATAAAGCTTCATTGTATTTCCAATATCAACTGACGGTTGAATCTTCCGGAGTGGAGCAGGCTCCCAGAAGTTGGGATTGATCTTCTAGGTGACCAGTTGGCTGAATCCAGCATTAAATGTTTCCACTGTGTGGAGTAAGGCCCTCTGCCCTACACTCCAGTCCCCTCCACAAGAAGAGAAGGCCTCGCTGGTGTTTCGGTCCAGGGCTCCCTGCTCTCACGACCAAGTGCTGGGTGTGCTGCCTGGAGCTGGGCGATGCAGGCAGGGGAGAGACAGAGTAATACACTGAAAGAGAGACTCTCTGAGGCTCTTCTTGCTAAGACAACTTCAAGTGTGCAATGACAAACTGTTCTGGGCTGGTTGTCTGAACCACAGATAAGAACCGAAGGGGAGAGGGGAAGTGTTAGGTCAGCCACCAGGATCGCATCCACAGACTGAATATGGATTCTTACACTGTTGTGGTTAGAATATATCAAACACATGGTCTCTGCAGCAGTGTTTATTTTGTAACCTAGCTATAGTAAACAGCTGTTTAAAGTATTTTAGACCTAGCCATGTATATTTTTCTTGTGGCAGAATATACCAGAGATTAAAATGTGTTGCGTAAGAGACTTGGTTGCTAGGTTAGTTGCCTGGCTTAAAATGGACATGTTTTAACTAGGCTTTCCAGTAGGTTTTGTGTGTTAGGTATATGTGTGTTTTTTACTCCAAAAAAAGGACAACATCCATTTATTACCTTGTATTTATGCCTGCTCAGATTGGGGGAAGTGGGAGGGTAGTGGGAGAGGAGCTGAAAACACTTAAGGAAACAATGTTTCACTTAAGATATTAAAGAAGCACTGTAGCACAAAACCCCAAATTTGGTCTTTGTTGGACTGAATACAAAAGCTGCCTTATGCACCAGTGTGTCAGGTGTTGGGAGCGGTGGCTCTCCCATGCAGTGGTTGGAAACCAGGTAACCTGTTAGTGTTAAAGGGCAAAACCACTGGTAAGTGCTGTTGGAATGGGTCACAGTTGTAGGAGCAGGGAGAGACTAAGCTGTAATTACTGCAGTACTGGTGGTCTGCTGAGATTTAGAGTTCTGCCTTATCGGTGTTGGTGAATACTTTAAGTTCATTTAAAATCATACTGTGTTGTTACTCTCTTAGCGGAGTTTAGCATGTCTGTATATCCCGTTTGTTCCAGTTCTGATCTGTATTAGTACCAGCTGCATTAATGTCCTACATCTAAAAACAAACCAGCTCCTTCCCCCAAACCAAAGCCCATGCATGCTAAATTGTCTGAAGCACACAAATTAAAAATGACAAGCTGACTCCCTGATGCATGTCTTACAGTTCAGCATCTGCATCTAGTGAAACCAGCTTGCTGTAGGAGCCCTTCCCTGCCAGCCTCTTTACATATCGCCCCTCCAAGGGGTTAACGTGTTTAGCGCTCTTGCTAGCCAGGAGTGCAGTGCCACAGGTCTCTGTTATGTGAGACAGGCTGCTCTAAGAGGCTTTCTGGACTGAGCCCCAGTGGAGCTCACCAAGTGGTTTATGGGGATTGGCATGGGCAGGATGAGGTTGATCAGGTATGTTAGCCCTATTGCATGAGCAGCTGTGCACGTACTTTCTGCTGTGGTCTTTCACAGTCAGAAATGCAAAAGGAGCCTCCTTGTGCTTTCAAGCCCATCGCTGCAATGCTGTCAGCATCATGCTAGCCACTGAATGGGCAATATTCAGTCTAGGCTTGAGATTGCTGGGGGTGGGGTGGGGTGGGGAAGGTAGCAATAGTTATAATCTACTAAGATGCTAGGGATCTTGGTCTCCCTTTGAAAGAAAATAACTGAAAGCCAGGCCCTGCTAGCATTTTGGACTAGAGAGGGCAAAACACCTTAGTAACTTCAGTTAGGAAAAACGTGCAAGAATCTTTAAGCTATGCCCTGCCTGGGTTTCTCATCAGTTTGCAATATGAATATGCTGCAGCTTAAAGCTCCTTCTAGGAGCTGTGTTTATGTAAAAACTGAGTTGAGCTTGTAATGGTTAAAACTGTATTTAATTCTTGTTTTATAAATGAAAACAAAAATGAAGAAATGCTTTAAGTATAATGTAATTATTTTATAGGTCTACTATTAAATTATAGAATAAATAATAAAGCTACTCGAGGGTTATATGGTATCCAGGTGTATGGGCTTTGCTTCAACACCCAGTATCCAACCAGTCTCAAATCAATTTATTCTTCAGCTTTCTTTTGGCCCTACCAGTCTCAGGTAAATGATGGCTCAACCTAACAGCTTCGAAAAGCCTAAGCTACCCTCCTCCCCCAAACCCCAAGGCATCTGTAAGGGAAAAGGAGAAAGTAAGCTGAGCTAACCATAGAATTTGGGGTTGACTCTCCACACACAAATCCTGGCTTTTTTGGTTAACTAACAAGATGACAGCCAAAGCTCCAGCAGCAGCTAAACTGCTGGCATCACTTGCTGTAAGAGAAGTAGCTATTATTCTGACCTAAGTGGTTTTCCTTAAAATATAGTTAATCATTATGTAATAGGCATCAGCCTCCTCATAGAGCAAATCTTTAGATGTAGTTGAATTCAAACACTTGCTATCAGCTCTTGAATAAGTTCAATGTATGGCTTTCAAACTRTAGGTTTTTTTTTTTCCTTTTCTTTCCAACCCTGAGAAAAGATAGTTAAAAAGTAATTTTGAAGGTAAACGTTGGTCTGGAAAGTGAGTTCCCTGAGGTGTGACTCTCCATGTGACCAGAACAAATGCTTTTCATGGGTCTTAAAAGTGGGAGGAGCATCTAGCCCACTACTAGCCAGGGAGGGCTGTGTCCTTTATGACACTAYAACAGACATTTGCAGGAAGCCCTTTTTAGTAGCTGTTGGTTTTGAGAATTACTTTTCTGCTGTGCATTAGCTATTTAAGTGTGGTCAGGGGCCTCTGCTCAGAACTTGTGAATACCTTTGTCAGTTGGCTCAAAAAGGGACCCAGCAGCCATCTCCAACGCTCCCCTCTCATTTCTCCCTCTATCAGCCACTCTCCTGTTTTGCAGGTAGCTTCATCATCCAGCACCACCCTGAACGTCTAGCTGTTTGTGTTACAGCCAAGACTCCAGCTCTGGCTTTCCCAGCTTCTTGCTGCCTGACTGCCATCAGTACCAGAAGCATGTGATGTAATCCAATAAACTCCCCTTTGTGGAAGCAATCCAAGAGCAAGGCAAGTCTCTAGGGAGATAAAATAGGCTTTACTCAGATGGATCCAGTGTTTATTAAACTGGCCTGCAGCACGCTCTCTGATGTTGTGGGACAGGGAAAGGGAGGGAGCACAGTAAATACTAATTTCTACCATGACAGAATTGCCAGATTGGCAGGACCCCACTTTGTGACGGGTGACAGATGAAGACACCCCCCCCCCCCAATTTTTAAGAGAATAAGTTTGAACTGCAGCTGGGAATACATGAGAAAACAGTGCTGACTGACCTAATGCACACACTGTCTTCAGAAAAACACCATGCTTTTGAGACAATGGACTTACCTTTGGATGCCTTTACAACTAGGTTGAATGAATGTTTACCTGGTACAGCACAGGTGCAGATGAGTCTGTAATAAACAAGGGAATGGCTTGGAGAACCCATTCTGTAGCTTAAGTCTCATATCATTGATGGGTACTGGAGATGAATGGTATCAGGCATTGCTTTTTGTCTTCTCCCTTTACTGATCAGTTCACACTATCTTCAGAAAAATTCAGGTCTATCAGGTTTTGCTTGTTCTGTCTGTGGCAGCTTAAAATTGGTGTAACTTAAGTAACTGATACATTGGACGTGGCATAAATGCATCTCTGCTTATTTATTTAGAATATGCAACAAAATAATTATAATGCTAAGACTCACTTGCTATATTTTCTCTCAGCAAAGTTAATAAATGCTACCAACTTTAAGTTGATCACCAAAAAATCAGAAAAGAAAATGACATCATATGGGACGATGATGTTACTAATTGCATTGCTACTGTTGGTTAATATTAAACTGTCTTTTGGAAGTTCTTTGGGATGATGAAAAGTGCTACAAAAGAGCCAACACTACTGTATCATATGACATGTGACAGTTAAAGTACCATGCTTCCCAAAGGTTTTAATTTGCAAAGCCAAACACCACAAATCTTCTATAGCTCCTCATAAAAGCCAGACTTCTCAGAATTCTCATTCTCAGCAAGTCACAGCTACTTCTCAGGTATGAAAGTCCTCATGTAGCTGCTACACTTTAAGTAATGGTGAGCAATGTATGGTGTTGATGGTCAACAAGGGCTCAAAATTTTGTCCACTACAGCTCTTGYAGGACTATGGCCTACCCTAAAAGCATAGTATGCTTGATGTTGCAGTAAACTGGGGGGAGAGGGGACTTCAGTGGGTGCTCTACCCCTTAAAAAAACAACCAACCAAACAACAACAAAAAAACATTAACCCAGAATTCTGTAAAAAGCAGAGTATGCCTCTGAAAAAAAAGAGCAATGTTGAAACTTGCATTGGGATTCCACTCTGGGAGTGTGGTGGGTTAGCTTCTGTGCTGCAGGTTAACTTCTGTGCTGCAAATGGCCTACTTTACTTTGTGTAGAACTTAGAAAACAGGCTGGAGAACAGCTATTTAAGAGAGATATTTCAAATGGGTTGAGCCTGAGAAAAATGAAACAGGAAAACCCATGAGGCAGCTTGTATCTTAAGATCATAACAGTACCACCAGCGACAGCCAACCTTTGACACTGTTCTTTAGAGAGACAGATTTGCAAATAATTAGTAGTATCCATCTTGCAGATCCAATGGAGAGGGTAGTATGTATGTGACAGTACTACCAAGTTGCTTGACAGCACATTAATGATATAAAACAATATCTATAATTATATCATTATAATATACAGATGATACTTTCTATGCATGTTTTTGTCCCAAAAGCAATTTCATCAGACTGTTACGTAGATAGAGTAGGAACAGACTGCAGGTATCTTTGTAGTAAGAATGCAGTAAGACTCCCAATGTGTATCAAATCAGCTCCACAGCTGCAAAGGAAGAGTCCAGTTCAAACCACCTAAGCCTAATGCACTACTGGAAGGCTTGCACAAGCCAGAGAAATGAGTGATGTGCAGTCTGACAGGGTAGAGGAGGACTCTGAAGTTCCTCACTACCACCACCTGGGGAAGAGGTAATATATATCCACACAGCTAGGACTTACTATCACCATGCTTCTAAAAGGCAAGGTGAGAGAAGCCCCATTTCCACAAATCCCTTCACAACGGTTTTACCTTCAGCACCGGAGGCTGAAAGGGATGCAGCAAATGGACGCAAATGGACGCTAGCAAACTACAGCATAGCCTGGCAGTGAAGAGAGAAAGCAACTATTTCATTATTATTCCTTTTATTTTCATATAAATTAACATTCTAAAAAAATTTGAAATAGAAACACTAAATACAGTATTGCACATAGTGATCTTTGTTAGATGTCCTATTATTTCATTTAGTATGGTAATATACATACTGTAGGTACTGAAGGAAACAGGAAGGCTACAAACCAAAACATGCTACTGTATCCTTGCAATTAAGAGCAAAGTTAAAAGGAAAAGACTATTGTTTACATAAATACAAACATGGATTTGAATCAGTGCCATTAAAATAGCTTTATTTTTTTAAAGTTTTTTTTCCATAAGTTAGTCGTAACAGCAAATAATCTCTTCTTTTCACTTCCCCAAGTAGTAATGTTACTCCCATCAACACAAAATTTTAGAACTCCATTCTTGGTAATTTATATCCCTGCCAGAAATAATTATAAGTACAGAATTTCACAAAGGTCTGTCAAGCAACAGGAGACTTGCTTTTCACATAGTGAAAAAAAAACATCTTTTCTAGTGCTTGGTATATGTGAAGAACAACAGATTCCTGAGGTCATAATTTGCACTTCCCCTTATGACACCTTGTAGAGTATATTAGCCTCTGGACATCCAGGAACGTCTTATGATATACTAGATTAGAAAGGGAATAACCTACCCCAGCAGGTTAGATCTCATCTGCTTTACCCCAGTGTCTTCTAGGCTCCAAGGCTGTGAGCATGTGCATCCGATTCAGTTGCGCACACTGACTGCTTTCAGGGAAAGTGCACTTTGAAAGCAAAATGTTATCAATCAGGCTGATTGCTTTGGGGCTTTTTAATTAGGACTGGAGGAAGGCGGTGTTACTGGTTGACCAGATCAGGACTGATATAGTAAATTCTGGACTGCAAATAGGAATTAAGCATATGGTCTAAAATGGAAGCCCTAAGTCATAGATTTCAATCATTAACTTCCTAGTCAGGAACACTGAAAGTATGGAGGAAAAATCTGCCATTCTGTTAAGTGTGAGATAGATGTGAATTTGTTGGTAGTCTATGTTCTGTCACTAGAATTGGCTAGTGTTTTCCAGAAATGTCAATTCCCATATGCATCTTTTAATGGCTCTCTAAAGGAGTTTTAAATTAACAGTAAAGCTAGTTCCAAAAGGGAAGTCATGTACATATGGCCAAAAGCCTGTGTGATTTAAGTAATCAGGAGTTAAAACTATACTATACCTTCTAAAGTTCATGTAAAAGTATTAGCTGCTTTATATATTAACAAACTATAATAGCCAAATCTCTCTCATACTCTCTAGAGTACTTCTGTGCTTTTCTGTATTTTCCTGCTTTTCACTTAATAATTTTTTATGTTGGATTTCTGACCCCTATACCACCTGGCATTCACTAACTGGCAAAAGATGAAGTAAAAGTATGCTGCCTTATCGATTTTAAAGATAGTTACGGTAAACATCTTGTTCCACAAATATTTAGTCATGGAGGGCAACCAAACAAGTTGGGAAAGCATTGATTATACTGTATAAACAGCACTTAACGATTCAAAATACAAACTACAAATGCCAACATGAAACGGATACAAACAATTCACTAGGAGTAACATTTCTTTCCCTAATCTAAGTGCAGTGCCATGAAGTATTTGTGTTAGACAGATGTTGTCGGTAGGAATGGAAATGTTTTACTGTATCAAGTAGCATTCTTATGAAGTTCAACTTAATGCAATTTTCAGCATGTTCAGAACTGATGCAGATGCTGCTTTTTACGCATGCTGATTTGGCCTATTTGTAATATACCATAAACTTTACAAAATATTATTTTTGACTGACAAAGGAGATACAGAGTACAGGGAAGGCATTTCAAGTCCATACCTAGTCTATTGCTGGGCACTCCATTAAAGTGATTACATTCATTCATGAATGTTCAGTAACACATCAATTGGTGGAAAACTCTAGAGAACAAAACGGAAATTCAGAAAGGTCAAGCGAGCAAACGATGAGGATGATGTAGTTTCCTTCCCCCTCACCCCCCACCCACAGACATGTTGAGTTTTGGTAACCAGGTAACAGTGGCTTTCACTTTTCTTCTCTCAGATTTTCATACTTATCTTTGCTTTCTGAAAAATAGAAAACATACAGAGAATTGAGTATACATAAAAATGCATGCCACAAATCTGTAAAACACAGAAATACGTAGGCCAGCATTCAATTATACTTACTGTAGGGTTGACTTCACAAATAAATTCCCTTTGAAACTAGAATTGAAGTAGACTAGCTAAATATTGTACTTGTGAAATATTTTTGTTTACTTTCTTTTTTATTTTATCAAGTATTTAGTAACACTGGGAATGCTTGCAGTGGTAAACAAACAGAGATCCTGATATTCAGCTCTACCTGGAAGTCTCAGTTTCAGTACAAGTAAAAATGGTAATGATACAGGAGTAATTAAGCCTACAGTTATTTAAAAAAAATTCCCTCAATGGCTTTACATGTGGGGAGATGTAGGGGAGATGAAAAAATCCAAATCAACTTTTTTTTTTTAATAACATCTTGATCTGGTTACAAATTAAATTGATAAAATAAAATCTAGTTTATCATTCCTAACCAAGTTGTTACTCCATTTACATTTCCTGTGGCACTGACCATAGCCACTTCTCCCTAAACACTCAGAGTAAGAAACAACAAAAACAATTCTCTCTCCCTGTGTCAGATTATGCTAGTTAAATTATAGTAAGTGACATCCTGCTTCATTTAAAGGACGTATCACAGTAACATAGCAATGAATATAAAGCACAAAAGAATTGAATCATGCTTCTGGGAGGAAAAGAACATGAAAAAAATCTTATATTTTCAGATTTTACAAAAATAATTGATGGTCAGCTGCTACAGATATAATTGTAATGTGAGGTGCCAGATTCATTTTCCACTAGACGAAAGTTCATCCATTGCAAAATACATCATGATCCTAGCAATGTTTAGGCAATCATACTGGAATATTTTTGTTGAAATGATAGGAATTACTCCTCTGCTACCATTAAACATGTTTATCTGGTTTCAGGAGAAAAGTCAGAGGATAGTATTGTCTCCTCCTATGGTTGCAATTCCAAATAAATCCAGATCAGTGGAACAGAAGCCACTGGTATTTGACACAGTGTCCCAAATTGAGTGTCCCTATCACACATCTTCCATTACATTTTGCAGCTTTTAGAAAACAGAACAATTACAGACTGAATAAACTTGAAGCCTGGAATAGCCTTTCTTCCTTTTAGGTGCATCCCACGCTAGGACTTGATACAACAGATGTGCAGGGTGGAATACGCTTCTCTTGCTTGTGCACATCTGTTTTGTGGAGTAACATTCACAAGCAGCATTTGAGTTTTAATCTAACACCTTTCATGAAAATGTCAAATATTTTAAAAAAAGAGTGCATCAGGAATAACATACCTATAAAATGCAAAGAGAAAAAGGTAGAAATTCTGATGGGAATAGGAGCATAGCTATATTTTTTACTTACAATTCCAGAGTCATGTTTTGGTCTTATATTGTAAAGTGATTTCCCCTTTTTCTGCCTGCAGACTTCCTCTGCTTCTTTTACTCTGAAAAGAGACATAATTTATAAATATTCCCTTAGACCAAAACCATTTGCAAAGGCAGTGGAGTACATAACTTACAAATTTAGGCTCAAGGACACAAATGCATAACTTTATCCCCCATTTGTTCATTAGCATGCTCCATGAAATAGCATTTGTACTAATGTAGCCATCGTTACCATACCATCAGACTGTGGCACTTACAAGGGCAGATATAATCAATGGTGTAATCAGTTCTAGTTACCAGAAGTAATCAGCACTTACTGTGGTTGAAGATTCAAATATATCAGGATTTAAAATACACTGGCTGACATGAAGACTAGCCTTCTGAACACTCAGCCAAACCCTGCTAAGAAAGCTCCCTTTCTTGTTACAACTTTTTTTTTTTTTTTAAAAACATTCTTCAACCATTCCTGACCTCAGTACTTCAACTGCAGTTTTAAAAAAGGATCTCAGCAAGCTATCTTTCCTTTCACCCAAATTTGTTTGCATTTAAAACTGCAAAACAGCTTACCCTAAATTCCCAGTCTTCACTCTCTAAATTAAAATAAAACATTTAATAGACTAGATGTGAAAAAATCCAGAAATATTGTTAAAGAATATGGCATTTGCAACCAAGACTGTGCATGTTACTGTGCACATCCCTTTCTTTCCAAAAGAGAGGGTGAGCAGCAAGGCTTGCAGTGCACTCTGGAGAAAAATACACTTGGGCTGCTTGGCTGTAAAGAGAGGAACAAGTTCCAAAACTAAAGGTGTCTCTTAATAGGGTTTCCTGCCTTGGTAAATGGTACCAAATTAGGGCCTTGTGAAAGGATAGCAAATGACACATTTGTAATGAGGTTGATCTCTTTTTTGACATCAAGATAGGGAACAAACTCCAAAAGGCAGAGGACTGTACTCAGACTGGGAGTCTGTTGGAATCAGTCTGGTGGGTTCAGTGGTACACTGTAAAATATTTCTTTACTGTGTTTACTCATTTTGTAAATCAACCTTAAACACACATGGTTACTGAAACACTGATATTGCAGATTTAAGTTATTAAATCTCTGAGCTTCAAAGGTTTATATAAACCTTTTCTACAAGATGGCATTAAGTGGCATGAGATGTGCTAGTTTTTTTGATGAGGGATGTCAATATCATTTATACATAAGAAAGTAAAATAAAAATGTAAATCCTATATTGGCTATATTGTACACTCTTGCCAACAATATAGACTTTGGATGGTGCTTACTTTGCCCTTTCATCATTATCCAACAGTGAAAAAAAAAGTAAAACGATATTGAAGAAATGATATATCCTTGGCTGGTTCTTTGTGGTTTATCTCCAGACCACTTTCATGTCTGCTATTTCACTGAGGCTACATAGGGCAATGTGAGAATCAGACTTTGTGTTACTATTATTTTTAAATAATTCTTGTGTATGTGGTAAGGGCCAGATTTTTGATAGTAAGACTCCAGCTGGGTCTGCTAAGCACATTAGAAAAACCGCCTTCACATTCATCTCTCTGTTATCCAAACTTGCCAGACACACCTCATTCTTTTCATAAGTTTCAAATTTATACTTCTGAAAATTAATTTAAACTGCAGTTCTTTTCCAGCAGTTCTAACAAGCTGCGCTCTTAATTTGATAGCCTTGTATTTTATTAATATAGGAGCACCTTTACTTGCACAGGTGGGGAAATAAAAGACTTTGAAACCTGTTACTTTCAAGCTGTAATGCTTTTTATCTGACTGCAAATCAGAGAGATTGTTGCAGCATAACAGAGAACAAAAATGTCAAACAGCCAAGTAATTCACCTTTAAAAATGTATGTAAATAGATTCAGTAAAAGTGACAGCCAAAATGCTCTGATAGCTTTAAACAGAAGCTTCTGGGAATGGTACAGAATACAGTAAAGTTCCAAGTCGTTTTCTTTTTCCTTAAATGCCACCTTTTCTTCTGCTTAGCTTCTACTTATATCTGAAGGAAGAAAAGTATCATCTGTGACATTGATCTTCACATGATGTTTTCCAAACAGTCAGACACATTCCAAGCCATCAAAAGCCACTCTTACAAAGACAGTTATAAAACAGCATATCCATCATTTCATTTCCTCTTTTTTAAGTACAATTATAGCTGGGTCCCATCACTGGTAGACAATTTAAATTAGAGAATGAAATGTTACTTGGGAGTAAATTAGCATCAAATCTTGGGGACTGTACAAGTACTACTGAAGTTAGCAAGAAGACTGTTTTATAGAAGCAATTTAATATATGCAGGTATTCAGACTACTCATCATGCAAATGGCAGCATATCTAACATAAAAAACTATTTTCTAAACCACTTCACACAGATCCAGATGTTATTCTCAGGAAGTGTCAGGGAATCTGTAGTTCTACTCTTTGTGCCATCTATATATCCCCCTCCAAGGACAGATTGCCCACTGCTTGACTAACAGAGCAGGTCATAAGACAGCACAGCTTCCTCTTAATTCAAAACAAAAATCCTCATACAGAATGGAATATTTGATAATACAGTGATAAGGGTTATTTTCTAAAATACAGTTCCTGTTAAGTATCATTGTCAGTGTAACGTTTTAGGCATTCTGCTTCTGTTAGAGAGATCACTACATGGGGAAAGGCTGCTTTGGCTTGAAACGACAAAATGCTATCAATGCCACCCCGTGAGGGAATAGTCAGAACTTTGGTGCTGCTTAAATTGCAATTGAAAACATGATCTTCAACTTCTACACTGATGAACAGCCTTCAGCTTGTGCTATCCATTTTTCTGAGATTATGTAAGAGGTTCTGGTCTCACAAGTATAGCTACAGTCCTGAAGATTTTGGGAGCTTTTGTGGAATTCTTTGGAATTTGGGCCTGTTTATTCATGGCCCTGGGGATGCAGCCATGAGAAGTGTTATTCTCTAATGCACAGAAGACAAAGCCGAGAGCTAGCAGCTCCTCCGTTCCAATTCCAACCATATCACTGACTCACTGTGTGGGTTTGGGACATTTCGCTGTCTCTTGGCCCCCATCCTGCTCTCTGTGCATGAAGATTCAAATGGTTATATAGAGCCCCACTGAAGTCAATACAACCTATACGTATGCTTCTCCAGGAAGAAGCTTCATTAGTAATGTAGACATAGCACACTGAAGACTCACTAGGATGCTTAGTTTATGACCATGTAAAAAGGAGAAGCACAGAGAACTGTAAAAACCTACAGCTGCATCTATAAAAAGTTTCTGCACCTGTGCAGATTGATAATATACAGATAAAGGCAGCCATTAGCCATCTGCTGTGCTAAATCCCAAACCAGCTGAAATTTCTGCATTGTGCTAGGGTATTTTCTATGACTGACCATTCAATTAAATTAGGATTTTATTAATTTTAAAGTATCCTAATCTCTCTCTTTCAAAAAAGCTAAAATATATGTTTTGATATGAACATTGCTACCACTTAAACTGCAAGATCTAGAAGAACAGATAGAGGGTTCCCTTTGAGGTAAGGCCAATAGTCTCAAGTTAGTTGGAAAATAAATTTTATTTGCCACTGGCAATTTCTTCCCAACTTCTTGKTTTTTTTTTTCCCTCTGGCCCTGTCTGTCCTTGTTACTGATTCTTCATGCTCCCATCCATGAAACTTGTTATTCGTACATCCTTATGAGATAGGCAAAGACACCTTGCTTCTGTCAACTCATGCCTCGTTCAAGTCATATTTCTCACGCTGGCAAATTCCTGTACCTCTTCCACTTGCTCATACTTTTCCTGCACTACTTCCCACTCACTTCAGTGGGACTGTGATAGGTGTGGAGACACAAAGTAATAACCTAAGACCAAAACGATGTAAAAGTTATATGACAACTGGTGGTCATATCAGGGAGACTGGGTTAACCGTTCAACAGTGGTCAGCTGTTAGAGTGCCATGAATAGATTCATGGATCTAATTCAATACTGGGAGGTGGGAAAGGCATGTCTGGGGAAAGCAACACAACAGCTCTGAATCTGTGAGCCTCCCCGCAGTCACAAACGGGGAAGCAATTGCAGACAATGACATACTTCCAGGCTCCAGGCCAAAGTAACAGGGCTGTTCTGCCAGTGCAGAGAACAAAGAGCTCAAAAGAGCATTAAATGGTTAAAAGGACATTCCTAGGAAAGGAGTGGGGATTCAATTGTCAGGGCCTGTGTGGAAAGATAGGCTGCCACCAAGGGAAGCTATGGAAAAAGAGTCTGAAGAAGATGGGTGTTCCCCAGTAAGAGAATTATGACCCTTCAGCAAAGGCAGGCGTATGTATAGATTGATTTATTGTTTTGAAAATCTGTTTTTACTTAAACTATTTACTTCTGTGCAACTAATACTTTCTGTTATAAAGGGACCAACTACTAACCATTACTTTCAAGTGCAATACTCAGTTAGACTTGGGACAGCAGCTCAAGGCATGATCTGAGAGCAGGCAAGCATCAGGTCCTCTTGAAGAATCTCTTAAAGAAGCCAGGTGGTACAGTTAACTTGGTAAGTGTGATGGGAATTATTCACAAGCTTACAGTGTGCTAAATTACTTTGCTAGATTGATGCTCAAATTATCTCACTTCATACATTTCAACTGCTTCTCAAACTCGCTCTCTTTCAGTTAACTAACTTTGGTTCATTTGCTATCTACTCCTGTCCGACCTCATGTCAATCTTGACTCAAAACAGGGCATATCAGTAGGTAAGAAGATAACATCAGCTGCATTATCTTTAATAACCTTTGCCTGTTACTTCTTTAGCCAAGTAATTTCTTGCTTTTGTCTAATCAGGACATAATCCTACAAAAAATAGTCTTCTCCATCTAACCAATCACGGAGTTGCTTAACTCTCACTGTAGTAATCTGAAGAGCAGAGGTATTCAGAGCGGTGGACCCAGCATCAGGCCCAGGGCAGATTCTAAAAATACCAAGTAAGAGAGTTCCTAACTTGAATATGGACAAATACATGCCCTTAAATATTAATTAAACTTAGCTAAAGTGGCTTTTGTTACTGCAGAAAGGACATCCTTCCAAGCAGCCCYAGTGATAAGAAAACATTTAAGAAACATACAACAGTGTGCAAAGCCTAGATCACGTAAAAAAAACTATGAGTCTATAAACAGCTAATCACTTACGGAGCCCAAGATTTAGGGTTTCAAATGCTGCCACTTCAGAGAGATTCAGAGTCTAATAAGTGTTACCCTAAACAAAGGAAGTAGTTTCTTATTTCCATCATAATAAAAACACTTTTCTCCAAGACTTTCACCTCCTTTTACCTACTATGTATTGTGATTCAAACGTATACAGTGTTCACTATGATTAAGTTTAAAGACAGCCTGCAAGATGAATAAGTGAATTACACTTTGGCATGCATACAGGAAAAAGAAACCCGACATCCCTACAAACCCCAAGACAGAGTAGCCTTATCTACCTTCTAGACCAAAAGCCAGCCTGGCCACAGCCTTATCAAGGCTTAGAGAATTTCTCTCATCATTCAATCCAGTGAGAAGGGCGGCCACTTTCCTGCCACTAAACATTAATAATGTTGTCTGAGGTATCTGTGGCAGACAGATTCATTTCCTACTGGCTCCATCTAGGCTTGGTAGCCTTACACTTCACTAGAGAGCACTACGACATGACAAATGTCACAGTGAGAAGGCTGGAATGTTATATGCCGCAGACGGTTACAGCTGCTCACAGAAACTTCCACAATAAATTCAGACAGACATTACTTTTATACTTTGACTGTGCAGTTCATGAAACCCAAAGAAATTTTTCTGCATATATTCTGTATTTTGTAACATAAACCAAAGCTGAGACCAATACTCTTTAGAGGACTAAGTACTCATCATCAGATAAAATATTTTAGCATGCAACACCCTCTTTTTTTATTTATGTAAGTTGGTCTGGGCTGGAGATAACTTGTTTATAACAATAACAGTACCTTGAAAAATAAAAAGAAACAAAAAATCTTCAGCAAAAATATCCAATGCCAAATGTTCCTATGACCTCAAGAGCAGAAAATTTTAAAATTGTTTCTTGTAAAACTGTTCCAGAGTAATGGGTCTAAATTTTATTTTTGACCCAGTTATTAAAATATTTAAATGATTTTTTCCTAAGGAGTTTCTTTAGTGAAAAAACAGAGTAACTGTAAAGGAAAATTACAATTCCCCCCCCCCCCAAAAAAAAAAAAGTAGAGTAAAAAATGTAGAGTTCTTTCTTACTTTCATGCCAACAGGCTCGAAGTAATGACATAGATACGATTCAGTACCTGACTGCAAAGGCTTTATACAGATAAGATGCACATTGTAATGTACCTGGTCCCATCAAACTGACTGATGAAACCTAACCTCTGCCTAACAACAAAGAGATTATGTATTAGACTAYCCTGACATCACTGCCAGCTCCTTGCATGGTTCTTTTAAGGACCATGAAGCAGACAATGGCTGGCTGAAAGACACAGTGATTAATCATACTTTGGCTCAGAGGACCAAGGACAAATAGATTAAAATGTTTTAATCTGGCCACTAAACATAGACACTAACCTGTAGCAGGACCCTGAATATGATCCCTTTGTCAACAGTGTAGAATAGACTTTGCAGAATACATTTTAAATTTTCTTCAGAGCGTGCATCATGTCAAACTGGCCTAAAAATGAGGCTTCCAGGCCAACTGAAATGAAAATGAGACCTTCCAATTTTCAGAGTGTCTCTGCAATCCACAACACACTTCAAAATATTCTGAAAGACTTTCAATTCAAAATTATCAGTCTGCGGAACTGAAATCTTTGTAATTTGGCTTGATTAGGAGGGGAAGAAAAAGTGCAATATCTTAAAATCTCTCATAATTTCTCTGTGGAAAAGAAATACCCAGTTTTACTCAGTTCTATCTGGCAGTAATATTTTTGATGTTCTAGGGATTCTGCTCTTATCTGCATAGAGATACACAGTGCGCATAAATACACACAAAAGATACTGTATTAAAATACATGTTTTAACATAATAGCTTTAGCATTAAAGAAAATTTCATCTTAGAAATGTAATGACATCAAAAATTAAACAGTTAAGGGTGGCTATGATTCTAATAAAATGCATATGCCTGTGTCCACTTAAACACACATTTCCTGACTTCTGCCATCAACTTCATAAATTTTATTCTTGTCAAGATGGCCAGTATTTTGGACTATACATCATTACCTTCTGGCAAGATGGCAATCATTTTCCTACAGACTTTGCATATGAAAATTAAGGTCGCCCTAAGAAAAGATAGTCATCACCTTCCATTGTTTTTCTTGGGACAGAAGCCAGGTTGCTCTCAAAGAAGCTGGCTGCCTTCTAGGCTATTTGGCTAGGAAATTCAACAGGAAATGATAAGGAAAAGGAACAAGACTGGAGGTGAGGTAAAACTGGTAACATAATGAACAAGCAAAAGAAAGAAAACTCAGGAGTGAATGGAAATGTGAAACTCCGTATGTGCTCTGAAACATTTTGAAGGAGTAAATGGGATAAAGGAAGGAAAAGGTGCAATGTGTAAAAAAGAATGAGAAAAGTCTTAGTGAACAGACTAAGCATAGAAGGAGACAATCTTAAAGAGGATATGAAGACAAACACTGGGCAGATGGTAGCTACAACACTGGCAGTACAAGAGAACTGAATGAGTAGAGGAGAGCATTGGAAAGAAAAGAAACAAAGTTAGTAGAAGTCAGCTGCAGAATCACAGAATTAGAGGTACCCAGTGCAGGAGGCAGGAAAATAAGAGGCCCCCAACATGGAGCATCAGGTGAGAATATGCGTATCAGAAGATGCCCATTCTTAGCTATGTTCTGACCTCAGAATGACTGCAGATACAGCAAGGCTCTTCTCAAAATACAACCCCCCTGACATTAGATTATCCCCTGTACTCATGCCATAARACATGCACAGTGCCACACACTTGCATTTAAAGGATGTTGTCATTGTTAGGCCAACTCTACGCACTGGTATGGCACACTACCTCAGAAACAAAGGAATACAACATCTTCAGGATCAGGCTGAGTTACAGTAGATTTTAAGTCTTTGTGAGAGTTTCAAAATTTGGAGGACTAACATTTTAACAACAAATGCTGTTCATTTGCAAAATATAATATTTTATTGCACCTCAAATGCCTCTTTGCCTGGGAATGAAAATATTTCACAAGTAAATAAAGTGTAATACCACAGTATTACAAAGTGTAACAGCAATGAAAAGAAAAGGCAAATTTCGTTATGAAATTATGACTGGTATCTCTCTCCTTTTAAGCACAACACACATACTAAGATGCAATGTAACATACCTGCATGATATCATACCATCACCAGGTTAATAAAGAAGAGACTGCTGAAAGTCCTTCCATTGTTTATTTGGGGCCATTCTAGAATCTGGCCTTGTGTAAGTCACAAAAGTCAGGAGAGATCAGACTGGAATTTTTGTACGAGATCCTTCACTTTGTTCCTGCTTACAATTCATATACACTGGTTGCCTTACATTTATGTATGGAAATATTTGTTCCTGTCTCATAAAACACAGTATTATTTAAACAAAGTTAAACTAAGGTATTAAAAAGTAATTTCAACCTGAGATCTAGACTGAGACTTACCTACAAACGTTTTTATGTTTCACAAACTTTTCCATGAAGATCAATGCTAAGAATGAAAGTCACTGCTCTCCTCCCTTAACCAAAACCCCCTGGTGTTTTCATTCAAAAAATGACTAACTGCAGAAGGTGCACAAGGAAGGAACAAAAGTACTGAACTATTGAGCAACTTCTTTCTCAGCTGGACAGCAAATTGTCTCTGCGAGGCACTGCCTCAAAGGACCATTCCTAGCTTCTGAATCTTGGGTGCAAGTATTCTTTCAATGTCTGTACTTTAACCCAATATTTTCTGATCAGAAAGCTATTTTCTTCAAGTTAAATTTTTGAAATACCATCAAAAACTTAGGATCTTTTAATTATTCAATTCAAAGCCACATAAGCTACATTCTGTTTTGAAATGTTGTCATTATACCTATGCATTGTAAAATGAAATCTAGCAGCATCAAACTCAAGTTATTAGAGAGCAGTGAGCTTAAAGTACCTAAGCAAGAAAATGCATCTACCAGAATAAGTGGGTACTTATTAACACAATGCTTGGAGCTTTTGGTCAACATTACAATAGCACACCGGCAGTTTCACAAACATTTGGAAATGTGACCCCACTAAACATACTTCACATTTTCATCATTTTCCTCACATGCTGCCATTCCATATACATCTCTCTCCTCTTTTCCTCCATCTCAGCATATTCTCATCTCCCCAGATTTCTCACTCTCAAGTTTGACTCACTGGTTCCCATTATAAGCGTTAACAAAAGATCCCTTAAATTACTCTGAGAGGACATTGCTCGTGCTATGGGATTTAATGCCCTCCTCTGCAAGCAGAAGTGGCAGCTTACCAATATGCTCCTCACTGTGCAACGTACAGATATCCAATGCCAGACTTTAAATTGCTCAACAGCAAGTTTTAAATCATCCTGCCGAGGAGTCTGTAGGGAGACATACCAGTCTTTCTGCAGAGTGAGATCAATGAGCTGTGGAGACATGCTGGCCAGGAATCTCCCTTTCATCTAGATATACACAGTGTGACACACCAGGTGCCAGTTTAACTGCTATTCTTACGGGAATGGGCAACTTTTACATTCGAGAGATGAGTACGTTTTTTGAGTTTATAGATTATTTTTAATGTGTCAAAGATTTATCTTGGGAGTTGAAGGGTTGAATGAAGTCAGCCAAAAGAAATTCTCAAACTTAGTGTGATGCAAGATATCAGGGACTTACAGAACTTTACCATAATGTTGATTCTGCTTATGAACTCTCCTCTGCTGGCATCCCTGACTCAGTTATTTCCTGTTCCGTGACATGCCTTTTCATAAATGCAAGAGCCAGACTGAGCCTATGAGCAATCTTTATCTTATGCACACAATTACAGGGTATCTATGTCCCCTTCTCCTTTTTATTTATTTTTTTTCTTCCCACCTAGAAATACAACTTTCCTTCCCCTATTTAGTTAAATTTTTGCAAGGTTGCACAGGCTGTCTGGAACAGCAAACGTAACCTGAAGAAACTGAAACACCCAGAGTAGGAGCAAATGAGTGCCAATATCTCACTTGCACCCAGAAAAAGGGAAGGTTGAATTGTGGCCCTGCAAGAATGCTTCTCCCTGCTTAGTGACCTATTTCTAGCAAGATCTGAATCTGTGCCTAAGGTCTTATGATAATCACCTCTGACATAAATGGAGCTTTTCTTCGTTCTCTCTTCTTTTAAATTTAAAAGTAAGTTCTGAAAGGTTGACTTCTTTCTTGTTACTGTAGTAAGCCAGAGTATATTTCACATCATTTAAGAAAAGATGAAGTTATAGACCACCTAAGTGAGTCCTAAAGATGGATATTTGCTGTCCATGCCAATATGAGATCTTCTGATAATTATTTGCATTTCTAGCTACCAAGGATTTGCAAACTCCATATCTGACTGCCTTACACAGTAGCTGCTTAACTCCCCCCACCATTTTTTTTAAAAATTGGTCATAACTTTTCAAGATTTCCCTCTGCAGGGGTTTAATGAGTGTTGCCTCACCAGCTCTTTTATCTCTTCAGTTCCTAGGACTGGCTATCTTTTCCTGGCTCCTAGGAAAGTGGTAGTGCTCTGGGCAACTGTTCTGCAGTTCTCACTGGACAGTGAGAGAATTGAAAACACTCTTTGCTCTCAAAGTGCTATACTGGAATAATGCATTTAATATTGAATATCTCTACCTCAAGGATACAAGGAAACCAGAAAATAAAAGAGGCAGGGGGATGGGGAATAAAGCCAGTGATTTATGGGGAAAGAGTTAATGTATTTATATGTCAGTTCGCATGAGACACCTGCTCTCTCTACATGAGGAGAAAAGATGCATTTGAAGATTGCTGGTGTGATCTTTTAAGATAAAAGCTTTCCTGATAAGGTAAAACTTTTGCATAGCTGTCATTGCAGTTGTGCATGATCTGACAATATGTATTCAGAGGGCAATCTGCATTTCAGGGCATGCAGCAACTGAAATAAATTATGTAATGAGGCAGCTGAACAGGAAGCTTGCAAGGTTCAAAATGATATTCTTCTTTTAAACAACACTGAAAGTGAATTAGGGAAGATAATGCCAGCTTTTCTTGGCTTTCTTGCTGATCACATGTAAAGGCCAACATATACTGGCAGATACCTTTCCAGAGTTTTCAAAGTATGAACACAATGCATAGCCTACTAATGACACATTAAAATATACAGTGAAGGACAATGGTAGAAACAACTTATGCCCCTGAAAAACCCAAATATGCCCTGTTTAGTTTTTTTTTWTTATTATTAATTGCTTAATCAAGAAGAAGTTATACTATTTTGAAGATTTTCACTTAAAACGATACATCTTTAGTTTAGACATAGCATGAGAAATTTAAACCTAAACAAAACATTTTTGAGAACATTATAAATAACCCAGATAACAATTTTGATTGGAATGCTCCACTTAGCCTTGACTGCAGTGTAACCACAAAAAATAGTACCGTTAAGAAAACTGCAGTAGACCTTTTGGCAGAACTATGCTTTCAGTGTAATTTTCAGGTGCATTTTTCTTTTTATTGCTACTGTATTTAACAGTTTATCATGCATAATTTTCTCTACAGCTGGTATTTTCCACTTCTGCTTTATTTCATCTGACAGAATTGAGCAAAAGCAGTAGAAAACTTGAGAAAAATTAATTTGTTTTTAACCTTGCACCATTTTTCTTCTTTTTTTTTTTCCCTCATCTTCTTGTAAAAAAATACTAAGTCTGACACTTCAGTGTTTATCTTGTGCATATAAATGCCAGGCAGACCAATAAACAAGTTGAAATGCTGACTGAAAAGTGTTTAAAATAAAAGCTATCTGACTGCTTTCCGTAAAACACATACACTTTTAAAGTATCAGTAACCAAAAGTAATACCACCTTAGGAAATACCATCTATGAAAAGCCTTTGGGTAAATTATTGTAAAACAGTGTGACTCATATCTGCAGAGACTAAATAAGGAACAGCCACTATTAACAAGCAATTCCTTTCCCTGCGCAGTCCATATGGAAACTGGGATATAAAATACCCTAGAAACATTGCCCATAGCATAAACATTTATTAAACAAAATACTGGAGTGGAGAGAGAAGAGGAAAGAAAGGGAAAGAAAGATGCTCAAACTAAAAAAGGGAAAGGGAATAAAGTTGTACGTTTTATAAATAATGATCATAATTAAAAGTACTCTACATCAAGTAGCACCCTGGCAAATAATTCTCCAACAATGGTGGCATACTATAATATTTAAAGTCTCACCATAATTGTCACTTAAAGATTTTACTGCCAATGAAAACCTACAGAAAGTTGCCTTGACCATTAATGTACTAGTCAGCTCTTCAACTTTAGCAGCAGAGAATAACGCAACTTACCTTATGCATGTAGAAACAATTAACAACTGTTTGTTAACAAAATATATAACAGGAAATTCTACCCTTCCTTAGGGTTAATGATATTTTTGTGACCGAATCCAATGGAGTCAGGATTATACCCCTCAAATATTATTGCTTAACCTTCATATAATCTAGTCACTAGTCGTGTAGGTATAAATAACATCACTAGAATTTGATGGACATAGGTCATCACCAAGTAGATAGAAAGCACTCATTCAATAACATCAACAACATCAACAAGGATTATAAGCCAATTTCTTGAACAAATAGTTTTTATTTCAGTGGCACAAGCAGATGTCCATTGTCTGTGAATCTGTCCATACAGGCTGAAATTTTGAAAAATATCATGTTGTACATTCTTACACCTTTTTGCATTATTTATTTTTCTGTCAAAATTCTTTGTCCTCTCTCAGTACTCAAGAAGGCCTCACATCAAAGCATCCTTTCTTTCACAAAGAACACTTGAAATGGCAAGTCAAGCAAATAGCCTAAAGAACAATTTTAGGTATCAAGTTGAACTATAATGGCAGACAAAATATTTTCCATGGAAAGGCTTTGATAACACAGTTGCTTTAGCAAAGACGACTCTTTGCTTCTGGGGAAAAAAAACCTGCTTTCCTTGGAAAATTTTTATTTTGCCAAAGTATTTTAATTCCTAAAAGGCAACAAAGAGACCTTGAGTTGGCCAGTCCTGAAATGGCACTGTGCCAAACTTTTCTGCGAGGTGAGTAAAAACCAAGACATCAAAGGTTTCCAGACTCTAAATCCAGCCTCATCTGAACAAATGAAAACTATAAAGAGGAAGATTTAAACTGGATGAGACAAGCCAAAATTAAAATTCTAGGAAGGGGGAAAAAAAAAATCTACCTGTGATTTTTGGGATGGATTATTTTTAGTCTGACTTGCAGTGACTTCCTGGATTGCAGCTAATTCTAGACAGTCCCTTCTGGCCCGCTGGGGATATCTCCTCCTTCCCATCACCTCCAAGTCTTACCTTGGCTCTGCTTGCTGCTTCCCAGGAACCTTCCAGCTTCCTTGCCACTGCAGGCTCCCTGATTCCTGTGTCTCTCCTTCCCTGTCTCATCTTGCATCTAAAGCTATCATCTAGATGTTCAGTTCCTTTCAGGCTAATGACACCCTTGCCCTAGAAGGGCCCAGTGGGCAGCCACTTTTCTCTCTGCTGCTTCAATGCATGGCATAATATAGACTATTCATACAATGAACTGAAAGAGAATTAAATGATTGTACTGCAATCCCATTCTTCTCTTAAGCTTTAGATATAGAAGAAAAATAGAAGGAAGAGGTTTTGTGCTTTTTTAGTTAATTTCTTTTAAAGAAAAATATTTTGCAGTGAAAGCTTTTGGGGGGAGGTTGGTTGTTTGTCTCTAGAAAACAAATTCAGTATTTCAGAAAGGAAAAGACAGTTTTTTAAAACCATTCTTTAAAAAAAATACACAAAAATATAAATTGAAATTATCTTGTATCAAGTTGGCAGCTAAATCCCTGCATAGGAAACTGGAGATAGTATTTAACTGTCAACTCAACTTAATTGAGAAGAGATAATACTTAATTACATAAAATTAAGTCAGACAGTCAGTAAAGTGAAACACATCCCCAGAGACCTGCTGCACTGTGTTAACATTTGCACCGCACTCTTGCAATAGGAGCAGAACCCAGTTTTCTTAACCATGAGATTACTCATTCCTAAATGTATCCGCTTATACTAGACATACATACTTGACTTACTGATTATACAGGTGCTTAAGCAAAGTTATCGATGACTTCCAACACCAGTAATCTGATGTCTGGGACAATTATGTCAGCTGAGCATTCTTGAAAAACAGGCCTATTCTTGTTAAGTTACCTAAACATGGATTGATATCAATCATTTACGSGACTTGAAGCTTCAGTCCTGTTAATGATAAGGCATAGGCGTGGCTTCACTATCCTTCTCCTGAGGTCACCCAAGTTGCTAACAGATGTAGAATTATGTAACTGTGTTTACCATTTTCATGTTTGTTTTTCTTTAATCTGTCCTTATATGGCATTTATTATTTACAAAACAGCTGATTAAATCTTGGCATCGCTTCTATATACAAAGAATGACCACAATAGCTGCATGCAAGTGAAAGCAAGCTTCATAGCTCTTCTAATATATGGCACAGACAGTGTGGCTGATATTTCACAAGTACCATCGTAGTTCTTTATGTCATATATGCCACATATGCACGAGACTGATTTGTGCTATGATTTGGTTTGATTTTTTCTTCATATGGGATCGACTAACTTTTTGTTCTCTCTTTCTTCTCCCCCTCCTTTTTATCAACTTCATAGGACAAATATTTATAATATGTCATGTCTTAATACCTTAACTTGTTTTCAGTAAATATGTGAATGGAAAATCTTAACTTTCAGACCTGAAGCAAGTCTCTCATTGCTTTGATTGTCATAGTGACATAGTAGTTACATGCTCTACCAAAAATATTGAGGGAACAGACCTGAAAAAGCTTTAGCACAAAGTGATATTATTGTCTCATTCACAGAGTATGACTGTTAGGAAAAAAAAAACAAACATAAAAAAATTGTTTGAAAAAAAAAAAAAAAAAAAAAAAAAAAAAAAAAGATGTTCAATAGGTTGTGTGCTAATGAAGTGAGGCTGATTGGTTTCTGTGTGATTGCTCCCAGTAACATTCCCTGAGACAAGCCTTTGAACAAACAAACAAACGTACCTTTCTTGCAGAATAAGTTTGTTTTCCTTCTTCCAGAACTCTTTGAAGTCAGAGCTGAATTCGTGCCAAATACTGAAGAAAGAATGTGGGGACACCTCTTTCTCTCCCATTTTTGGTTTCATACAGAAATAGGCTGCAGTTTCCAAAAAGCTGTCAAAGAAAACAAAAGTGGCAAATATTTCAGTACCCACAGAATTTTTTTTTCTTACTTTACACTGACACGGCACATAGTTATTCTTGGTAGCCGCTCTAAAATATAAGAATATAAAAACACAACAGTTCTGAGCTCTTTGGATACAGACAGATACACAATATAAGATGATTCTTCTGTAAAGGTTGGGATCTGGCATTTATCATTCGTTCTGTTTTTGACCAAAGTATTTTCCATTTCAAAAGCTAAAATGAGCACACTCTGTAAATCCAGACACACCTGCGCATATACTGACTTTCTGTTGCGTTTAAAGCAATTTTCAAAACACACAGTCAAAGCCTATAAAGATTGTAAACAAAGTTCTTCAAATTCTGTTAAATCTATGCACAGGGGGATAAACAGCTTAGGTGGAAGCATACACAGAAAGGTTGTTAAAACTGAAGCCTGCTGTTCCCTAAACAAAAAATGATGCAATGGAAAACTGAGCCAGGAACAACTGTGCTAGAAAACAGCTATCCATCACGATTCTTCCATAACTATCTGACATTCATTTCTGAATGGAGTGGTTTGGCATATGAAAAGCAGCACATGAAGCATAAAGCCAGAGCTCAAGTCAGAATTGTTGCTGAAAGGCCCAGAGCATGTCCGCAACACTGAGAGTGAGACTGTGTTTGCAATTAAACTTAACAAATTTCCAAATTCAAATTGCTTTTATTTTATTTCAAATTTAAGAATATGTAGAAATATTATATTGAGTTATGTAGGAAGTATGGAAGAATTGTCTCAAGAGCTAATTGCTTGATTAACTATTATTCCATTTTATTTTTTGATTTCATGTTTGCAAATACCAGAGCTTTTAAGATCACTTCAAATCTGAAGCTCAAAGTGCAAATCTCTAGAAAATTGGTTATGTTATGAGACATTCTACGAGGAGCTGTCTCCTGAAATATCATTCTAGATGCTTAGCTCATTCTTACTACTCAATGATCTATATGATCATCTTCTATGAAACACACATCACTGTTTAGAAGACTTAAATAATGAGAAAAATTTTAATTCCAGTGCAGTGGATGGAAATATTGTTTAATTCACAGAAGACTTATCTTTATCCATGGCCTACTATAACTGCAGAGAGAGTGCTTTGACAGTTGCCATAATTTAAAGTATTTAATGGACATAATAATATATAAAGATTCAATCATTCAGAAGGGTCAGTCTCAAAATTGCTGCAGAAATGTTATCTCTCAAAATTCAATACTCCAATCATTTTCCCCAACATGGGCAACACATATGTGTGTAAATTATCCTATTTCTGAATAAGAATTTCTGCAGCTTAAAAATGTAACATTTGAGTACAGATCAAATTTTATACATTCTTTTTTCTCTTAATTTATAATACACTATTTCCACATGCTGAAGCAAAATGAAGCTGTTGTGAAGAGCAAAGATGGACAACACAAACATAAATGACAAAGAAACATCCTCACTTTTAAACCTATTGCATTGATACCTGAAAGCCATCTCCCCTCACCATATGATTTCCTCAGCTCTCATAATTAGCCTATCACTTCTTGATCAAAGCAGATTCAAGAAGTTAAAGGAACTTATCACTTCAGCAATGGCAGTCTGTTCTGTGAGTCAGTACTTGGTTAATCAGTAGAATGTCCTTTTTTCTCTTTTAAGAAAAAAAAAATTATAGATGAGTGATACCAATGATTAAACTACAAAATTCCATTTTTCTTACCCACTTGCATTTTTCCTACAGTTTTATACTGGAGAAAATATTTATCATCTATCCTATGCTTCCACGGTACAGCATCACTCAAAAAGAATATATCCCTGACATTCAGTCATCTGAATTTTATTTTGAACTTCTTGCTTACTACACCAAGACTGCAGTACAGACATTTGTGGAAGGTACTTTTGGTTTGGGTTGTTTTTATTGTTGTTGTTGTTTTTTTTTCCTCCAGACTTCTAGTCCTGGAGCTGGCAAGCGGGGAAGACATACAAATAGCTGCTTTTATCTTTCAGAATGAACTGCCAATATTTTTGAAGGGACATGAGCAATACAGGGTAACAGAGAAACTTGGAGGCATCAGCTGAGTCAAAGGCTTATTATTATTATTAAGAAAAAAAAATTTTTTTAAGAAAGCTCTATGAAAGCAGACCATTAGTGATTTACAGAACACAAAGATCGGAAGTTCAAATAAAGAATCCTCTTCAAATCATTCTGCAGATAACAATAAAATGAAAAGAATCTGCAATGAATGGCCATTCTGAGTAATGCTTTTAAATTTGAGGTAATGAGCTAGTATTCCCTCGCAGGAAAACATCCCAATAAGCAGGAAGCCAAGACAAAGTGAAATTCATACTGTACATGAGTACACTCAAAAAATTGATAAATGGCACTAACTTACTGGAGGCACAAAGGCTTTCATTATCCTTTGATTATTCCTACTGTCTTTTGGGAGCAAAAGACATGGTCAAGTTTTTTCACTGGTGTTTGAAAATCTTGCTAAGAGTCTTTTGTATAGTCAGTACAACCTTACACATGCCTACAGCTGTGGCTAATAGCTATAATTTACTTTTCTAAGTATATGGACAGAAGAGAGATGCTCAGCCAGGTTGCTTACCTCCCTGGCAGTTAGTTTTGGAGGTAAGGGAAGTAAGCTGCCTGTGAAATGTGAAACATCAGCAGTTGTAGCAGGTTGTCATTGCTAGTATGTCACACCTTTCTAATGTCTGTTAAGAAAGCACAGGATACCAGCTGCAACACAGTAAGGCTTCAGAGCACGACTCTCCATGAATCAAGTACTTTTCCTATACATGCAGGTGAAACAAAGTCAAGATAGTTACTATAATTTCTTCAGCCAGAGAGGTCTCCCCATTTTTAGCAGTTAACAATCTCTCAGAGCACATTTAGAAGACATATGGAAACCTGCCTCCTATACRTTTGATGCTGTCATTCTTGTACTACAAGACAAAGTGGCATGATTCACACATGAAAGACAAAGCAAATAAAGTGACTCCAAATGCATCAAATAATAAAACATGGGCAGCAATAAATCCTCTGTATTGCTGTGCTCTGTAAATACCTGATTTGGAAGTGTTTACATATGTCAAACCAGACATATCTCAAAGCTGACTCCAGGAGGGGCACACATTTCAAATACAAAGAGGAATTTGGATGACATTACAATAACCCTCAGAATAGATATCATGCTTTCAAATTTCCGCCAGGCAGCAAATACCTTCTCTGGTGCACTTCAGTGGGGCAGCCCATTCAAATGTTCTTGCTGATCCTTCAACAGATTCTGAAGCAATACATCTGCAAATACCATCTATATTGTTCCTGACTAAATATGCAGGAACACATATATTTTGAATAAAATAAGGGACTGGGGTTGAGAATGCTTACATTCCTATACACAGATTAATTTCTGCAACATAGAACTTTGGGAAACTCATTTGAGCTCTCTGTATCTCATTTCACCTATCTGCAAAATGAAACATTTATTACCCAAATATGCATTGCAAAGTTTGTTTAGTGTTTGTTAAGCATTGGGAGATTCTCAAGTAAAAAGGTTCTTATGTTTCCACACTCTTAGTGAATGTCTTAAAAGAAAAGAATGTGCATTAGAAAAGAGGCAGCAGTCATGGAAGAGGGAAGGAAGGGCATGTGAGTTATTTCCAGGGATTAAGAGAGGTACAGGAGGTCAGTAGCTTTGCTCCAAACAGCATGACTTTTCAAGCCTGATTAAAAATAAGGCAGTGATGTTCACACCACTGTCTTATCCTGACATGGCAAAAGCTAGAATTTTTTTAACAGATTTCAAAGTGTTTTTCATATTCTGGGTGCTATCCTCAAAGGATAATTAAATAACATTAAGTAACCTGAAAGTGTCCATCCCTGACAAGTTAGTTAGGAAATAAGATTATGAGAGATGGTTAGTTCCTTTTTTCCCTTTCTCATCTTCTCATTTCCTTGTTTCAATTGTTGGTGTAATTCAGAAAAATCACTGCAAGTTAAGATGACTGAACTCACTGCTTACTCAAATATGGAAATCTGATGAATGAATCACTGGACTTTTCTGTGTGCTCCCTTCTTTGCAAATATGTAAATGATTTTTCTGTCTGGAGGGAAGGAAGGAATGGATGCACCATTGGTGCAGCCAAACCAAATTAATCATATGAGAAAGAAATTGTCATTCCCTTTGCAAATGGCTCATTGACAACATTTCTAGCTAATAGGTCTGATCCATTAGGAATATTTTAAGAGCAGCTATGGATTACTCCATTTTTTTCCATTTCATTCTGAAGCCAGTTAGAAAGTTAGAGTTGCAGACAATGATTCAGACTCAAGTCTGCTGTGTGTGATGCATTGGCTGACTGATTTCAGGGGAAGGGATGGTTGTTCAGTTGCCCAGTTTCACTTGCCACCTGGCCAGTTTATAAATATCCACAAGCTATGTTTGTGCACATGCATGTGTGTATGTGAATGTATGCACTGGGTCAAGCAAAAGGGGAGGGAGAGGAGACAGAACAGTTGGCAACTAACACAAATAATTCTTTTGCTCAAAAAAGCAGTAAGATGACAAATCAACAATACTAAGTAATGGACAGCAGTAGTTTCACCACAGCATCAGCTGATCAGGCGTTAGTGGCCAAACAAATAGCGAAGTAACTGTAGATCCAGACATGTCTTGAATTTCACTGGTAATGACACTATTCCTGGCTGACCTTTCTGAGAAATGATGAACACACACAAACACACACAGACAGGCACGCGTTTGTGCCCCCCCCCAATCACGTTTTCAAATACAGCAAACAAAAACACCTGCAAGAGTAGAGATTCTGTATTGTTTAATATACTATTTTGGCTGAAGCTAAAATTTGGATATTCTTGACAACTTGGGTTTTGTTTCTTGTTGCATATCAGAGGCAGTTCTGATTCGGGTAGGAGCTGCTAAGGTACATCCTAATGTGATGAAAGCCATTTAAAATCGAGCATAGCTTATCAAAAGAAACAGGAAAGGGAACAGGGGAGAAAGGACTGTGCTTGCCTTTTACTACTATAAATCTGACACAAATTATATTAAAAAGTCAAACTGAGTTTGGCAGAAAGTACAAAACGTTCCCCCTGAATTTAAGACTACACAGGAAACAGAAA
Organism: Apteryx rowi; assembly: GCF_003343035.1. Lineage (NCBI taxonomy): Eukaryota > Metazoa > Chordata > Aves > Apterygiformes > Apterygidae > Apteryx > Apteryx rowi. The sequence goes on from NW_020450845.1 coordinate 307,060, forward strand.
TACAGTATATGGATAACAGTAGCTGCTTCCTGGAAAAGCTGATCATGTGAGTTATCATATTCATCCTCATTTTGTTTTATAAAGAGGAAAAGTTTTTTTTAATGTATTTTTTTTGTGTGTTTTAAATAGCTGAAAGCATTAAGGAAAATTAGTCTTATGACTTGCAGGATTCCAAGCTGTTCAACAAAGTAACACAAAATTATCTGATAAAATGAAACTGAGAACCAGCATCCTGGTTATTGAGATAGCACAAGGCTGTGAGGAAACTTAACATGCACAGCACCCTAAGAAGCCCCTCATCATCTACTGACATATTTTGTTGAGGGTTCTCCCTGTGTCATAACTTCAGATCACTTTATTTCACCTCCCCCCCCCCTTTTTTTTTAAATCACCATTGCTTCTCCTCAGTGCTGTCCTTTGTACTGCATAATTAGAAGTCAGAAAATACAAAAATAAACATAGATTCATTCAAAATATCCAGTACTTAAATGTTGTGAGAAACTTTTGGACTTTTTTTCCCCTTTTTTAAATGAAGAAAAGGGGTATCTTTTTTATATTAAAAAGCAAGTTGAGATAACATGCCAGCTTAAGTCAGCTGCCAGAATCATCAATCCCTTCTTTCTTTTGCCAATTTATGTTGTGTAACTATGGATTTTGTAATATTGTTCCTTAGAAAACAAAGGTCTCGAGAGATTCTTTCCTTTCCTCTAAAAAAAAAAAAAAAAAAACCTGCCAAACATTTGCAATGTTTTGAATCCTAAGTCATCTCCCTCATCTCTAGTCCCTTGACTCCTATAAATTTATATTAAACAGAAAAGTGTTTTATTGCTCCAACTAGATGAAAATTAACAACTTCAACAAAAAAGCCCTCTACCTTTAAGGTACTATTTTTCACAGCAAAACCCAACACAAAATATATAATGAGAAGAACAGAAAATTATGTTTTAACAGGATTTTTCARTGTAGTTTTCCTTGTAGGTGAACAGTTCGATCTTTTTTCCCTGATATAGCTATGAATGATTTACAACCTTAATATTTATCAGCAATGATCAGTAATATCAGTTATTTAAAATGATCAGTAACACAAATGCACAACTTGCTTATTTTATACTTTATGCCATACAGTGAATGTAGCAGACTCAGTAACTGGGGCAGAACCTATACTGTAAATGACACAGATTATTAAATTCAACAGGTATTGAGAATATAGCCTTTTACTTAGAACAAATACTTTAGAAAACTAAAATTTTAAGAGGACTGATCAACTCATGGAGTGAGCAATGAATAAAACATTTCAACCAAAGTTCAAATTGCCATTCTAGGCCCTAATATACACATCATTCAATGGGTGGGTGTTTCTTCCGTCCCATTTTTCAGAAACAAAGTTGCCCTACAAAATTATGTCCACAACTGACTTAAATGACAATTTTGTTAGAGGGTAGATTTGGACACAAAGATTTTTACAATCTTTTTATTTGGGAAATTAATTTTACCAGGTCAAGATTAAGATATACTGATTGGCATGATGAAGAAATTTGCCAAGTCTCTTCCTGTAGCTTACTTTTCCTGGCAACAGTAGGTTATCAGGGATCACAATTGACACTTCATTCTTAAATGCATTATTCATGATTTTCCTTCTCTGGTTTTATTTATTTATTTATTTTTCTTCCTAATTGCATTCCCAATCTCCTCTAAAACACAAAGCTATGACATGGGCTCCCTTTTGCTCTGATGTAAGGGAATCCTTTGGTGATCTAATGATGCTATTTTTTATTCTGGATGGCTTGGATTAGGCGATAAATTGTGTCAGGAGCAAGATGCAACTGTCTTGACAGACAGAAGTTTTCTGATGACAAAAAAAAAAAAAGGTGTTTAAAAAGCTGCTCTAAATTACTGCACAGACTGAGTCAGCCTCCAGCCATTTAAAAATCAAAGGTGAGGAAAGGTAGGTTAGAGGCATCTTTATACCTTCATTGTATCCCCTGTGTAGCATTGATTGGCTGCAACTCACCCCAGAATTAGCCCACCATATTTATGTGAATCCCAATAAACTCAAATTATATTATGCATATTGAAAAGATAAGTTTCCATTCAAGAATATTAGACAGATTAAAAAATAAATTTAGATCATACATTAAAAACAGAGTTAAACTTGGGTACATTTTGTCCCTGACAATCATATTCTATCAGGCCACTCAGAGAAAAAAGCAAACATATTCTAGCATGATTCTTCCAATGCATTCAAATGGCATGTGCTTTCTTGTGTAATGTTAAAATGATGAGTTTTAACAGCTTTCGCACTTTCTCTCTCAAAAACATGGCTCAAGGTATTTGCACTTTCCTAAAGGCATTAGTGTAAGTTGCAGTCCATTGTAATCCACATACTTTGCACTAATGGGTAGATTTTCTTTCTCAGAGTTTAATGTTTTTAATTTTATGTTTTCATGAATACCCTGCCCATGCATGTCACCCAAGCTCTTATGCAGATACCAAGGTAGCTCTGTGCTTAATTGGGCACTTACAGCATGAGCGTATGTAAACTAAACTCATGTAACTGTGTGTGCTGGAAAGTAAGGCCCACTAACATATCCAAAAGAAAACTATTTTTTTCTCTTTTTAAAAGACCAACATATGAGCTTCAAACATTTTAAATAAGTCGTGGCCGGCTGAACTTGAACAAATAATAAGGTGCCAGTAGACACAGAATACAGAGGTAAAATGAATTTCAACATCAGTGATCTGACACAATCTGCTAGCCTCACTGTGGTAAGAAACAGCTAAATGCTTCATGTTAAAGTCCAACTTGTCTCCAGATGTTTCTATTAACACACCTCATCTTCACTACCTAGTGCAGCGGAGGCCTTCTAAGCAATCATTATTATTAATTAAAAAGGTTATAACTATATATGGAGGTAACATAACCATTGTGCACTATATATTTTGTAAAAAGTTTTATTATATTAAATATTAAATTATTAATAAATTTATTGATGCCAAACACAGTCTTGTAAGCATCTGCCTGTTCCATGGTATAGTTTGCTTTTATAGCTGTGAACTTTATGTAGGATCAAGGTCAGAATTATCTAACAAAATAGGAGCCAATTTGTCTTAAATCTAGAGCAGATTATTTAGACAGAAACTACACGTTTTAACAGATTCCATATACATATAATATTGTCATGCTCAGAATGTATGGTCCAGCATAGATTAAATTTTGTACACGTGCATTTACCAGAACACATACTAAAAATAACAACTGAAATGAATCTACAGGTCTGACTGGGAGTATTGTCAGATGCTTTTTCTAAAGTAGTCATAACTTTGTAAAAAAAATTCTGCCAAACTAGAGTTCTCATATGCTGTCCCAACCTAAAAGAGGTTGGGGGAGAGAGGGATGAAAAAAAATGAGTTATTTTTGATCAATGTTTAGGTTAGAAAATCATTTATACAATATATTCCAATCATAAATTTTGCATACTAGCTATAGCCCAGTTTAAGTGGGYTATAGCTAGTAGCATCAATCTTGGCTGACCTACTATCCTGACTTGCACTCAGAAAGGAAGTAAAATTTGATAAAAATTTCTTGGTGTAGCTAAAGTTATAACAGCTACAGTTGGTATTTTGGTGCTCAGATCAAACTTAGGTTTCAGTTTCTATTGTTTGAAAATAATGGAATTAAACTACTCCAAAATACTTTGGCATTTTAGAACCTTCTAATATTTTAAATGCATTTTGAGGCTGGTTCAACTTAACCCTTGTGGATTGCTTAGGTCTAACTGAAGCTCTGAAGAGTGTTCCTGCTTAATTCAATGTATAAGAGTTCTCTCCTTAAGATACACGAATACAGGCTCCCCTAATATCATAACAGCATTGCACAAGTATGAATAGAAGGAATCCAGCCTTTGGAGAAGATGGAAATGTTCAAAGGACTTTCATATTCTTAGAGTGAGTTACAACAAAGTCCCATGAAAATAAAGTCAAAGACTTAAAAATCTGGATGGATGAACTGTCAGATTGAAAAGGCCTTAATATACATCTATCAACTTCCAGACATTTATCTCTGAACTCCCAATTTATCCTAATACTCACTGCTGTGAAGAGAATGTATACTCATCTAGATGAGAAGAAAAATAAGTAGCATTTTCTATATGGATCAAGCTTGAAAAAAAAGTGGGAGCCATTGGAGTTGATGGACAGATTAAATAACCATGAGGATCACGCTGGATATATGAATCATTGATATTCACATATCCAAGCAAAGCTAGATAAATCATACTCCTTTGGCCTGAGAACGCACTCTCAGGTTTGGAATAGCTGTTTCCATCCCTTCCAAGGATTACACTAAGGTTTCGTGATGTTTCTGGTCTACGGTGATCATCGCACTAGTTGCTCTCTTTGGGATAGAGAAGGATCTTTTACTTCATCATCAGACTGATTAAGGTGGAACTATCCTCCAGACAGCAGTTGAGAAAGGAAGTGGGTGCAAGTTATCCCATGACAAGTGTCCATTTGACACACAGTACAGAAGAGATCTGGCTCCCTAAAGTGGTTTCTGAATCTAGTTTATCAAGGAAAATGTCTCTTTAAAAGAGAAAAAAAAAGAAACAAAACAAGACCAGGGAACAAGGCTGAGGAACAAACTGAGGAACAGTAAAGAGACGATGCTTTTTTTCCTAGTCACCTAATCTCCATATATGAAAAGCACAATGGGGTTCTGGCAGCAGGCTGAGGCAAGCTCTATACTGTGGAAGGGCTGATGGCAGTCTTCCATCAGCTGGAAATTAAGGAAGGAATGACCTATATTGTACAAGTTATTACTGGATAGTTCCCAGATGAGTTAATACAGTTGTGACCTAATTAAACCACATCCCTTAAATTCTGCTTTTCCATTTGCATATACATGACAACAGCAATATAATATAATAATCCTTAAAGTGAATCTTAAAATACACCAGGGAAGAAGGCAACAATTGTCATGGCAAATCAATGGAAGAGAGTAAAACCAGAAGTGATAGCATTTGCAATAACTATTTGACTTAAATGCAGATGACACTAAATTTTGAAGGTCTTAGGAAACAATCTAACTAAACAACTCAGCTGGACAATATGATGAAAGAAAAAACTGCTGAACATAATCATAGACTGATGCATAACAGAGAGGCACTGGAGCTAATCACACACACACGCACACACACACACCTTCTTCAGCTGTTACTTCAGCTGTAACATCTCAAGAGGAATATCTTGGAATTTTTGAAGACTATTCAGTGAAACTACCTGCTGGACATACACTGCTGGTCAAAACAATTAGCGTGCCATATTTAAAGACTTTCACTTCTCTATTTTCGTCATTACTTTATTAGCCACATGATTTTTTTTTTTTTAACTTTTTTATTGCGAGTTTAATGCYATAGCACTAACTTTTGGTACAGTTGGACACCAGTTATTTTATGTACTGTTACCAGTGTTACTTAGCTGTGTAACTATGTTTGCATCTTAAAATAATTTCTTCATCTTTTTCTGTAAGATCTAAGACAAGATCCTCGACATAAGCTATAAAGTGCACCAAGAAGGATTAGTTTACAGTGCTTAATATTAGCTCTTTGAATTTGAATTAGCTCTACCCTAATCTACCAAAAGTTATATTACCACTTGTTCATACTAGCATTCAGTGGCATTAACAGGCAACTAATTTAAAACCAATAAAATAAAATGATTTTTTAAGCAAGATGCCCGACATTATTAAAAAAAAAAGATAATGCTCTTCTTGTTAGAATAAACAAAAATCAATCATGCATATGGATAAGAATTCATTCACTCATTTGGCAAACAGTTTCAGAAAAGGACAAAGACATCTCTCAGGGAAAGGTCACTTACAGTGTTTCAGAAGCAACTTTCTGACATAGCTAAACTGCTGGCTAATTTTCCATTACTGCATGTTTATGGGCCCTGATATTTTGTCAGAGACAGGATACTAAACAAGAATGATCCAATCTGTTTAACAGTCTGTAAGCTTCTTCTATACACATTTCCTTTGCTCCCTGAGTATTTACTTTTTGCTGATGCAACTAATGTATACCTACAGTCTGAAATGTATTACTGTGAGCAATTCAAGTCTGCACACTAGGAGCCACACAGTGAGAAAAGAGAACTAACAGAAAAGGAACTAACAAAGGATAAATGGCAAAAGAGTAGTGAGAGATGGAGTCCAACAGCACATCCTTGCCTTTAAGCTAAAAAGTATTTTTTCTACTAAATACCTCTCCATTCTGAGCTTTTCACCACTTTATTTCAAACATTAAATTCAATTTTCACTTTAACTCTACAGTTCACTTTTCAAAAAAATCCAAAGCATTGTGTGGAGGGGAGTGAGGCGGGAGGAACATTTACTGTTTTAAAGGATTATCAGACTTAGGTGCTACATTTCTAGGTGTTGCTTTTCAGCAGTGCCATTGTACCATACTGTCTGCTATTTCTCTAAGTGTCATCAGCTTGTCAGCTTGTGAGCAGGTGTAAGGTTTTGTTCCTCTCCAAGTCTGAATGTTCAGTGAAGCCAATGGAAGTCTGCAGAGTGTTGTGTCAGGGGCACTTTTTTTTTTTTTTTTTKCAGGGAATTTAAAGGTAAACATTCCTGTTCAAAATTAATGTCATTTGCTGCTACAGCAAAGAAAGCAACAAAACATTGCTAAATGGATTATTAAAAGTTTTGAAAACATAAGAGGTGCCTGAGAGACAGCACTCAGGAAGCACTAAAAAGCCTAAAAATCACTGGAATGTATAAGTAATGTGAGCAAATTATAAGATAAACCAAATAAAAAACATCCAGATATGGGAAGGTGTTCCATACACAGCCACACACATCTCAAACTCCAAAGCTGATAATTATGTCAGAAGGCAGAAAGTCCTCTGTTAGACTTTTTATAAAAAAAAGTATATACTATCAGAGTGCACTGAGGTTTATGAGAGAACAGATCAAATTCTCAGATTCATTAAAATCAGTGACAGACATAAAGGCATGATAGTGGGCAGCATTTCTGTCTACCCAGCCCTCACTATGAATCACAGCAGGAAAAAAAGGTGAATAGTTTCACCCAAAAGCAAGCCACCATTTAAAGGATTGTTTTGTCCTAGTGGCCTATATTATTGCTTCATGCAGGGTTATACTATCTACAATATCAGAAATAAAAGAATCTGCAACATTTAAGAGATTCTAAACATGCATTGCCTCTTACATAGGTGCTATATGAGTAAACAAAACCAAGCAAATATCAGAGCAATTAATTGTTCTCGATAAATGTCAGATCCTCTGAATGTGGTATGGTTCATTTATGATTTGGCTCCATCCAAAGCTTATTAAACTAGTCTAGTAGCTACTGCACTGAACTTAGAATCTGATGCTTAATTTTTTGCATAACAGATCAGGAAGAACTGAAAATGTTCTGAATGTTTCTCAGGTCTAAAATCCCCAATTCAATTAGTCAATGAATCCCCAGGAGTTAATACAAGAACAGACATATCATTGCAGGTGGAGGAAGAGAAAAATTTTCTTACTAACTATTCAAGTGGAAGAGGAATCAGTGTTCCAATTTGGGTTTTGTTTGTTCTAAAAAACAGATAAGTCCTTAATCTGGAAACCTTCCAAGGAGGTCAGAACTAAATACTGGGCAAGGTATTATAAAGAACTAATAAAGTTACACATTATTCCTTCATAGCTATTCAGCTGAATATAGGTAGCAAGGCATACAGTAATGAGCTGCTGCTTCATCAAATGCTGTTTCTGGTAAATCCATGAGGTTGATTAGCTGTTGCTTCTTCACCAAGTGCAAGAAGAGGAGTGTCAAGCTCATCTCTGACCATATGCCATCAAGACATGGCTGCTGCTGCTCTTGTCTTCTATCCTAGCATGGTAAAAAGGGCATCAGCTGTGATATAACTTTTGCTGTAGATATTGTGATCAAACTGTGTCTCCTTCTAAAATTGTGTTAGTATGCCTGAAAACAATAGCGCTCCTAATCTTTTCGCCTGCTTAGAGAAAATGTCTTCTTGAAAGATCAGAGGTCTTTAAGACTAAATAACTGAAAACACAGAAAAGAGGCATCAAATTTGTTGCTTGGTGAAAAGAGTGCTATGTCTTCCAGTTTTCAAAGAGGGTGAACTTTAGCTGTAAAGTTGTTTAACTGTTATTTACAGCTGTGTGAATGCAGCATTTTAGCCTTGTATCTTGGGACAAAGGGCAAATAATCTAGTATGATATAGAATGAAAAAAAACCCCACCCCAAATCATGGACTCCTAAAACATAGAAGCACCTTTTTTCCTCCTCCTCTCCCTCTCCTCTTTCACTTCCTTCACAGTGGTTTCTACTTTAACTTGTCAAGTATTTGACAGTTTCTCAAGTATTTAGCAATGAGGATCTAATTGGAAAGTGCCAGGTTCTTTTTTATTGCACTTTATCAATATTGTTAAGGGAATGATGTAATTGTTTGGGGTTTGGTGAAGACATTCCATGTCACTTCAGTGTTAATACCAGGCTGGAGCCTTCCTTGTCTGTCTGCGTAAGCTAGATAAACACAGACCTGTGTGCTTTCTTCTCATCTCAGGATACTTACTCAGAGAGATCTTGGAACATATGCCTATTGCGAGCTAAACATTTCACTTTTCATTTTATCCATGTGCCAGAAACCCATTTCTTGGATAAACACTTTACATACTGACACTCTTAAAGTCACTGAACACGATAAATAAAGAGAGAATACCTCATTTCAAAACCGATTAAACATTTTCGCACTTGTGACAAATGAACAGCTATACACTGTATGAAGTCTCTGGAGCAGACATTCCATTTTCTTTGTCTTTATTTTGTGTGGAAGATTAACTTTCCATTTTAGCTCATCTATTGCACAACTGAGCTTTTCTAAAACACACATTGCTGCATTTTCCCCAAATCATTATTCATTTTAGAAACATTTTTGTTGTTATTCCTGCAAGAGCTTTTCTCTTGGACTTTTGCATTTTTATGGAGATATCAACTTTAATATTCTGTGCCCAACTAAAAGAAAAGATTTGCAGTTCTTACTGAAAGCTAAAGAAATGCTATCACGGGGTAGCAGTGAACTTATACATGGGCTGAAGTTATCTACTTCAAAAAGAAAAATCCAAGCACATTAATCACATTAATTTTGCTCCATCTAATCCATCACTTTTCCTTGAACTACTTGCTTGTCTGGTCATCCTGTGCATTGTTGTTCTACCTATGATTAGCCAAATGTAACTAATCTTTTATTTAGCTTTTTAAGCTCCCATCTTCTCTTTCACCCCCCCCCCCCAAAAAAAAAAGAGATCCCAAGCTTTTTATTTCTAAGGTCCTCTGAAGATCTTAGTGTAATAAACACATTTAATANGCTTTTTAAGCTCCCATCTTCTCTTTCACCCCCCCCCCCCCCAAAAAAAAAAGAGATCCCAAGCTTTTTATTTCTAAGGTCCTCTGAAGATCTTAGTGTAATAAACACATTTAATACTAAAGATACATCATGAAGCTATCTTCAATACTTTAACAAATACCACTGACTGGATTAAGAATTTCAGTGGGATGATGGAAGGGAGAAAGGGAGAGGGAGAAAGGGAGAGGGAGAAAGGGAGAGGGAGAAAGGGAGAGGGAGAAAGGGAGAGGGAGAAAGGGAGAGGGAGAAAGG
>NW_020450845.1:317049-423658 GCF_003343035.1 Apteryx rowi
GGAGAGGGAGAAAGGGAGAGGGAGAAAGGGAGAGGGAGAAAGGGAGAGGGAGAAAGGGAGAGGGAGAAAGGGAGAGGGAGAAAGGGAGAGGGAGAGAAATGTAGCCTGGATAACAGTAAAAATAACTTTGCCCCAAAATATTATATTTTAGGTCACAGCATAATTCCTCACATTTTCCATGAAAGCTTTCATATGCGATGCTATCCTTGCTAGACATTCACAGGAAAGAAAAATGAAGCAGAAATTCCTTCTTTGGCAAACTACTGTGTAAAGGAGTTGCTGCACTCTGCATAGTAGGAGAAGAAAGTATTGGGACAAATACAAAGAAGTAGGCCAAGCTTAATCAGGGACCAGGGAGCAGTTTGCTTTCTTCCCCCGTATTGTGGATCTTAGATATACCACTAGGAAGTTTTTGATATTGTGGTTCCAGTGCTGTCAGGGAGAAAATTAGGATGGAGAATGAACTAGACGCCAGAAGACAATGGCAAATCATGAGCTTTCTGAACACATCGCAAATTCCCCTTGCTCTTAGGAATCTGTCAGCTTTGGACATACAGGCTAATCCATTTTCCACAGAAGAAACAAACTCCTTAATAGAGCAATTTGACAGAGATCAACAAAAACATCTTACTAACAGTTTCCTCTCTCTAAATTTTATTGTGAAGGAGATTTTTAAGGATAAGAATTATGTAATTCAGCAGTTAAACAAGTTTAAGGAATTTGAGGAATGCCTTTCGTATACTTGAGTAAGAGGTATGATACTAAGCCAAAGCAATACTCCCTTTGTTCCATTTTAACATCATGATCCCACATCACGGATGTACTACTCATGGGCATACCATCTCCTCGTAAATAAGGAGGGAGCTTCCTCTGACAGAGGAACATCCTCTTTCCCCTTTGCTTCCTTAGCGGGYGCTGTCTTCAGTACATGGAGCAAGGAAATAAAAAGAAGCTGTGGTGCTTTAACAGGGGAAAAATCATTTGTGCTGTGACAGAAAAGCAGGTGACTAACTTGGGCATCAGGGCCCTAGAATGGCTAACACATCACAGAAAAAACTAGAATCTTTTCTAGTAGCACACTTCACTTGAATCCTATTGAGAGAGCTCCCAGCTGTATTCATTAGCATATATTCAGTGGCAGTTGTACTTGTTACAAAAAGAAGATGCTATTTTTAGTGAAAGGAAAACAAACGCAGACTGTCAGTTTCACCAAATCTGGACTATAAATGGTGTGTGTCATATTTTGGTCTTTTGCTAGGACAGATAAAAATCTGTCCCATTTAAACACTGCTTCTGGAGAACACTGCCAAAAATCAGAAGAAACCACAAGTTGTGCAACACAGTGAAGTTCCCAATTTTGAAAATGCTCTCAACTGATCACATCTGTATTGCGATTTAATAAAGTATTTTGTTTTTTTCCCCACAAAAATTATTTGAAGATCTATTAGCATTCCTGCAAAGGCAGTCACATTTAATTCTACATATCATTACTATTTTAAAAGCAGATTTCCATTCCTTATTTTACAGCAGACATTTTATAAGCACAGGGAGTGGTACTTAGTGAATAATAGCTGTCTGGCGAATGCTATGTGTCTGTCAAATCACCATGATTCTGGGGTGGAATGAACAGTTTTCTCTCAATCCAGCTGTCATATTCTCAATTTATTTTTACATAAGGAAGATGCATTTTCAAAAAGAGCAGAGTCACACACAACGTTTCTCTAAAGGTATACTGCTTGCTGACATTCCTTTAATTTTTCTTTTCTAATGATCATTATAAAGCTGATAATAAATAGATATCATTTGGTTTTCTGAATGCAGTTCTTTCATTATCCAAAAATATGACACCGTTTGCTTCCAAAACAGCAACTTCTAAAACAACACATTTTTCAAAGGAAGGAAGGATTTTATTACATTGTTTTCTTACCTTTTATGTGCTTCTGTGAGTGACTTCTCTTCATTTTCTTGGTCTATTTTAGCTGTAAAAATACAGGAAAATAATTTGCTACAAGATGAAAGATACAGATGCTGTTTTATGATAACGTTCACTGTAAATATGTCATAAGTCTTGTATCTATTAATATATTAAAAACACTTGAAAATGTACTGATTTACATCAATTCTGAGAAAACTACTCAAATTATGATATCCCCATGAAAATAACTCAAAGCAAATTTTAAGAAAAATAAAATTAAAAATTCCCCCAGTAATATAAACAACAGCAACCAACTCATGAAAATAACTCTGAAAATTTAATGAATACAGGAATTTGTCAACCAAGAGGAGGAAGAAAATCTGAATGAAAAGTAGGAAGGTTCAGCCTCCCACTCATTCTAAAAGTTGTTTGAAAGTTAAAAATAAAAGCTCTCTTTCCCCAAATAGTTTAGTTTAGGAATGGGCATTCCTAAGCAAGAAAGAATCAGGATGTATTAATTACTCGAATACTAGAACCACTGTGCACACAGATTGAAAACATGACTGTTTTTATACAGTGAAAGGAAATTACCATTTCATGAAGAAAATTCAAAATACTCAACTGTCATTGCTACATATTGGTGAAAAATGATCTATTTTCCACACATTTTCTTACGTTTTATTTTGTACCCATTTTACTTAATATAGATGGGAATTTTGATATACAAAATCTCCAGGAATGCGCACACTAACTTAGGCATCATCAGTGTGCCAAGCGATAGCACAAACTGGCTGTGCACATATGCTTAGGTAAGACTTATACTTGTATATACACTGTATACATTCATATAGCATACCTAAAGTCCCATTTATGATCTGCATGTTTTAGTCAAAAGCGTTTTAGTTTGGAACTTGATTCCCCTTTTTGGTCTGTTAGAGTACTGCCCTGCTAACTTTCAAGGAAAAGTTTAAGATTCACTTCCAGGGAGTCAGTGGGCTTTGCGGTATGCAGAAGCTCCGAATTTTCCTGAAGACAAACGCCAGTTCCACAGAATTTACATGAAAAACTGAAAAACAGGCACAAACTTTTAAACTACCTTTTCTTCATTCTACTTTCCTGCATAGCTCTACAATAATAATTATTTTTCCATATTGCAGATGTACCACCAYTGAAATAGGAAATGCTGGATTTAAATTTGGCACAAGTGAGAATAACAACGGAATTATTAGGGAAGAAAAATAATCACTATTTTTCTGCTATGATGTTTCAATCAAAACCACTTTAGAAACATACACTAACACTAAAATAGGCATGGGAAACCCGCAGCAAAAATTCAGAAATGGAGTTTCCCTTTTTCTCCCTCCCAGTCAGAACAAGGATCAGAACTATGGGTCTGACCCTGCAAATGCTTGTTACTATCTATATGTAGTCCTCCCAGTAGGGTGAGCAGGGCCTGGATTACTTACAACAGCAAACATTGTATCTAGTAATGATTATTTGAAGGCTCAGACCCCACCATTGTTTTGCTTAAAACAAAAAAATCCCAGCAAACCACAGGAAACTTGAGGGAGAGCTGGGTAAACGTTCTCAAGAAAACTCAAGAGCACGTGAAGTCTGCCTGATTACGGGTTTCATTACCGACTTGAAACTTGGCCCAGATTCTTCAAAAGGTCTGTGAGGGCTCACAACCCTTTTGAGTGAACCTGGGCCCAGTGTTGAGTGAATCTGGGCTGACTTATAGTTTTGCATGAAAGCCTTGCCTTGCTTTGGATGTGAAACCAGGTGAAAACCGGCAGCTTTGACAGTTTTTTTTTTTTTTTTTCCTCTCCATACATTGATCCTGGAAGTCAAGGTATTATATGTTGTAAAATTGCATGGTACAAGAGAGAAGAAACTGCACACAAAATCCCTGGATGTAAGGAGCTTCGATATCTTATTCTGGGCTAACACTTTCACTAAGTATCTTCGCATGCAATTCCTAAAACAAATAATTCTATTACTGAAATATTTAACTTAGACTCTGCTCAGTTAAACGATTTTTGGAAATGGAAGATAGCATGCTCTAGCTTATGACAGTCTTTTAGTATACATATCATATTTGAAGGATATAATACTTTTCATCATTTCCAAGACTGATGGGTCATAGCAGCAGCATCTGAGCTGGCTAGGTGTTTTTTTTTCCCCTTCCTTTCCTCCCACACCATTCTGCACATGCTTACAAAGAATTGTTTACCAGACAACAATGGGGAAAACATTCCATGATTCATTTTTAGAAGGAGTGCAAGCACAACAAATTGTACCTGGCTCTTAAAAGTAGGGTTTAAAATGTCTCCATTCTGAAGCAACTTTGGCTTCAATTCTAATTTAAAAAGGCAAGTTACTATTGATGGTACAGAGAGGAAATAAAAAAATACTTCAAGTATCTGTACTTTTAATCACTTCATTGAGAAGGGAATATTGCACAAAGAAAAGAATCTTGAAAATCCCTGAATGATGCAGATGCATGTAATAGCATTTTTAAAAAAAGTAATACATACATACATGCATGGCAGCTAATATACTTGAATAGAGAGATTTCATCCTGCATCAGATCAACTTGCAGCATTAGCAGAGTTTTTCAGGAAAGAATTTACTCTAAAAGAAAATTCCCTTTTAGAACGTTCCAAATACATAATGACACTTCTAAACCTTTTGCACATTATCAAAAAATTATTATTCAGGTGAGAATCTGACTTGTAGTCCATTTACTTTCTTATTTTTCTAGATGCAAAAGGTTACAGAACAGCATTAAAATGATTCTACTTTAGCAAGATGACAGGTGTTACCAGTGAAAGAGAAGAAAATAGAGTACAGTCAGGGAGCTGCATCTCAGTCTAAAGCAAATATTCAGAAGACTACTTTTGCAGTAGCACTACAGTAAACATCTCAAAATTATACATAGTGGCTAGTCAAAGGCAGATATTAAAATTTAACCAGCAARGGAAGGCATCTTCTTTGTATGAAAAGCACAGAAATATCACTGTCATCTGAATACAATGGAATAACCATTAGATGCTGTAGCAATATGAGATTCTTATACTTTCTGGAATTGAGCACCAATATGATTCTAGGGATTATCAATATTCCACTCTGTACTAATCTCCCCACTGGTAAACTGCTTTCAACCCATGTTTCTGCTGGTGTAGGGAAAAATAAATCCAGAATTAAGAATCCAGTGTGAGGATACAGCTTCCAAAAAGTTCCAAACATTTCTGAATATTAAGGTTATGATGATAGATTCAGTTGAAGAGTCTCACAGTGCATTAGAATTTACCATTTCATTCAGTATAATGCATCTTTACTCTCATTTCTGCCTCTAAAGCAGTTCATCACAACTAGTAGGGAGAACGCCTGAAAAGCACCAGTTTGACATTCTTCCTTGYTGGCAAGCCTATACCAATTAAGTCCTGAATACAAGCTTCAGAAAGGTGCCCATGAGGAGACAAGAGTGCTGAGAGAAAACTGTATTTCTTTTTACAGAAGAAAACTCTTCCAACGGGTGAAGCAAACTAGAGAAAATTCCTACCCATTTCATAGTGATCCTATGGAATCTGCAGAATTATGGCAACAGCCAGGGCAGGCAAATCGGTCATTCGCACGTGTACAGTGGCACCTGAGCACACCTGGGCCCCTTAGCTCTGCCACTAAAAATTCTCCTTCTCTGTCCTCAGGAAGSAAGATTAGTTCAGAAAATCTTAGAGCTTTCCTCTGAAATGGATTAAAAGCCACATCTGCTTTTGCATATATTCAGAATCCTTCAGGTGACTATAGTAGTGATTGTTTGTAGGCTCTTATGGCAGATGGAGCAGTTTCTGTTCTTGGGTCAGTGATCTTTCCCAAATGAAAATATTCCATATTTTATTGACTCATCGTCTTCTCTCCAGTCTCCTGCTTGGAGTAGTTTTCTTGATCGCTGACACTAATTAACTAAACAGCCTCCAAAGACACTGTTCCAAACATATTAAAGAATATATTATACCAGGAAATAGTAGTCCCTATATTTTATGCAATGCAGCAGGGAGTAGAAATAAAACTTAGTTTTATATCTCTGCTTGCATACTTTCAATATCTTGTAGGGCTTTATATGCAGCTCTCATAATCCTGAAAGCATATATATCCTGTAAAATATATTAAAAAGGATATATTTGAAAAACAACCCCAGGGCATTTCAAAAAACATTACCATACTAAACAAAGAACATTTTAGAGTGAAAGTGACCTCTTTTGGAGCAAGCTAGAGGAGCTGCTGTAATCTAGTATCTACTGTGTACACTGAATTAGTTATCTAATTTCCTTTTCAATACTTCTTTTGAAATGTCTTAATGCCTTCTTGCGCGATGATGTTCCACTGTTTGCCTGCTTTTTCCATTAAGATACCTTCATATTATTTAATATTTGTCTCCCTTTAGAGCAAGGCCTATACTTCCTAAATACTTTATATATTTGGTCAAAATTCAAGTACATTCCTTCCTCCCTATGTCATTCTTTCCCAAGAACTAGGATTGTACTGTATCCCAGACTCTTCAGTCAATTCTTTTAACTACAGGGTATATGTATTCCATTAAAATTTACTCATGTCAGATCTTCTAAATGTCTATCATTATTTTTTTGTAATTTCTTTAATTTACTGTTTGATGCTTTATAACCGGGGCATAAAACTTGACTTCAAGAAAATCAAGATGATCTTTCAAACCAGGCCTCACAAACAAAGTCTAATTAATTAATTTAATTCACAAAAGCTCTGTTGTTATCAATATATACCTGCATTCCAGAATGATATATGCCTTTATTCTATGTTTGCTCTTCCAATTCTTTTAGATTCCAGTCCTGCAAAGATTACCTATACACTTCTGCAAAGACACATATGTGAATAGCCATACTGAAGTCACATAGGCATTTAAGAAAATCTGAAGCATCTCAGATAACTGAATGTGAGAAGTATACACAGGAATCCTAGAAAATGACTGTGTTCAGCAAAACACAAAACAGTATCATTCACTTTTCTGTAAATAGTCTTTTTTTTTTTTTAAAAAAAAAGAAGCCTAGAAGATGAAATTAAATGAAGAGCAGTTCAAAGATAAATACATAAGTCACCATGAATTGCCCCACTGACCTCAATGGCAAGTGGTATTTCAGACATATTATGCTAAATTCTTTACAGGAATCAAGCCACTCTGTGAACTAAGAACATTTTCAAGTATATTTTCATTTCTGTCCAGCAAACTTTTTATGCTATTCTCCTCCAAATTTAAATCATTATACCTTCAACATTAAATCTCATTAAAAAGGTGGTTTACATTAATATAAACAGACTCTCTATTTTCTGTATGTACAGACATTGTATATAACTTCTGTTGTCTCTATTTTCTCAGTTCTTGCAGTTTCTTGTTTGAAAATGCAGCATTTCATTCTTTACCCCCTCTTCCAGACAATTTAACAAATCTAAGAAATATTTGCCCTAAGACTAACTGGGAGGTTAAAAACTTACAGCAGTTCTTTTAATCTGAGACTATTCCATCCTTGTGCTATAGACATATTATTGAAAGCAGTGGAATTAGAAATCTTTTTTACTGAAAAAAGAAAAATCTCTATAAATCTTTCCAAACCTTTGCTTTTCCAGGATCTTTATAGAGAACATATCTTTTTCCCCAGTGGTGCTGAGTGAATATTAGCTGGAACTAGTGAAAATAAATCAAGTATCTCCTGGAGCAGGGCTACCAACTTGAAAACAAAACAAAAACAAAAAAAGCCATAAAATCCCAAAGCTGAGGGACAGCCTTTCTTAAAAGGAATGTGGAAGGTAGCATAGTCATCCCTCTGCTGACCCAGACCTTGAGATGGCCATCAGAGGCCATGAGGATACCTTCTGCAGGTATCTCATACATGTGACCAGGTGAGAAAGAAAGCAGAGACAGAAGAAAGACACAGGATGAACAGCCACCACAAACAGAGGCATTTAGTTACACTGGTACAACAATCTAATGTCCATGCCTACAGGAACTTTGCCAGAGCTCCTAATCTTAAGACGTTCCATTCTTCTCCGTGGTAGATGTGATTTTCAAATGCTCTAAAAAACCACTAAATTAATACTTATGGCTATTTTATTTGGACATCAGCATACCATTCAACACCATATTTTTGAAATATCTGACAACATTAACTATCAAAGACATCAGGATCACTAGAAAGGTCTTAAAACCCCTCTTTCTTCCCCCCTTGGGTCTTACTAATGTGTTTTGTCTTAATTTTTTAAAGTTTGTTGTTGTTCATTCTCTTTGTATGTTTTATTTTTGCTATAATGAACTCTAATGTGGTGGGGGACACGAGCGGCACTGGGAAGAACTAAGCAGTCATTAACGATAGAAAATACCAAAAAAGAAATGGGTTTTGCGTAAGACTAAGGGAGAATAATTAATCTTTAAATGATGACAGGACTGGTACTTAGTGGCTTCGTAAAAAAAAAAGTATTAAAACTTAAGCTTAAAATTGAATATGCAATAACACCAGGAGCTTCATGAAAAAAATATACTCAAAATAACAGTAAATAAGGATTATCCATACTTGTGCATGCAAAAGTACTAGATAAACACAATTTTTAAAAAAGATATACCTTTTGGTTCAAATTCAGAAATGATTTTGAGTAGACCAAGTCACACTAAGAGGACATCTATCCTAGATTCAAACATCCATCTAAGAACTTTTGACCCATCAGAACTTTTTGTTGTTGGCCTGTGTTATGATCTTGACCCAGTGATTACTGTCTGCAGTCACTGTCTGGCCCCAAACTTTGTTGCAATTTAAGCTATTTCTGCTGAATCAGTTTCAAAGGACTATGAGTAAGGAGATGCATGCAACTGCCATCCCTTCTGATCTCCTGATCTCTCTTAAGGGAATATCACAACTTCTCAGGTAATTGAATACAGGAATGCATCTGAGTAATCTCAGATGGAAGGCAACAAGAATCCTTTCATCTGCTTGTCTATGTTCTAAATCTTTTTGCTTTTTTCTCTTTTTATTTAAAGTGTTAACTAGTATTTGTTTATAATTAGCTATGAACGTGCTTTCCAGTAACTTTCAAGTGGAGCCAGGATTTTATTTTTTTTTGACAGATACAATGCCTTTACAATGAGTCATTACAGCTGCGCTGCCATAGTTTTGAGAATTTCTATTCACACTGAACAAAGGTCCAAGAACATTTGGATGGCTTATTATTATTATCTGGTATATCACCCTAAGAAGGTTTTGCAGTGGAAGAAAGCAGGATTTCTTCTGGGAATCCCAGCAGGATTCCCACGTCCTTCTAGATTTCCTACAACAAATTCACAGAAAGTTGTGGGCAGAGAGAACATCCACTCCCTCTCCCCCATTTTCTAACACTTTCATGCATACATGAAACAGAACATTTAAATACTTCATTTAGGCCCCAATTTCTTCAAGATAACTGCTGATGGAGTATCTAATATGCTGGGCATTTTTCTAAATATGTTGTTCCAGATTTTCCAACAGCTATAAGATAAACACATGCACATTTGTATTTATTCCAATCAATAGCACTTCACAGTGACTTTACACTCTCACACAACAGGAAAAACTCAAATTATATGGTATCGCCACAAATTATGAGTAAGATCTGTGGAACCACAGCTTAAACTTTTAATGAATATGTAATTACTGAAACAAAAACTTTAAGGCTATTTTATCAACAACAGACTAAATAAAAGGAGACTCTCCAAAGAAATGACTACTTTAATTAAGGATCAAAATCCAGGAAAAGTCCTACCTACCCCTCATAATCTTTCTCACAACCCTTCTGACTTTTTGAGTTTTAAGCAAGAGGTGTCAGAAAAGTTGCCACAGGGATAACTGGCTTGTGGCAGCCAAGTGTTCATAGCAATGTCTCTTTTTGATCCTTTGATGTTGGCTCTTCCTATCATTGTGAAGCAGAATTCACCAAGCATTGGATTGTTCATCCACTAACAGGGAACGTGAGCTGGGTTTAGATTGTCATGAGGCAGGTTAGTTTTACCCTATTGATGGTGTGTTGTTACAATAGTAATCCTGCTCAGTACGAGAGGAACCGCAGGTTCAGACATTTGGTGTATGTGCTTGGCTGAGGAGCCACTGGAGCAAGGCTACCATCTGTGATATTTGCTCTTCCAGTGCCCTCTTTTAATTCATCTCTGTCTGGTAAAGGACAGGTTATCTATCACCCTCTGAAAGATGACATCTACTGTCATATGAACAGGAGGGTGAACGGGGGACCCAAATCCAAGACTTCTGAAAAGATGTCACACCATCATGCTCTAATCATGTGCATTTAGGAACTACTCACTATAATGTTGTTATATGTCACATTTGAAGCAGTGAAATATGTTGTATTTCATGTGCATATTTGAGTACCTCCTCTAAACCTACCTCACCGTCTTCCCTGCCACTGATTCAAAAATCCAGAACAGTCTCAGTCAGGTCAGGACTAGGTAGCAAACAGACTATTATTTACCATATCTAGAACTAAATGTATGTTATTATGTACAGTGACGATACTGCAAGATTTTTCAGGCCTGATTTAAAAGGAAGACTGTCCAGCTGTAAGCCTGCATCCTGCAGCACTGGAGCCCTGCCATGCTGACTAGTGCCAACGCAGAGGCTAAGTAGTCTTACTTAAGCTTTACTGTCTCCGTTTTTCCTTCTCCATCCCAAGAACTAAATGGTAAAATCAAAGTTATTTGAAAAGATCTTGGGTGTCACTGGAGAAAGGATGTAAAACATGTATTAATTTTTTTTTCTAATTATCCACAAGGTTTTCACTAACTTCTAGTAATGCTTGAATTTGCTGCATTCATTCAGAATTTTTGAGGGTAGATGGTCTGTATCAGTTTCTTGTTACTCTGACACTCATGGTATTGCCCTTTTCCCAATTAAAGCCAATATACCTTTTTACTGTACCACACCTGTGCTGTCCACAATGGACAACCTATAACCATATCTTTGGATGTGCATAAAAATGCTTAAATGAGGTCTTGTGCCAAAGGAACAGATAGCTGCCATCCCCACTCTAAAGGTTTGGCCTTTCATGTCTTGGCCTTGTCTTTGAGGCAGGTGAGGCTAATTCATTGAAGCCTGTTTAGTGTTGCAAATACAAAACAATGTGAATTAGGATTATTATGTAATAATGCACACCAGTGGAGGTGCTGACAATGGAGGTAAGGACAAGTTTATACAATACTGACGTTAAGCTATTTATTAGCATTAACATGTCAGTGCGAGATTAAAAAAAATACTTTCAGCACTCAAAGAACTAGTTTAAAAAGCTGTTTCAATAATCCAATGAAAAGAATACTAACATAGAAATGTAAACATTCACAGAATTAATTTGTTTTAGTGCAAATTCCTCCATCTTTTGTTCTAGTGTTTGTATGTTGCTCCTCCTTCATATTCCTCCAATAATCTTTTAAAATGAAAAACTTTGATTTTTTTATCCTACTAATGAATACATTTTGCTAATAAAAATATTTAAAGTGAATGCCTCCACATAACTACAAATATTCAAACCTTTTAATGGTCTGGTACTTTTTTTGTTTAAGCAAAACAAAGATATTTCTTAGCATATATTCCTAATAATATTTTTACTCATAGAATTATTTTTTAAAAAATTAAGAAGTAATGCTATGTTCTCCATTATATTAATCAAATTATAAAAGCAACATTTAAAGAAAGTGGAATCTGCAAAATCAATCATTCTGGACTTAGACAATGCCAAAATTAAGATTACCCTAGCAATGTTCATTTGGCAATCATCTGTACTGCTTCTTCTGGAGCCAGGAACTGAACCCAGCCATCCAAGATTCAGCCTGATGCTTTAGTCTCATTCACAATCCATCATCTGTTGATGCACAGCCTTTTGCTGCTTAACCTAAAAGAGCAAGTCATGGCCAACTATCTGGTTGCAACTACAGAGATAAATACAACACACTTTGTGATTTATACGTCCATTTACTAAAGGTTTGGAAACTGGATTCAGAGACTGGATTGCTGAATGCTGTTCCTGGCAAAAGAGGGAGACTGTTACAGACAGTTCACCCCAGAGGACAATTTTAGCATCTTTATTCTGCAGGACTACAAGGACGTGGCTAGAATTTAGGTTTGGAGAGTAGTCTGTATTCCTGGGTCCAGCCAAATGAAGCCTTGTGCAGGCATTCACTAACAATAGCAGGATTACAGAATTTTGTAAAACACAACTAGAAAGAAGCTAAGATTGAATGATGACCTTGCTCACTCTAACTTACAAACATACCAGAATTATTCCAAATATTTTTTGATAAACTAGCTAAGCACCTGAAAATTAGGTATTTACTTCTTCTATAAGCAGTCCATTCTAGTGCTTAAATAATCCAGAAAGAAATTATAAATTAAATAATCCAAATTATAATGCTTTTTCTAAAGTCTAAAATAAATGATACTGGTTTGGCTTCTGAATATGATATCAGATGACCTCCTCAGCTTACAAGTCTGTGACACTAACACAATTTTTAGTAACTACCTGGAAAAGCTGTGATTCAAACATACTGCCTCTTCCTAGGTGCCAAACCAGACCTACTTTTCTAAGGAGTGGCAGCTGCTGCCTCCTATCAGAAGTTTCCTGCCTTGTCAGGCTGACAAGTACACACAGCCTAGCTGGAGTCCCATCAGCAATCACCTGAAGGCTGCTTTCCACTGCAAGTTTAACTACAGTTAAAACCGGAGTGTTGTGACTCATTTGTGGGCTATCCACACTCATTCTTCTGAGAGCTGACTGTGCTACCATGTGGGGACAAAGTTAAAGGACTAAACTGCTAATGAGACACCTCTGTAATCTGCACGCTGACTGGTGCCCTCCAGTACTTTCCCACTTGTGGTTGTCCCCCACCTGTCCATCCTGAGGAGGCAGACACACTGCCCCACAACCCCGTGGAAAAGAAGCAGTAGACTCAGCTTTTTGAGCCAGTGGATGTGATCTCAGATTTTTTGTGTCCCTATCCCACCCACAACTAAGATCTTAAGGGACAGGATTCTCAAATAGTGTTTTCCATTGTAATCTATCTTATTCAGACTATGATAACTCATATGGAGTAACTTACTGACAGAAAACTTCACTGAAGGCATACCCTATATTGAGCACAAGCAAATAGTACTTTTCAGATGCTGGCAATTTGGCCTGAAAAACTTCTCATTGGAACAGGATCATTTATCTACTAAATATCAGACTTATGTTTCATATCACTCAAATACTGGAAACCTTCAAGGAAATGGTTAGAAATATGTAACAAAAAACAACATGCCTTTTAAGACTCTTACACACTTTGACAAATTTTTTCACAAACTCCTTCTGGAAGTAGCTTAATCTAAAAAGACGACAACAACAACAACAACAACAACAACAACAACAACAACAACAACAACAACAACATCCCCTGCAGCTATGGAGAATTTCAGCACAAATGATTAACATTTGAATAAAGGTAAAAAACCACGTGTTATATATCTTTTGACAGATGGTTTGCAGCATGTGGTCTCCAAAAAGAGAAGGACAGAAAACAAGGGAGAACAGAGAGGGTTGCCAGGGAGGTCTCAAGGCACACAGGCTCTCAGCAATGCATAGGCTAGAGCATGCTTGCAAATATCCTCTGGATATGGAGTCTGATACAGAGAGGATACAACAGATAGTTTGATCGTCTGTTAAGCAGAGTGATCAATTTAAAAATGACACCGAGGTCCATCAGAAAAGGGACTGGGACCCTTTGACTATTAGTTTATTTTGATGAATTATGCTGATGATTTAGCCTACTCACTAGCAAGGCAAGAGCCAGACCACCTCAATCATATATCCCACTAGCACTTTCATTTAAAATGTTATGACCCTGAACACATTCCTTGCTTCTTCCCCTTCTTCATCCTTTTACTGGAATAATCTTTAAAAGTAAGCTAAAAGAACTGTAATATATGGCCTTTTTTTGACTCTGATGAACCTAATAAATGTGTTAACATTAAAAAAAGAACAGATTTTTATTAATAGTAACAATCAGCTTGACTGGTAACAATAACTTAATTCAAAGTTACATAACTGTGCCAGACAGTAACTATTCTTATAAAGTAGTGCCTTTCTAACTCCTTGCCAGGGATATTTAATTTGATGTCCAAATTTCTTGCCTATGGGAAAACCATTTTCCATTTTAGCTGCTAGCAACAAGTACAAGTGAATATGTTGTAAATATCTAGCTACTTTGAACTTTTGGGTCCCATTATGCACACAAGTTATCTACTCTGAAAAGGCATCATATAAACATGCCAAATTGTTCAACCCTATGAAAAATGCTTTTCATCTGAATTATAAGTTAAAACTTTTTCTGACTTTAGAGAAACTGGAACTCGGAAAGATAAAAACTTAAAGCTTGATTTTTCTTTGCCCAGAGCATATGTTATATAAACACAAATCCCCAAAAGGTGCCAAGAATTGTCCTTCTGTTTTTCTAAATGATCATGTGTGCAGTCTAGCTGAAAAGACTCATCGATTATGTCTACATAAACAACAAAAGCCCTTAGAAAAAATATCTAGATCAAAAGCCTGTCAAACACTGAACAGGAAAGAGAAATCCTGCTTTAAACATGGCCTCTTTCAAGTCTGAATTCAATCCCATGAAGTAAAAACAAAGGATTTCATAATGAAAGGTATTTAAAATTACTTTATTTTTGGAACTTAACCAGGGATTCTTTTTTCCTATATGTTAACCTTTGTCTTTCTTATATTGTGATGAATTCTGAAAAGTAGTCCTTGTAGTTTTAAATAAATATAGTAATTGTTTATTCACAACACATTTATAGTCACAATTCTCAATTCTGATTATTTCTATTAAAATACAACAATGATAACTTACTGACATTATGTGTTTTTTCTTTTGTCAGTGACCTGGCAATATCCACTATTAGCATGGGAACATAGTATAGTTCTTTGGATGAGATGAATTTGTATATCTTTTTTCTTACTTTCCCAAAATACAGACACATAAGCAAGGAAGGAAATCATACATCCTTGCAAAAATAGAACAGATTACTATTGCTTATCCTCTGTAAATACCCTCTGGAATTCATAGTCAAAAACTGTAAGCAGGCTAAAACACAGAGTCAGATACTTCTAAGACTGTTAAAACTTTCTAAAAGAAGTGAAAGAAATCTAACAGATGTATGTAATATATAACATAATATAACCCCTGTATTTGATTTGTTACTCTCTTATTAAGGTTAATGTGCAAATGTGGTGTGATTTACAGTACACCGTTAGCAACCTATGTCAGACTAACAAGTGATTTGAGTGTCCTCTATTTACATATATCAATAATAATACAAATCTAATGTAAAACACTAGCTACACATTTAACCATGCCACTAATGTAACATTTATATATCACATACGCTGCACGACACAGCATTGTGTTTGCCAGGCTTTGGGAACTGACTTTTGTCTTAGGAAACATCGATTAACGTTTGATGGTTCAAAGCAGTGTTTTTGCAATAATCACATATACAAATTGCTAACTGAATTTACTCACTGAAATCAGGAGTCCCATAGTGTGGATCAGTGTATATTAGAATATATATATTCCATTTTTAAATTGTTCAGATAGATGCTCATCTTGAATATTCCAATCAAGAAAAGATAAACGTGTACCTGACTTGACCTCTCAAACAACGGACAGTCAGTCAACAACGATTCCTATAAACAATAGCCAATTAACAGAGGTCTAGGCTAAAGAATTACTGAGAGCTATGTTGAATAAGCAGTGGAAACTGACTTTTCACATAACTTACCTGATTAGGAGGTAACAGATCTGCCTCCCACTACAAAATGCAATATCAAAGTAGAACGAGTGGCAACGTGGCCAGGAAGGTTAAAAAGAAATGGGTGTATACTCACTAGGCCATTTTCACCCTCGTACATTGAACTCTAAATTCTATTAAAAAAAATGAACTGGTCAAGAGAGAATATACTCAGAGCAGTATTTCAAAAGATGCTCCGATATACCTCTAGTCAGCCATTAAAGTTATCCACTCCTCCCACAGTCTTGTAAAAGAAGAGTCTAGCAAAGCATTGCAAGGATAAGTCTATTTGCTGTTAATATGCTTTCCTTCTAGCACTCAAGATGCCAGTTCATCATGGATACTTCTAATGTATTTTCTCTTGCAGCATTTTCCACTAATCACATCCAAGTATTTCATATGGATTTGCCTTATATCTGGAAAACCTGTAACTACTTTTGTTACACATACACCATGTTTTTGGCACGTACAAAAGWAGTACTTTGGAAAGAAGTTAATGAAACAGATCCAGCTTCAATAATTTTTCAAGGAACAAAGGCTGTAAATTGTTTTCTGCTAGAATGTTGAACTTATCAGAAGATCACACACTCGAGCCAATAGCATTTGTCTTTGCTGTCATACAGAAGACAATGAGTCACCTACAGTACAACAGAGTCATCTTGCAAATCTTTAGAACTGTGTGGCATCTGATTAAACTAATCCACATCTTTCTATGACACCAGAATAAACAGTCCCTTTCTCACAATGTATAAACATTGTTCCTATAACTTTCCTTTGAAATGTCATGAAAAGGTTAAATGACGATTCATTATTTACCTTGACTAATGAATTGCTCCATGCTGTCTTTGAAAGGCTGGAGGTGCTCTTCTAGTGATAGCTGATAAACTTTTGCTGCTTCTGTCTCACATACTGAAATTGAAGTAATAGATTAGTTTAGGATGACACATTATGGTATAGCTATGCATACTGTATTAAAAGATGCTCTTGAATTAGTGCATCTCCAGTGACATGGCTAGAATATGGGCTTCAAACACACTATTTCAAATATAAACAGTATAATAATATATTCAGAAGCTGTTATGTTCCTAGTCAAATGTTTTTAACCAAAATACAAAGAGAAGATGGCCAGTGTAACTTTTAGGTTAAATGAGCAGTAGTGGAACTGAATAAAAGAATCCAATTGTTTTAAAGGAGAAAGACTATTTTAAGAGTATTAAAGTTATGTGAAGAAAATTATAAACTCAGATCTCAGACCATGCTGATACACCTGGACTCAAGAGAGGATACCTTAGCCAAAAAAAAAAGTTCAGGTGCAAAATCTGCACTGAAAAGTAGGAAGGACCTTAATTTAGCGAGTAAAGCATAGATGAGGGCTTGATACCTGCTAAAATCACAAGTGTGGTGAAGTGTCTTGCATTGTTCAAGGGTAATTGTGCAAAATGTTTAAAGTACAAGAATAGTTATCATAGCCTGAACTCTATGACAGACCTGGGACAGACTGGTTCTTACTGAACTCGAGTCTAGGGCAAGGAAGCTAGAGCCTGAAGCAGTCCTGACACAGACTAGTCACTGACAAGTTAATATGATCGTGCTCCCACCAGCTACCCAAATTAACAGTTTGGGGCAACAGAAGACATGACACTACTTTGGGAGAATGCTAAGCTCTGATCTGTATTACAGTGGAAATCTCTTCAAGTGGTGATAAATTCCCATCACCTTTCAACACAAATGAATCCTGCTCGATTCTGCCTCAAAATTTCCAATAAAAATGCACACCTACAAAAATGCATTATCCTCATTTACTCTCCAGGATTTGTTTCAGGTAAACATGATTATTTCTGTGTGTTTAAATACAGAAGAATAGTTAGACATACATTAAAAAAAATTGAAGTAGTAGAATGCACTATCATAATGATCTCCTTTAAATAAAAGTAAATGATGTCTACAATAGCATCAATCCAAATATCTACAGATGAGGATTGCAGTCTGTTTTTGAGAACCAGAAATAATAGGTAGATGTATCACTTAAATGTATCACTGTTACACACACTAAAAATGTGATTCTGTAAAATCTGAAATGATTTCAGAAAAAGAAAAATCAGAAACCAGCCATCTTCTCATTCACACTTAACTAAGCACAAACTTACAATCTATAAATAATACCACTGCCTATTTTCCAGCAAAAAGTTAATGATATGTCCAAAAGAACATGGTGGTATAGCAATTAAAGTGCCACAAATCCAGGGGTTCATTGCTTGTGACGATTGCTGGCCAGCCAACCCATTGCAGATGGGTACCTAGTCATTCAAGCTAGAAAGCCAAAAGGTAAACAGACAGGATGGTAGTCACAACACCTTTTCTACTGTTAGCTGTATAAATTGATTTGTCTCAACTGTACTACTACTCTGGTCTCCTAGGTCTGGGACACATCCTTGCAGGATACAGCTTTGGATCCCAGAGGCACTGTTTAATCATTGTTTCTCTTAGGTGTAATTCATCAAAGACAATTAGAGAAACTAATTTTTAAAATGCACACAGACAGAAAGGGAAACTGACTCAAATCAAACATTCTGTAAATCCACACAAATGGAGTTATGCCAGGGTGATGATAACAATTTCAGTCTCATATTTTTATTTAGCTTAGAACAAAATCAAAATAACTACCAGAAGATTTTTAGAAAAAAAAAGTTAAATGAATAAATGTTTTAATTAAACCAGCAACCCTGCCTATGAAACAATATTTTAAAAATAACCCCACAAATATTATGCATTATCACATAGACAAGCTTATAAAACATTCAGTCATATGCTAAGTCAGTTATGAAAATGGAATTATTGCTGTATGTGAAATGTTTCTAAGGTTGGAGAAAACTCTTCCTTTATCTGATAAATCTTGGTCAAACATAGCTTGTAAAAGCACCAATGATTCACAGTTCTTTTGCTGTACTGATGTTTTTGCTATATCTAAAGACTGTGCAAAAAAATATTAAGGTGTGTTTACACTTCTAGCAAAGAAATTTTTTTTTAATTCCATTTAAAATCTTTTTATAAACAGTATGAAAACAACTTCATCTCAAAAGTTTCCAAAGTATCTTGAAGATTCTTAAACAAATGTTAGTCACCAGGGACCCAAACAACCATGCATTTTCACACAGCATAAAACACGAACAAATAGAGAAGCTATGTACCATTCTGCAAAAGAAAAAATTATGATGGTGACATATGTAGTAAAGAACATCTACTATACCTTTTTCCTATGCAGAAGTAAGTGACAGGGCTGAAAGATGCCATACAACGTGCCATAACACTCCATTTCATATCACTCAAATTCCGTATCTTTTTCCAAGATATGGGTTACACATTCTTCACAGAAGTAAAGCATTTTATTACCTCCATTTAATGTCTGCAACTCAAGAGGAACTCCTGATATCTCAGCTAATTTGTGAGAAGTATAGATCTTATGAGGATATACACCCACCAAGGATCTTAGCCTGTACCCATGCCAATAGCTTGCAGCAGTCCCTTTTCAAAGTCTCTAAAGAAATGCAGATATACCAACTTTTATATTCACTTCACTATGGAAAAGAAGAACACAGGTAGTATTGTCATAATTAAATGTCTAATCTTTCTTTCTTCACCCATTCAGATATCAGAAGCTCTTCCGTGGTTTGTGTGTGCACATGAGTGAAACGGAAAAGGAGTGCAGTTAATGATATCTTTGTTTCTCCAGATCTTCTTCCCCCCCCACCCAAGAAAAGACTAAAATCACTGATGCTCAGAAGAACAAGAGTTCAGATCCATCTCAAGCGCTGACAAGATTCTTTGTTAAAGCACTTCTACAGCTGATGAAAACAAACTCATTAGCACATTTTCAGCCTAGTCTTTCTTTTCACTSTTTACAGGTAAGTTTTTAGCTTAGACTAGAAACAAAGAATATCAACCCTTTGCAGTGCTTCGAGAGGTACAAATTAAACAGAGCTAAGTAGTATTGAGCAGCAGCAGGAGTGAATAGGACGCTCATGGTGTATTTTGTTCCTACGCAGCTACCAATCTATCAAGAAACAGAGCCTAAAAAAAATAACTTAAATCAATTTATGAGAATTACATTAAAGCCAATCTCTGCCTGTCCTATAACCCAGTTATATATTTTTTAAATACCAGTACTTTCATTGAGAACTACAGCAGAGAACTACAGATGATTATTTTCCTTATAACATGTATTTCTGCAAAATGTTTAATTTCCCAGGGTGCTGGAAGTAGCCTTGTGTTTTCAGTGAGGATCATAATAGTTATTGTTCACCTACTGTATCAGGATTATTACAGTGGGAGCATGTGGTTCAAATTCAATTGATCTGAATCAAACTTCAGGCAAATGGTCTTACTTTGACAAACTTAATTCACCCTGTTCCTGGACTGCAAATGATGCATAATTCATTTAAAAGCCAAAAGAAAGCACAGAAGAATCCCTTTTTCTTGCTTTATAGAAGGTAAGGTATCATATGTAACATCCAACTTTTAAAAACAGAGAGAGAAATGCTGTTATTATTACCATACTGCTATCAGTATTATAATCTGCCAGTTTTGATAAAGCTGATGCTTAAAGCAAACTAGCTCTTTGGATGCTTTCTTCATTAAAGAATTAACAGGCCTGTAAGCTCTTCCTAAATCTCCCAGTTCTACAGAGCACTGAATTAATGATGGACTCCCTGCCCAACCTGTTGGATATGGCACTTACTTGTGATGTTTTGTTATTTTTCACCGTGTCTAAAACCCCTCTTTTTGGATGAGATATTGTTATTCCTCACTGTAACTGGAGAAAGCCAAGTGCTATTCATATGAAAGRAACATAAAGCACTAGATAGTTACCAGTATTTCTGCCCAAGTGAAGGAAAAAAAAAAAGAATAAATATCTATCTCAAATGTGTATTTAATAACTCTTAAGCAGTGTGGAAGTGAAACATGCTAAAAAAAGTAAATGAGAATGCCAAAATAATCTTCTACACTCGATTATTTTTTCTCAATTCCATATTCAAACTCATTTCTCTACATACAACAGCCCAGCTAAACATCCCAGATATAAAAGGACTAGGTTTGGCAAAGGGGCTCTGCTGTGAGGAGTTTTCAAAAGTTTTGTCTGAAACAAAAAGCTTGTGTCTTTTCTGATTTCCATCAAGTCACAGACTCCAAGCTTCCTCTGTTATCATCCCTGTTCTCACAGGTTCTGTTATTCTCACGCATTGGGAGATGCACAAGAAACAGAAAAACTTAGACAAAGTAACCCATGTAGGCAGCTCAGCTTATTTTAAGCAGGTTTTAAATTTTCATATAGTGAAAGAATTGAAAGGTGTTCAAGACTTCACAGGTGAGAGTCATATGGGCACTTACAAAGGCCAAAAACTGTTTAGAAGCTTATCTCACAGCCTGGCGTTGCCCAAACAGGAATCAAGAAGAGACACAACTTCTGCACATTGCTTTGCAGGGTGAATGTCTCAGGTCCCTGCAGCCCCCTCTACCCAGTCCACATGCACAGACCTTGTATTTTTCAAAGACTTCAAGTCGTAAGCAAGGGGTGGAAGGGAAAGGTACTCCTCCCTGCACCGACTCTCTGTATCATTAACAGCATATGAGTGCTACTACAGCAATGGAAAAGATCAGCAGTCCATCTAATTTCCTCCTGTCTCTAACATCATGTGCTTCTCAGGACTGTATGGGATGCTCCTGAGAAGCAAGGCCAATGCATTCTTGTGAGGGAAGCTTCCAAGCCTTGGGCAATCCAAACTTGTAGCTTTTTGACAATACATACACAAATCTTTCGAATGCTCCTGATATGGAAATCGATGGGATAATCTTTATTTAAAACCAATCTAAAGATTAAAAAAAAAAATCCCATTCCAGCTGTATCTAATGTCTCAAAAATAGTTTCACCTCATTCATTTTTCCATGTTAAAATACAAACAATTTATCAACATTTTTTGAACCACAGTGTTTGTTTCCTCCATTCTTATTTTTATTTTAGTCTAATACACTAAAACTGTACAAAGTTTCACAGCAACCAATATTGATTGAGAGCCATCTATACAAAAAAGGAACAGAATAGAATAGAAGAGTCAAGAAACATTCCATGCATTGGAATTAAGTGACTTTGGTAAATGATCTAAAATGTACCCCGCTYTCAGGATCAAAAATAGTTGCTTTACTTTTTTAAGGAGGAAAAGGAGAAAAAATTGTTTTCAAGATGCAAGTTTTTTTTAATAAAATTTTTTTGACCTGTTCTATTGGATACTAAATTTTGGCCCTTGGAAGCACAGGCCAAATCTCTGCTAATCCTAAGAGATGCCTTTTTAGAAGAAAATGATGTGAGCAGATGATCAGCTGCTCCTTAGGCTTAATGTAATTGTCTTTGGTCAGAATAATAATGGGCGGTATGATTTTTGTTTCAACATCCCCAAAACATACAGGTTTCATGTCACATCCAAAAGAAACAATAAGAAAGCACATAGAACTTTGAATTATCCTGGGACAGGTAATTAACTGAAGACCATTAGGTTGTTTTGGTTAACCACATCTGAAACCACACACTTATCTAGAAAAGTACTATAGAATTTGGGAGGATTTTCAAAACTGTTTAAGACACATAAGGGCATGAGTTGCATTGACAGCTAATAGACTATTTGTTTTTAAATCTCTAAAGAAGTTTTGAAATTATGTCCCTAATTTTCAGGAGTTCTGAGCACTTAGACTCCTACAGGAGATGTGCCTGTGTTCGACTTGCCTGGAAAGCAGACAGAGTATAACCACTGTTTTCACAACTTCCTCAGTGCTTTTGGTATTCTTTACAGCTACAACCTGTGACTTTAAAAGAAAACTTAGACTTTACCAAAAGGGAAAAATACTGACCTCATCAAAAGACAAACTCTGATGAACTCAGCCACAAGTACAGAAAGAGCTCTTAATTTTCTTGTATTTATTTTTTTGGAATTGTAAAGACTTACACTAGGAACTGCTGAGTCTTCAAGGGCTTCCATAGACAGCTCCTTGTTTGGAGTTTTAAGGACAGTAAAATATGACTCACAGATTGACTGAAAGCCTGGCTTTAGTTTACATCTGGTTTAGGTTTAGGAGTCTGCATGCAGCATAGCTGCAGCAATTAACCCTTTCAGTGACAGCTGAACAAACAGCTAGAACTTGCCTACTCATCAGCTGTATGTCCACAAAAGTAAAGATTTAAGTTGGTTAACACAATAAGCGCTTCTGTAAAGGTAAACTGTGCAGGTAACTGTAGGATTGACCAAAACCCATATTTGTTGCTATATCATTTTGTTACTATTTACCTTGAGAGATTTGGCATTTTATTATAAAAGACTGAAAGCATCTTTGCAACAGAATATGGATCTATGCATCACATCACAGATAAGAGTTAAATATTTTATTTGAAAATGTTAATTGTGAAAATCTTCATTCTGATTTACAACAAAATTATTGACAGAGAATAACAGAAAGACAGACACTTCAAAGTATCTTAAGACAGGAAGTTATTGAAGAGGCAGTGAATTCAAACTCTCAAACTATACACATTTTTCTCCATTTCAGTTCTCTCTCCTCTCTCTCCTGGATGGAGATCCAGCTCCCTGCCCTCTTCTCTTCAAACAGCTTGGAACAGAAGTGTAGTGATACATTCAAAGAAATACTAGGTTTGTGGGAAACCTCTTAGGATAGACTTCATTTCATCCAACTTTAGCTATTTAAAAGATAAATATCCAGATTAGACTTGAGACGTTTCTTAGTGATCAATTTTAGGAGGTGACAAATTGCCTTCCACAGCAGTCCTTTGGTTTTCTATCACCTGTAGTGGGATCCTAAATGACTTAGGCTACTTAACTTTCTGTTAGGTAAAGTGACCTGAAATTAATACTGCCCCTTGAAGGTTCAGTGTCTGATCAAGAAGTACCACTGAAATGTTGCCAAAGTCCTAGCCCCATACCTGTGATGAAGACAGAGTGCCTTCCAAAAGCGAAGAAACATGGGGATCTGGAAGGGTGAGGACGACAATCAAATAGAGTATGGTGCACTTTTCGGATTTTAGCCTGCAAATGTAAATACTACCTATGAAAGAATGGTGGATGTAGCGTGCTTTTACAAAGTAATCCATAGATTCCAAGAATAGGGCATGGGRATGAGAAACCTCTCCCCCAAATTACAGCTAGACTACACTTTTAGGGTTGGTGCCTCTTCCTAGCTTTTAGTGGTAGACTTTACTGAGGCAAGAGGAATGTTTTTGTCAGAATCTAAATAGTTAATAGTTACCCATGTGAATAAGAAAAGGAAAGGGACATCCTATTACCCCTTCTCTATCTACTATACCTAGTCCCATATTGACATGACCCCAAATTCAACTTTAAAAAGACTTTACTGCACAATACCATGCTTCCAATGCTCTGATTTAAACAGCAGGTATTTAAGAGAGAGCACATATCAGCCCTACAACTAGCAGATCCATGCTGAAGAGAGAATTTTAGGTGATAGTAAGAAGCATAGAAAGATTCAGGAAAATAAAGGTATTTTTCCAAGTTACTATGAGGTTTTGGGGTTTTTTTGAAACATATTTTTCAAAATACAAAGTGTTCTGCACATGCTTAACATTTTATAAACATTTTCAATCACATCTATTCAAATCAGAGAGATCTCTGGGCCATGCAGCCTAGCCTCTTATCAACACAGACTTTTCAATGAGTTGTAAGTACTCACAGCAGAAAAAAATCATTATAAAAATAATTTTTAAATTATCATAATTATTTCTTGTAATTAGTTGTCAACCAAAGAAAATAAAGTATGGCAACATTATGACATACAAACAAGTACTGACTTATTCTTGATCAATCTGCACTATATGGTATCATTCATCTTTTCAAAATTTTACCAGATTCATTTTCTGCCTAACATTGTTCTAACTACATTTTAGCTGACATTCAGTGAAAGATTTGCAATGAATGACAACTGATGAATTAGTCTTTAATCTGACTTGTAAGAATAAACTTACTATTGTAAAGCTAAAATGTTAATGTGTAGCCAAAGAACAGTTCTAAACAGTTTAACTTGCCATAAGTGCTTCATAAATTCCATAACTCTCACTGCCATTTTAGTGTCCTACTTCTTTCCTAAACTAAATACCTGTCCTGAAGAATGTAATGGGCCACAAATCCAGTATTTTCCTAAACGACAATTTTACCTCCAATGAGTGACAGAGCTTTAAAGCATTCATTGATTCAAAACATGTTTTCATGTTACTGTGTAAAGAGTCTACTGGACACTGTTGCACAGGCTTGACAGATAAATGGAACAAACGTCTCTTCTTTCTATTTGTGAAAATCTTAGATAGGATTTTCACTGTTCTATAAAGCACTTGGCTCAGTCAATTTTAATTACAAAATTACAGAAATGAAACCATCTTTTTAAGTCTAGAACCATATACTGATAATAATAAATACACAACACAGGACTAATCACTATGAGCCATGCATCACTCTTGTGACCCTGGATGTCCAGTTTTCTTTACATTGTGAGTTGAYTTAAGTCATATGGCAAGTGCTAAGGTTTCTTCTGTGGAATGACATAAGGACAGAAGTCATCACTTGGCATGATTGCATCAAGGAAGGTTGCTGACAGCCAGGAGAGATCAAAAGCAGATCAAGTTGCTTAACAAACTATATGTCACTGAAGTCAAAAAGGCTAAACTGAGAATCCTGGAGAGCTGTGAAATCTGGGGGCAACAGATGGAGCCAAACTCACTCAGTTTGGTAATCAAAAGCTTTATCTGTTCTTTGGTCTTCTATTTCTTAACACATCTAGAATATAAACTTTATCCACAGGGTGTTAAAAAATAAAAACAAAACTGAATATCTGCAAGTTTGGTATGCAGTCTGCAAGTTTGGTTGGTATAGCTTCCATTGTAATCTTAGGTGAGGTGGGTTTTCTTCTTAAATTAAAAAAAAAAAAACATCATAAATTAAATTTATGCCTGATTTATCTTGGAACAGGCACACAACATCCTCTCTGAAAGTCTTTTGGACTTAATCTTTTAATCTGAAATCTTGGAAGAGACTTTATTTTCTATCATTTACAAATGCAAGGCACACAGTTCATAAAACTTAAAAATGGACAAAAGTCTGTACACTCACAAAAGAAAAAAAGCATAAGAGTTTTAATATCAAGTGCCTTTTTAAGCAAATCAACACAACTACTCCTTTAACACAAACATGAGTCCAAGCTTAGAGCTGTAAAACACCATCACAATTATTTTATAGAACCGTAAAGATGATTTGCATCTGCAAGTCTCTGCATATGCTACTGACATGTTTGGATGGAAAAATACAGCATTGCCACAATGAATTGCTATTGTTATGGTCACAAAGCAGTTTTTTATAATAACCTTTCCCCATTTCTTTTTGTTTGTTTGTTTTTGTTGTTTTTTTAAGCTTTCTCGTAATTTTATGAAAGGATTCTTTTGGGTTGATGTTTACTTTTGAACAAACTGATCAAGGAAAATATTAAGATGGAAATAAAATATCTTCAGAAGCTTTTGTTCCTGGGTGAGCAAACACCTCCTTCCTCCATTTTTACTAAGTATGATCTCACTCTGCATGGTTTGCTGTGTATTTGAGGCCAACATGGACAAAATCTTCTTAAACTAGTGGCTCTGCTCGTACCAAAGTTAGGTGCAATTTTAAGTTTTTCACTGATAATTCAAAGTAAAAACCAACCAACCAACCAAAAAGAAGAGTGAAATCTTCTTATGAAATCTTCCATCGAATCACTGATGAAAATGGGGCCAAGGTTACACTCTGCATCCACAAAAATGCATCTCAGTGTAAAACTGTAGTGCATTCATAGGCATCTATTTCTAGGCCTTAAACTTGGGAATGACTGGTATTTCCCAGGAATATTCAACTCATTTACTCTCACTGACTTCAAAAGGAGAGGATCATATTTAGGTTTTTGTCAGAATTTGCTCAGCAACTTACATCCCCCTTCTTGCTCAGTTATTTAATGAGGGAATTGCTCTAGTAAGTCATAGGTTCCAGAAGCAAATTAGCAAATCTAGTAATGTTCTTAAACTAAGAGGTAAACTGCCTTTGAAGTTATTTCATTTATACAGTTAAAAATTGTATTCCAAATTTACTTAATTTGTCTCACTGAAAGCATTAAGTTTTCACTGCTAAGACAATTGGGCTATTGGAATAGCCAGAGTTTTGCAACCATAAGTTATTTTTAACAGAAACTACTTTGAATTTTCCTTTGGAATGAAGTGTCAACATAAAGCATTTCACATCATCCAAGGCTGATGATAAAGCAGTAGGACTGCAGACTGCTATTGAAAGAATCAGTTCATATCGAGGACTGGATACCAAAGGGGGCCAGTGCCATCCCCAGACAGGTTAAGACTAAAGGGAATGAGGAAAAAGTCATGACCGCCAGTTATTGTCCACTTTTGCTAACTAGAGAACAGAGCAATAACCACTGATGTTTTGGCCTAAGGGCTGGAACTGGAAGCACAGAAAGAATTCGATTGCAGTCTCATGGCTGAGCAAAGCATATAATTTCTATTTTTGCAGAACCCCTGCTTTGATCACTACAAAGTCTAGATTTATTCCATAAAAGATT
This sequence comes from Apteryx rowi, assembly GCF_003343035.1. NCBI lineage: Eukaryota > Metazoa > Chordata > Aves > Apterygiformes > Apterygidae > Apteryx > Apteryx rowi. Next base: position 344,512 of record NW_020450845.1, read on the forward strand.
CACACCTGTGTGCAAATTTCAACCTTAATCTAAAAATATTTCAGCTTTTGTCCACAGAAAGACATTTTTGGTGAACTTATGGGGGATAATATCTCCCTCCATGGAAGTTCTTAAAAATGTGCCTGAATTAAAGTAMTTTTCTCAATCAAACCTAAGCATCTTTCTCTTCTGTTTTCCAGCTTAGAGATCAGCCCTCCGATAATTCAAAAGCTGCAAGAACTACAGCAGAAAATAAATCTTCATGGATGAACTGTGGGATTTTTTCTCCCTAAATTGTTCAGGGCAGCAAATAGATGCTGCTTCTGTTTGCTCCTCAGTTACCATATTATGTTTTGTTTAGAGAGCCTTCTTTCTAGGTTGCTCAGRGACTAATGATTTACCAAACCGTTCCTTGGTCTCTAGAGGTTTCGCTTCCAAAGTCAGCAAGACAACAGAAACATRAAGATCGTTTCATTGTTTGATTTGAATCCTTCTCTGCAAGATTTAGTATAATGCTACATACCTGGCCAGTTTGGCAGAGAGCTGCAATAGTAAATATTAGMAAAGGTAGTGAGGAAGTTTTTCAGCTTTTACACAAACTGTACCTTTACTTAAGTTAAACTTAGTGCTTAGTTCCCAATGTTATATGTGATACATGTTCTTTAATGAAGTCTAAGAAATTTATCTTATTTTAAAATGCTGAGTTTATTTAAAGAAATACCATTTCATGAGCATGAGAAATATTACTTCCTTTGCATATTATATTTTAGCAAAGTTGGGTTATTTCAACTGTCTTTAACCATATGCCATATACATTATTTTTTCTTATCCTTTAAATAGTATTTGGACCTAATTATCCATCCACCTTTTTTGTCATGAAATTATCCAAGACTTCACCATTCTTCTTATGGTGAAAGACTTGTTGGATTCAGTTTGGAAAAAAAAAAAAAAAAGCTTTTTTGTTTTGATTTTGATATGAAAGGTCTTGTCTAACTCGGGGGAGGTTGTTTATTTTAACAATGCTTCCTCAGTTTATCTACAGAAAATAGAGAAGTCTTGCTAAAATGATCATGAATAATCAAATCAAGGAAACAAAATACTAATAGAGGAGTCAAAATATAGACAACTATTTTTATACCATCATCTGATTTCTCAAAATGAAAATGGAGGTATGTTGGTAACATATTGTTAGTATGTAAGCTAGATTCAGTACCTCGCAAATCTTTCTTCATTTTGCGAAGATCCTTTTGAAAATCTTCAAACTTCATTTGAGAAGCCTGGAAGAGATCTTGTGGCTCTGGAAGAGGAAAGATGCATTGCTCTTTTCCAGCATCCTGACAAAAACATAAACAAACATTTAAATAGTGCTCATTACATTTTTATATACTAACATAAATAATTAAAAACACAAAGAGCATTTGTGCACAGCATTTGTGCACATTTCCTCATCTTGACCAGCAGAGGAAAAAATTTAATACATTGATCTTTTTGGCCTTGATTTTAAAAGAACAAAATTCTCACTCACCTCATCAAAATTACGCAAATAGTATGAGACAATGTAAGACAGAAGACTTCTGCTGTTGTCCTGTATAGAAAAAAATAAAGTTTGTTATGTTATTGAAACCAACTAGACATGTCTTTCTGTAAGAAGAAAATCAAATTCAGAAAGGATAAATTAAGTATAATCTTTGACACATACAATATTTAGAGTCAAATACTAAAAATACTTTTCCCGAGTTGGTGTCTTCAGTAAAAAATCTAAAATATCATTTAATCATCAAACACAGTAAGAGAAAGGTATGTTATTATAAATGTGCAAGTCACTTCTGATTTTTGAAATTTACCTGATTCTGAACTGAACCTTTATATTTCAAAATTTCCCCAGGAAACACAAGAAAAGAGAAGTCATTTGGGGGTTGGTCTATGCAACTTGTTTGGCAAATTTCAAATCTTTTTTTCATTCATTCTGTTATGAAGGTAAAATAAACTTAAACAAAGAAAGTTATTTTTCTAAATAAAAAAAAATTAACGCGCCTTATTTCATCACTGTTGGAAATTTCTTTCTCCTTTTTTACTTCTGTAATGAGACTTCAGCAGAAAATATTTGATTTGAAGAGGATTTTAGATAGAAGTATGTTTTCCAATAGAAAAGTATTTTATATGAACTTTTCTGACTGATCAGTGGCAAACAAACTTAAGAAGAATTTTGGAATTATAAGGTTAATGAGCATCATATTTTCAGCAAATTATATCTTAAAGACCTGAGTCACTAAGCCAAATTTAGTGTGCGTAAATGTTCTCCTGAGCCAAGTTCTAAAACTGGTGATCTATCTAGAGCCAACCATGAGGTTCAGCTGAAGCAAGCTGCAGTAAACACATCATACTATGTCTTCATTCACAACATCACTCCCTTGGCTTACCAAAGAAATAAGCATGCCGGCATGAAGTTCCTCCACCCCTTTAAAGGCAAACAGCTGACAAGGTCTCTCATCTCAGGGTAAACAACAGTCTCCTCACATTACCTAACCCAGCAGCTCGAGCATGTGTATTTAGTGAGTGAGCAAGCAGGGAAGCAGACTTTTCCTTTTCTGCCACTTTCAGAACAAGGGATCTTGACAATGACTCACTACATGGATGTAGGGGCCAGTTCAAACTCTTAAGGTTATTGCTATAACCTTTCTCATACCACTGTCCACATTCAGATGAGTCTTTTCATCATAGCCATAGAAACACAAATATTATTGTTTTCCTGTAAACAAAAGCAGGGATTTGAACACAACCCCAGTCTGAATAACCAAAGCCAAAAAAGTGCCAGTAACACACATTTCAGTTTAGCACTGTGCAAGAAAAGACTACTTATCATCCTCTTCACCCAGATGACTATACCAGAGAAATCTTCAGTCAACAACTACTTTCTGTGATTATTCTTTACCCAGACAGTTCCATGGCCTGATGTGAAAATGCATACGCTGTAATCATGATATATATATAAATGATGAATTTTGTCTTATCCAAACACTATTCAATCATTTTTGGGAGTGACTATTTTTCCCTCTCTCAGATATTTTAAATCAGTATTGAATCATGCTGTTAACTTTTCTTTTACAACTGTTTCCCCTTCTGAAATAAACCCTTTAAATATAAGGATCATAGCATTGCCTCTGAAAAAAGGAAAAGTTAGAACTATGCAGTATACCAAATGTCAAATACGTCTCAGATTAGGAAGTAAGACATAATTTAAGACATTTTTGTTTTTACAGCAATGAAAAGAGACAGTTCATTTTCATATTTCTATACAAATACATCCAACTCCAGAAGTGTGATCAGTTATATACAGTAATAAAATTTTCCCTTTATTATACTTCTATAATAATTATAATAAGTTTTACACCGTTTATGCAAAAATGGAGACAAAGTAATTTTCTGAAAGAATTCAACACTCCAAGCTTTACAGCAACTCTAAAATCAACTTACACTGCTCTTGACATCTTTCAGTTTTGGCAAGATATCTAGTCCAAACCCATCCGCCTGTCCTCGCGTCCTGTTTCCACCATTCATATAATTTCCAAAGGCAAGAACCAAACCCAGGACCTGCATAACTCCTGACCCATTTTTCAGTGTCTACAAAACAGGAAGAGAAGCACTTTGTTCAAGTTCTCAATAATATTTACTGTCGACAACATTACTGACAACGTTTGTCGAGGGTGATACTGTGTTTAGAAATAATTTTTATATTGAAGTTAAAACATAGGAAAATATTAAATTTCTAATGTAACACATAGAGATACAGTAATAACTGTATGTGATTTGTCATGAATGGAAGACATTATCCCCAAAACATATATTTAGGGAAAATAATAGGAAAGTGTGAATTTCAAATCATGCAAAATTACATGGTATTAGGATAGGTGAAGAAAAAGAAAATAGTTTTTCCCTAACTGATGTTGATATTATGAATGATATATTTAATTTTGGAACAGATTCTGCGATACATTCCACAGAAACCAACATGGACCAATTAAAACATTTAATCAGTAAGCATTAAATGGTAAAACAATTAAACAATATACTTAAAATAGCTCTCAGTTGTGAAAACACTTATGAAATCTGCCTTTAAAAGCCACATATATTTTTCATGGGACCAACCGAACTACAGCATTGCTGTCTCTAACTCATTTTAGTTATTGGAGATTACAGAATTGGATGCTTCCAAAATCCAAGCAAAGATAAAGCAAAGTAAAATAGCATTAATCTGGAAAGAAGTCACATGGTCACTATGAACAAGGCAGATTTTACTTTGACAAAAAGACAGTTTTTCCAGAGACTGATATACATTGACTACAAAAACACGATGTTATAGTTCAGTACCAAAAGCCAATCTTAAAATTTGCTTTGACGTTGAAGTACAATCATAAAACGTTCCATTCTGCAGGACTGCTATCCTTCAGATTTAATGAGTACTTAAAGTAAATAAAGAAAAACTTTTGAAATATGAGTACAACTTAACAAGATTAAATATCAGAAATTTAATTCTACCTTTATACAGAGCACAACCTACCTCACACAGTTTCTGTAACAATTCAAGTTTGCGACGAATGGAACAAATGCTTTCTGAAAATGTTGATTGGAACAGGATGCAAAATACGCGTTCTGAAAAGTTGGGAATTAGCGAGAGTTCATAGAGGAACCTGCAGAAGTATTTAAAGAAAATGATTTAGTTCACTGTCAGTAGGTACAGTACTTCCCCCCCCCCCCTTATAACATCTCTAGTTAGTTTACTGGAGTATGGAAAGTTTTCTGAAGGGAGCAAAAGTGTTCTTTCATAAATATGTTCTTACTGTTCAGGCTTATCCAAAGACTTAGCATTTTCCTTTTCCTTGGATGCCTTGCTATGCTTTTCTATTTTTTCTAATTCATCTGATTGTGCTCTCTGGAATAAAGGAAACAAAGTAATTAAAAAGTGTTAATTCAAAACCTAGCCAAACATCACAGATAAAGATGCCTTTGTAACAAATGAAATTTACAGATTTTTCTTTTCCTTCAAGCATCTGCTTATGGTGCTTAGTTCATGGAGTGATTTTAAGAATAAATACATCTGATGGGAAACAGAACATGTTCCAAATAATATTATTGACTATTAGTAATCTGCAAAAGATTTATTTATTGAACCATGCACCAAGACAATAATCTTCATCCCCACTCCCTTTTCCTTGGTTGTTTATAGTCCAGGATCAAAGAACTGCCTTCTCGAGTTGTATTTCTCTTTCCAAATCTGTTGGGTTGCATTCAAATGCAATCTGATCTTTAAATATATATTTAAGTTGTGTGCTTTTTTTTTTTTTTTTTAAACTAAATCAAAATGGATTGGTACTGTTTACTGCAATTTAAATTTTATTTGGTATTTGGAAAAAGTAAGTTGATTTTTAATGGAACTACCACACACACCATAATACACGAAGAACTACTGCATACTTCTTCTCTGGAGTAAAATGATTTTCACTTTTATCTTAATAAGCCAAAACAACCATATGTAAATTGCTTAGTTTTTTGGAGAACCCTGTGGTACATTGTGTGGTCTTTTCTTCAATATTCCAAATCAGGAGAAACAGAACCTCACTTCTTTCTGTGCTCCATGCTACAATGGAATTAATTTTTCCAACTACAGTACTGGAAAATGGAATGGCATGGAAAGGAATGAAAATGGAATAAAGATTTCTCCTTCTCACTGTTCTTTTCAAATCCATGGTAGTTTTCAAAATACATTCAAAACATGAATCTGTGCAAGAATGTAAGAAAAAAGTAAATATATCTACATTTATTCCTTTTAGAAAACACTACACATTTTTGAACTTGTTCCCCCACAGAACTGGAAGACAACAGTGGAAAATGATATTCTAACAACTTACACAATGCCAAAGCAAAAGATAGGCTGCATCTGCATTCTTTCTTCCATGCTTTTACAAGTTTAGCAGAAGAGGTATGGAACTGTCTAAAATCATACTGCCCTGGCTCCATCAGCAACCTGAAACTGCAAAGTCAGGTTTGGACAGTCCTTTTGAGGTTGCTGAGAATGTGTTGTAATGTGAAAAGGGAGAAAATGCTGGTGTGGCCAGAAAGGTGAAGAGATTGAAAATTCACTTAGAGCAAAACTGCTTCAGATTTTCTCTGATCACTTCAAGAAGTCTGGAAATGACTGCAAGGCCATCTGTCATGAATACTACTCATCATATTTAGTCAGTGTTGTTGTGGGTGTACTTCAAGGGTCTCTGCCTCTAAAATAGTCTGATCTTGCCTATGAAATACTCTAACTATATTATACTCTAGATAGAGAATATTGTAAACAATTACATTCATTATTTTTCAGCAGTAAACCTTGCTCTTGACAGTAAGATATGTCAGTAGCATCTGTATCAGAATCACAGAATGGCTGAGGCTGGAATCTTCTAGTCCAACCCTCCAACTCAAAGCAGGGWTACCTGGAACAGGTCACCCAGGACCACCATGTCCAGTTGGGTTTTTAATATCTCCAGTGATGGAGACTCCACAAATGTCCCTGGGCAACCTGTTCTAGCATTTGACCACCCTTACAGTAAAAAAGTATTTTTTTGTGTTCAGATGGAATTTCCTGTATTTCAGTTTCAAGAGGCCCATTGCCTCTTGCCATTACACTGGGCATCACTGACTCATCATCTGGCTCTGTGTTGTTTACTGCCTGTCATCAGATATTTATACACGCTGATCAGATCCCTCCTGAGCCTTTTCTTCACCGGGCTAAACAATCTCAGCTCTCTCAGCCTCTCCTAATATGAGAGATGCTTCAGTCCCTTAATCATCTTTATGGCCCTTTCTGGACTTGCTCCAGCAGGTCCATGTCCTTCTTGTACTGAGGAGCCCAGAACTGGACACAGCACTGTAGATCTGGTCTCACCAGTGCTGAGTAGAGGGGAAGGATCATCTCCCTCAACCTGCTTGATCCTCAGCCTCCCTATATCTGTACATACTGTATCAGGCCTCTCTCAGATAACAAGAGCTAGCTGAAGCTGATTCACCAGTTTTTAATTTTAGTATGCTAATAGTGGTCCATTCATAACGCCCGGTTTGCTGAATTCACTCCCCTACTAACATTTCAGTGTGAGAAAACAGGCTCGGGGAAGTATCTTCCAAGAGTACTGTTCTATATAAAGTTCCAGTCAAGGGAGGCATAGAGGACAGGAGTATAATTACAGAAGTAAATTTTGTTGGTATAACTCCATCTTGAGAACAAAGAACTTTTCACGATACTAAGATCAGCAAATTGGGTTCAGACCTCAATTTTTAATTTTAGAAGACACATCCGGATATGGGGGGAGGACTAGGCAAGACGTCTGTTTTTCAGAATGAAAGAAATCAGTATCAGTTCTAGATTTGGTAATATGAGCCCCAATATATATCAACATACTTCTCTTGCACCATAGCCATATTTTTCCTACTTGTCAAAGGATTCTATCAATCTTATTTACAAGTTCAGGGGCAGCAACATAGGTCCTACTTTCCCAAAGGCAGTAACTGCATAACTTTTGCACAACCAATGTTTGTATTTTGGTAGCTTATGAACACCCAATTGTTTGGCTAAATGGGCGCCACTCAAATTGATGCCACATTCCAGCAGAGGGCAGTATGTGGAGTCAGCAAGAGACTCTAAACCTGTGAGGCCTTGTGAGCCATGCCCGATGGCACCCACACTCAAGGTTGAGGGTGCCGTATTGTGCTAGCTAGACATGGGGCACATTCTCAGGTTTTTCTTTGCAGCCAACAGGCTTACTACCTCGCCTTCCAATAATCTGTAGATAGTGCAAGAGCTGCAAAAGCTGAAGACATTGGCACTGACCTGCATTGCTTCTAGCTGTATTTGGTCTTCACTGTTACTGCTGAGAGCACAGCTGTTCACCAACGCAACCCTGTAAGTCAACCCTGTAATCCTGACATGCCCTCTTTTTGTCATATTCAGATGATTTTCCAGTGTACGGAAACTAATTGTAGGAGGCAACTGTTTTCTCTGAACTGTAGAATTTATAATTTTGTCTGAAAACACTTCAATATTTGGTGCTAGACTCCTTAAGTACTAGAAAACTTATTTGAAAGGTTTCTGACAAAAGTCAGCAGGGAAATTGCAAGTTTTGAAGTAATTTCTCATCTTAAATCTTCTATTTTAGAAACAGATGTGTACATGTAGGGGAGAAACAACTTTTCTGTCTTACCTTTGAAAGAAATAGGAGAGAAGGACAGAATTGGAGAAGGAACACTATTTTACTGAAGCTACACGATGGATTGATATATCATAGTAAAAAGCGACAGCACCTTGAAAGCCTTAGTGAATGAACCTACTGTGGATAAATCATTTTTTGCTCTTTCCCTTTATCATTTGTTACCTTATCTTTCCTATTAATAAATCAAGCTTATCTATCAGTCTTTCCTAGGCTATCAAGATGCAAGGTATTAAGAAACTTTCATTTTCCAGAAGCACCATACCACTTACTTGCTTCAACTTTAACACATCAAGAAGAGAAAGTCTAGCATCTTCTAAGTGGTTCTTTAGCCCAACAAATTTAAGTCCCTTTGAATCTGCTTTTGTTATTTAACAAAAACTGTCAAAAATTTAATAGAATATCTGGAAGGAAATACACTGTGAAACAGCATCTGGTGAAACACCCATTGATTATCATGTTGTATCTGTATTCACRGTATATGGCTTTACAGCATAACCAGGAAAAAATGTTATTGCCTCAAAAGGTTTATCTTCTAACAATGAGTAATGATGATAAAAAACTAAGCAGAAATGATGATCTTCCAACAACATGGCATTCTGAACTTTTGGACTGATGTTATAAAGCTCTGATGGAGAGAAATTTGCCTCCAAAAACTTTGGAGAAAGAGTTAAGACGACAAACAATTCTTTGCCATTTAACACACAGTTATAGTTTCAGTACAGTTTCCAAAGGTCTCACACAGTTCTGTAGGAATGACTGTAATGGTCAGAGTTAATTCTGAACCACTCAGCTTACAGACAGACCTGAACTGTCTCCAAAACTAAGAGCATGAGAAAGGTGATCACAATGACTCTGAGTGCAGCGAGTGAGTTTGGACTCAACTCTGCTTGTAAGATACACTTAGAAGAAAGCCAGGCTCCCTTAACTATGTTAACAATACTGTTCTGTTAATCATGGCAAAAACAAGGTATTAGACATGCCAAATCACTGTAAACATCAAATTGAAGAAAAGCATGCTTAATGAAGAAACTAACACTTGACTGTGTATTAAAAATGGCTTTTGTTTTATGAATTTAATTAAATTACTTTTTATCACTTCAGCTACTTAAATTATTTACTTTTGATTACTTTTACTAAATTCATATTAAAGTAAATACTTAATTACCAAGTTATTTAAATTACTTAAATCATGATTTTCATGGAAACATCCAAAAACATATATATGAATACTTTTTGTATTAAAATCCCAATATTTTCTTTGATTATGTATATATTTAAGGATGAAGCTGTTTAAAATCAAATGTAAAGAATAGCATTATTAGCTATTATAGTCATTTAAATAAATTTTAAAGATAAGCTAAATCAGTGGATTCTCTTAAAAAGTTACACTGATTACAAGATGTTGCAATTAAAAATTAGGGAGTATAAGGACAAGACATTTTTAACTCCTGAGATAACTCAAACATCATAAATTTGTTACAATCACCCAGTCTGTCCCCTTGCCCAAGCAAAATCAGAACTTCTGTCACTTCTGACAAATATTCCTCCAACCTGTCTTCTAAGCTTTCAGCGGCAGAATCCGCAACCTCTCCAGCAGTCTATTGCAGCTCTTCGCTATCCTCACCACTGGAAATTTTTTCCTCATAGCTTATCTAAATTTGCCATGCTGAAGTTTACTTCTTGTCCTATCCAACTGCTTTCTTTGAAGCAATCTATGTCCTCATCCAAACATCTCTGCTTTACTCTGAACAAGCCCACTTCATTCACTTCTCCTTAGTAACTCGTGCTTTCTAGGCCTCTGCTCAAACTCAGTGTTCCGCTCTCTCCTCTCTCCCAACGGTCCACATCTTTCTCAAAGAGTACTACTCAAAACAAGGAACTCATCCCGTCCTACTTAATGGTGTCAAGTACGAAAATATTTTTAACATATTACATATGTATATAATACATATTTTAATAAAAATATTGCATAGTTCCAAACTCCTACCAGAAAGCTGAGAAGCCACGGTCACTATATCCTTTCATTTAACTGCAGACCCCTGTGATTGACCATGCATTCTTTTCTAAGCAGATTTTCACCCAGCCTTTGGTAGAGCAATTTGTGCTTATCTTCCCTGGGCTTTTTTATGAGAACATTCTGTGAAACAGTGTCAAAGGCCTTTCTAAAGTCAAGATACATGTCGTCATCTGCCTTTTTTCTTTTTCTTTTTTTTTTGTTACTCCTTTCAAAGCCTCTAACTCTGTTACATTATGAAATGAGATTGGTTTGGCACAATTTGTTCTTGACAAAGCCATAATGGCTGTTACTCATCTCATCTGCTTGATTGAGGATAAGTGCAAGTAGCTAATTTACTTGCTCTGGTATTTTTCTAGAAATTGACAGATCCATAGTTAACAAACAACACGAATATCTACATTACCATATAATGGAGAAAATACTAGTTTTAAAGGTATTTTTCAGTGTTTCTAAGTTCCCAACTAAACATTGAAGCTTACTTGCAGATTCTGTTAGGGAGAAAGACTTGGTTTTGGTTTTATGTTGGGAGACAGGTGTAAATGAAAGAGTTCTCAACTTCATCTAGAATATTGTTACCCAAAGGAAAGTTAAAATAAATAAATAAATAAATAACCAGTCTTGCTTTTCTTTTCAGATGAGTGAAAACTCCCTCATGGGAGTCTTGGATGAGAACTATAGATTTTAGAAATCTGAAGGGTGTCAAGAGAGGGAGTGTTGTAATGGTAATGTCACTGGAGCCATGGTAGCAAAGGTATGCAAATGAGGCAGATATATTTTAATTAACTTGCACAAAAAAGCAAATAAGCTTTCCTACTAGAAGTTTTTAAATCAAGCTCTATGACTTCTAAAAGTATACTCTCTTCAGATAATCTGAAAGGACAGCACTTAGAAGTGTTTCAAAACAGTTAAAGAGAAAACATTTTGGCAAAGAGCATACAATTGCACAGTTATTTGCCAGTTCTTTAGAAAGAATAAATCGTGAGACTATTTCCTCTTCTGGCCTTCCACATATAGTGACGTATTAGAGTGCTTATCACAACAATCTATTACATACGTGGATGATACACTGTTCAAGTTTAATGTTTCTCTACCAAATCCCAGGGGCAAAGGTTAGGCAGACTCACTGTTCCTTATTCTGAGATTGTGCATGTAAAGAAATAACAAATAGTAAAGGTACAAAGGCTAAGTATGAGCCACTCATGGGAAGCCTGAGTAAAACTCAAGAGTTATGGTTTACTGTCTTCACCAATGCTAGGAGGACCAAGTATATGGTGCATGTTCAGAATCAAACTTACATTTCAACCTGTAAGTTTGGCTCTGCTATCCAGAATTCTGATTTGGGTGTATTTTAAATTATGACAGAAGAGAAGCGAATGACAGCAGACCTTCTGCACAAATATTACTGAAGATTATTTCTCAAATTGTTTCCTGTTAGCTTATTTTTGTCTGGTTAATGTTTATCTATTCCCTAATTTGCAGATGGGTATTATTAAATAAATAAATAAAAGCTTTTCTATTACCTTCCAATATTTGTACCTAAAGGGAACACATCCAATAGATACGTCTCATAAAATTCATTAATCTAATTACATTTAGCACCTCTCTGAAAGTCAGTGCTATTTATTTTCTTGAATTTTACCTATTATATAATATCATAAATGGAACAAAATGGTATAATATGCTTGACTTTTATAGTAAGTATATTTAAAATCAACCAACACACCCCAAATAGAAGTACTTCAAAAATACTTTGCATGAGGTTAACTTTTTTCCCCACTTTTGCCAGAGTATAATTCTTATGAACATAGGTAGGACCAAGTTAAGAGTAATGGCAATTCTTTCATTTCACAACATAAATCATACATTTCCTGTTTTTACCCACAGTATAGCCTTAACTCTGACCATAGATGATTTAGTGTTTTGTGTGTGCGTGGGCATGCGTGTGCATGCGTGCCTGTGATTTTGGAAGTTAATGTAACATTTCAAAAGCATCAAAGTGACTTGGAAGTTCTAAAGAACATTTCCAAAAGTAACTGAAACAACGAGGATATACAGAGATACCTAGGTTAATGGCAACTACTATATTCCTTAAAAGCTGGGTCATGTATAAGAACTCAGGAGCAATCTACAGCCTTTGTGGAAACACATTAAAGTCATAGTATTTTAATTGCCAAATTTAAAATCACAGGAAATAACTGTGGAGAAGGTTTGAATCTTAGTGGCATAAGGGAGACATGCTCTTCGGACTTGTAGGTGCCTTTTACTCTTACAGACGGGATTTGGAGGTTTTGAAAGCATTGACTTAAACCTTTTAAAGATACTGATAGAGCAGACAATTTGCCAGAAGTCAAATTAAAAGAGTATATAGCTTTCAAATTGTGATCTAAAGTGATTTTAAGAGTAATGCAGAGAGCAAAAATAATCCTTTGATACAATTTTTTTTAATCCATTTTATACACATATTTTTACAATGTAGTGATTACACAAGCAGGAGCAGGCATTAAATCTGGCCTGGTTTGAAACAGTGGTATTTCACCTATAATGCCAACTATTAAGAGGCTCCCTGTTTTCATGGTAAACATTAACTTGCCTGCAAATGCACATATTTCTTGTCACAACCAACAGAGCCTAATGACATATCACAAATTTATAACTCTACTGAATTTTGTCTACCTTTTTCCTCCTTAGTGCTGCCACCTGAAAGTGTAGCTCTTAAGGAATTTGTAGGGATGTAACAAATTTCTTTTTTTACCTTGTAGCAAAATTAACAAAATCAAACTTTTAAAATGTGTAGGATAAAATATTTTTAGAATATCATATAGTATGACAAGTATAAATGTTGCCTCCATCCCCAAAGTTCATATAGAATTTAGAACAAATGAAAATCTAAAACTTATTGCAATGTTAAACCAGTAAAATGAAATACAGATCCTGAAAGGTAAAATATTAAGTGATTGTTGATTCTACCACACCTGATTTATCCATACTAGAGTTCTGTGCCCATAGAGCAGACAAGCCTCCTATATAAAGTAAAAGTGAATTAATTAAGTGTTGTTATAATAAAAAAGTAAAGAAAAACTGAGGCCACAGAGCCATTCTTGTAAATATTTTCTGTGAAAAACACATTAAAATAACTGTTCCRCATGCGCAATTTTATCTATTAAGAATCACCTAGTATCCCTATCTATATCAATACATAGCAGATTGCCAACAGATATTTAAACAACTTTATGAAGAAAACTACATAATCTTATGCAAGAACTATGTGACTGTAGCAGATAGTGCTGCAGTATCCAAGTCTCTCTCTCTAACTGTAATATCAGTTAATATTATCTAATAAACTATTGAGGGCTTGGGTCTTTGGTGGGGTATGGGTTTCTTCATTTATAAAAAGTCACTAAGATGTAGACAGTAACTATGTGGTTTAACAAGACTAATTCCTCAGTAAACAGGAATTGAGCCCTCAGGATTGTGGCTTTTGAAATTAGGGTGTGTTTAGATTTGGAGACTGCCCAAATTTCATTCACATTTAAGAAGGGAAAGAACCATGACAGACACATGCAATCAGGAAAAATGATTACATTCTGACAGAAGACTGTAAAACAAATGCTCCCATATGTTCCATAGAGATCAAATAGAAAGGCTGAGGACTAGTATAGTAATATTTAAATATCTAGCAAAAAATCATGACCCAATAAATAAATGCTAAGAACTAAAAATTGAGTTAATGGCTAGAAAGTAGGGGAGTGAGGCAGCAAAGCTATCCACATTAAGCAATGCAGAATGAGGTTGAGAAATAAGGAAGGAGTCAACATGCCAATTCTCTGGTACCACCCGCTACTTACAWTTTTTTATTGAACAGCATTGTGAAGCTACCAAGGGATGCCAAAGGCCTGGAGTGCAAGGTCTGATGCATACTGACCAAATACCACCCCACCCAAAAGAAAAGGCAATAAGAGAAGAGATTGAAAGCAAAAACAAGAAAAAAAAAAAAAAGTAATGATTTCTTTCAAGTCACACTTTTACCAAATGGAGGGACCAAGATTAAAATCCAGGTACCCTGAGGATGCTCTCCCAAAATGAAGAAGGTTTTTTTGCTTTCTTGTGACCAAGCAAATATAGTAGCAAAGTTGTGCTGATATGCCTTCCATTCCAAACTAAGTAATATATTGCAGTCATTCAAACACTTCTAGCCTTGCCTGAGATTAACATATATTATTTTCTTCATCAGGACAATATTTCCTAGACATTTTCTGTAATTAGTGAAAGTAAGAACACAAGGAACAATAGCACTCATTTCAGTGAACTGCAAGGTAATCCATTATACTAGAATTCAGAAGTCTATAAGAGACAAGATGGAGAAAGTATTTGAAAAGTTTCCTATTAGCACAAACGTCATTCAGCCACACAGGAGGACTACATTTTTAACTAAAAAAAAAAAAAAAAAAGTTCTAACGCAATATGAAAGAGTATGATGATCATAAAGGACATAAAGGAAATTTTTATGATCATAAAAATGATCATAATGACAGTATCTACTCTGAACTTCTCAGTACACAATCTCTCACACACATGCATGTGCAATATATAAAATGACTTAAATATTTTACATTCCACATGTGTGGAATGGAATATAGCTGTGCTATGTAAGGAGTAAGTTAAAAATAATGCAAAATAAAAATCACACAGGCCCATACAGAAGTTCTATGGCATAAAGATGAGAAATGTTTAAAACATAAAGATTTGAGGTAGTTAGGATCAGTCTGCTAGTTGGCCATTATCTTCCTGAACAGTGTCGAGTGAGTTTTGTTGAGGACGAAATGAGTAGTTCTTATTAGATAATCACAAGCTTTTTGGTATTTTCTGTAAAGAGGACTCAGTCTTACAATCCCTCTTCATACCCCAAGGTGGATTATTTCTGAGAAATTTCATAAACCAATAAATCATTCCAGAGTTGGCCATAAAAAGATACAGTCCAAAAACCAAAGATCTGAAAGGTGTAAAAGTGATGAATATATTATCAAAATGACAACATGAGGGAAATAAAAAACCCAGTAAGACAACATACACTAGCCTTCAATGCCATTCTGTTCCTCACAGTTTTATGTTTCAGATTTTCAGACTCTTTGAAGGGTAAATATAAAGCCTTTTTGCTTTCCTTGGAGATACCTAGCTCCATGTATTCAGGCACTGTGCTCTGAGGGGGAATGATGCTCACTGGCCTCAGCTGGAGGCAGAAACATGCTTCTGACRTACACTTTGAGTTTTGTAAGTGACTGACTTTGTGGAGAACATGCCTTAGTATATACCTTAGAGTTCTTGATTATGGATACCTAGTAGTCAGACGCTCTCTGATGCACCTGAGGTTTACGAAGTCCCTAGCTTACTATACTATCTTTTATTACATTAAGCTAGAATAAGCCTTTTCCTTTCAAAAAGTTAAAATTATTTTGGATGAGGCCCTGAAATAGTAGCAATTAAAAGCTTTAGTTCCACAAATGGAATGATTACTCTTATTAAAACTAATGCTTTTTATCGAGCAGCATTATTATATTAGTGAGGCTACCAACGGAAGCCAAAGGCCTGGAGCGCACGATCTGATACATATTGACCAAAGACTGCCCCACCCAGAAAGAAAGGCAAAAAAGAGGAGAGACTGAGAGCAAAACTAATCTCTGTTAAGTCATTTAGAAGTTGATTAGGTTACTTATATCACAATGTATGCACTTTTCACATAGATTCTGTGTCTTGTAAAATAAAACATGGTATATAAAGTGCACAATGGCAACTAATACAGTTCAGTTGCTTATCATTATTTTCATTGCTTTGGGCACTTCAGAATAGGACACATTCTTCAGCTTTGTCACTGTTACTGATGCAAACCGAAATACCTTCACGTGGAGCTACAGTATTCCTACATTATGTAGACTTCCTCTGATTACTCACATTCTCATAGAGGGCTTGAAGGGTCTCTAGGTCAACCACAGAGTTGTCCAAGTTCACAACAGCTATGAAAAAGACAAAAGTAAAAAAAGAATTAGTTGTCAAGATGATAATGCAGCTGTGAAAGAAAGACTGAGCACAATACCCAGCAACAGTTTGTATGACCTACTGGTCATACAGCTTAAGGGTTTTAACTTTATTAATGCCTTGAATAGTGCCGTTCCTAAGACTGTGACTAGAAACCTGGTAGAGCCAGGTGTCAAGTGTTAAAGAATTCACCTCCCTCCCCCCAAACACACACACACGATCCCACGAGCATGGCCAAAGCCAGAGATCAGAGATAAGCTTTACCTTAGACTTTCACGGTCCGAGTGAAAGCATTATAAAAATTTGTAAATCTGCACCACAGCCACACACACGCACACACACAACAAAGCTCATTCCTGTCACTGGCTGGCTTCAGTCTTAAACTGATTAATCCGTAAGTCAGCCAGTTAACTTCAAGACACCTGACAAGGGTCAAGTCTTCTATGCACTAAGCCGACAGGTTTAGTACAGATACAAAATATGCCTTTCCTGTTCCCAACCAGTTCTGGCACCACACACATACTGTATTTTTTCAGTGTCAAAAGCTGGTTCTACAGCACAGAGAGAGTGATTTCCACCTAACTAACCTTGAGGGAAAAAAAAAAAAATACAGGGGGTGTAACTGGTAGGAACACAACCCTGCCTCCCCACTAATATTAGGAACATTTCATGAAACACAGGAAATGTTTATGCAAACTGATGAAGAATTATTCTCATTTAATACAAAACTAGAATTATTTAAAAAAATAGTAGTCTAGTTTTCAGTCTTCCTTTCATATATTTTTTTACAAGCACATTGACAATTTCCTTTAACAGCTGGATAAATCTAGTTTTTGTCATCCAGGTTTTGAATCTTGAAAGAAATTTAGAATGCTGCATTAAGAAATATGTGGTAGTTATAAATATTTTCACCACACTTTACCAGTTTTCCCCATTTTACTCTTCATTAAATGTCATCCTTTTTTGTGATGGGGGGTGTGAGCATGCACATACGTGTGTGTGTGTGTGTGTGCATGCGTTTGTGTACACATGTGCTAGCTAGAATAACCCATAGATAAGATTAATCTAGAAATTGCATTGTTGATTACTGATAGAAACCCAGTGCTGGGTTACTTTATCTCCTATAAATCCATGTACTTAACTGTCACAGAGAAATTCTGTGTATACACCTAAAGATTACAGACAATATAATTCAAGCTCATTTGTTTCTGATTGCTTTAAAGCATTCAGAGATACCACTCTGAGTCTGGGACTCATCACATTTCCTCTTTCCAGGCCTGAGGCATAGTTTTACTTACTGTATAAGAACATTATAAACAAAGAAGTGTTGATCTTGATTAAACTAAGCAGGATACACTATCAGCAGGGCAAGAAACTAAATTTTAGGCCTGAAATCAAAAACAATTAGGAAAATACAGAATTTCCTGAAATAATAATAATAAAAATATTTTTCTGTTTTTCCCTTACTCCAGAGCAAGGGAATCTGAAAGATAATGGCAATGTAGCAGTTAACAGTTTAGGAAGCAGCAAGTTTGGTTTTATTTTGGGGGAGGGGGTCTGTGCAAAAATCTGCTACTAATTATTTGGTATATTTTAACTTTTTTTTTGTTGCTCTGTGAGTGCAATAATTGTTATAACAGAAACTTAAAGATACCTTCTCAGTAAGGTATGCTAATATATGCTGTATTTGATAATCCCTTGCTCAGTAGGACTACCTGCAGGCTTAAAATATGCTAAATTTACTTTGTGGAACTGGAAACTAAAATCAACATATAAAGAAAAATTGGGTCTAGATTGGTGTGCGTTCTCTTCTTTAAGAAGACATATACATCAAAGCATATATAACATTATTAAAAACAGGCTATATTATGAAACTCAATTTGTATTATCCCTACATTTCAGCATTTTAATGTGATGCAATGATTTTATATATGAACACAATCACCACAATCGCAACCCTTCAGCTCTTTATTTTGACTTACTGGCTGTCTTCGCCATGCTCCCAACTCCCCCCTCTTCCAGAGACTGTCTACCCCTGCACTAAGAAATACGGCATAAGTTTCTGTTCTGACTTTTGCTCAATGTTAAGATCACCCATGGATTACTTAGGGAGCAATGGAACACTTTTGTTTAAATGCTTGCACGAGATAAGAGAATGCCTGGCAAACACAATGGTGCCAGGTCTGTGTACTTTCAACAAAACAGGTATGCAGAAGAGTGTACATACTTCAGGGAGCTGCTTAAAACAAATCAGCCTGAGACAAGGACTTAAAGAAATTAGATCTTAGTATATATGTTTCGAGATTCAAAAATATATATATATATGTATTTTTTTCTATGCAGAGATGTGTACGTTCATAAATAACACTAACATCCCACTAGGATTTTTTAGCATTCACTGTAGGGAATTTTCCTGGGAAATCAGGAGTTGAAAAAAAAAATCGTAAGTCATGATAAATTCTCTCCCTTGGCAATACTGCAACACTGCGATGTAGAATATGATGGTTGGTGAAATAAATCACCACTGTTACATATTTATATTCCATTATGCAGGCAATTTGAACTGATAAAAACAATAATGTTTTCTTATGCAGCCAAGCTAATTAGCTAAACATACACACAAACACCCCCATCAGCATGACTACACAAAACAGACAAATATCTAACCAAAGGATTCCATACGTACTGGCAAAATAATGATGAAAAATATAGACAGACATTAATTTCCTCTCAAGAAAATATTCTGAGCTATGCTGAAGTTCCAGTGTACTTGGAGGCAAACATCTGGAGAGGAGCTTATTATAGTCTAGCAGTCAATGGATGTTTTCATCCATATCACTATTTTAAAAAGAAATTTTTTTGTTTCACAGTTGACTGACACTTCCTGGTCTTAACTACCATGAAGTGGTGTCTTTAATAGCCAGCACGTCACCCAGGCTTTCTGATACATTCACAACACGGCAGCCAAGAATGTCTATTGCCTTTTACCCTAATGGAAAGAACATCTTTTAGTCACAGACTCAAGCATTTAGTTTTTACCTTCAAGACCTCATAGGTCTGCTATTTTCTATTATCTTGCAGGCCTATTGCCACTGCTGCCAATAAAGCCAGCAAGCCAGCACCAGTTTCAAGCCCTAAATATTGTAAAATTGTCCCATGTACATATATAGAGTTACAGGTATACATACACATATATGTACATAGGTATACCTCAGATTTGAACCAAACATATCCAAATCCACACACAAATATGCACAGATTTAAAATAAAAGAAACCACAAACTAACAACCTGATTTTTCTTAATCACTGGTGAACATATGTTTATAGGATATCCACCCATTACAAAGAGGGTTTGAAGAGCAATTGCAAAGAGTTGTTTGAGACTATAAAGGTCAAAGGGAGGAGAAGAGCAGATTTCAGCAGACTTGTAGCTAAAATAAAGCCTCACTGCATATTTACAAGAACTTCTTGTCTTATTTAAGCTTTTTCTGATATTTTCATTGTTTTTGCCACAATCTACATGGAAATTAAAATTAGTATCTTTGGGGAAGACATGATATCTTTTTATGCAATTGCAGAAGAATGTAGAAATTTTAGCAAAGTCAAAGATTTTCCAATTCAATTCTATATTTCTACAATATATACTGAATCAGAAACTAAATTTTTCAAATTGACAATAACAAAACCAACGAGATACTAGTCTGAAAGTGGAAGGACAACAAAGCGTTCAAATACACACAGAAGGAAAAAGACTTACTATTCCTATTAATATCAATTAATCTGCAAGTCTGGATGGGCACCTTAGAGGATACTTCAGCTGACAGGATAGTACTGCTGCTAAAAGAAGTAAGCTTATTGTGGAGGACACCAGTACATTCAAAGGGATGCTTGAAATCTGAGAACAGAGGTACCTTCTCCCAAATCCACAGAAACTAATTTAGAACACAGGTACAGTTAAGAAAACCAACACAATGAACAACCACGCACATGCCTTCAGCAGAAAACAGTATGTAACCAAGCCACCAATGAGATGAAATTCTTTGCCAGCTGAAGAACAAATACATGAGAAAACACCAGCAGGTAGCTGGAGGATGCACAGTGACTATAAAAGGAAATAGCCATTTTATTTTTATTTTTAATTATAAGCTACACAGACAGATCATTACAGTTGACTGTTCATTTAAGGAGTACATCAGCTACCAGATACCACTGAAATGAAAATGATAGGCAGTATAGACATAGCAAACCAACATTTGTCTCAGGCTATGAATTTAAGTCCACCAGTACTAACACTAACATAAACTGCCAGAGAAGAGACTATTTATTATGGCTAGTCAACACTTGGAAGTTCTATTCTGTTTGCAAGTCCAACATCTTGGAAATTCCCTTTAAAATGAAGAGGTCAAAATTTAAAATTTCCCACCAAGTAGAACCTCAGGAAGAACAAAAAGAATTATCATCCCAAATCTTTAAATTCAACTTGTTTGTCATAGTTGTTTGTCAACTCTCATCAGCACAAGCTCCCTTACACAAGGGAGGTTTTCAGAAGCCTGGTATTTTTCAGTACAAACCCTGGTCCTCCTGTGTCTTCCCTTTTTTCCCAGGGCAGACTTCAAATTACTATCCATTTCTCTAGCCTTTCCAAGTACACTTCCTAAGCTTTTGTGTCTTARGACTCCATCCAGAAGTGAGTGTCCTCTTCTTGAGGTCTCCCAGAAGCACTACTGTCTCTCCAAACTGACTGAGAACATTTCCAAATCCCACTTGACTGATAACAGATTACAGTTTAACTCCTCAGGGACAAGCAGTAGCTGAAGCAAAACCACCTCAATTTTGCAAAAGGATTTCTGAAGCAGTCCTGCTGTACTCAGATCCATGCTTTTATAAAGGGGGGGGGGGGGAGATGGACAACTCCCTCCCCCAAGATCTTCATGCTAATTTCCACCACAATTGCCTTCCTACTCCATGACTCTCCAGAAACTAACTGGTATCAAAGAGGCCACTGCTTTCTTCCTCCCGCACATCTCCGCCTCTTAGCTTTCACATCTGCTCCCTTTCTCCAGAAGAGCCACTAGGAGCACTTTCTTTCCAAAGCTTCAAATCCCCTATGTCAAATGGCAGCAACAGTCACTTCAACAGATCACAGAGGCAGACTGGTTTTTCTGCATTGAATGAAAAACTTCCCATGTGTACAGTAGAGAATCATGTTTAATCAGTCAGTTGCATGTGTGGCCCAGATGTGGGGGTTTCCACAGTTCTGCCAGCATGCGACTCATAGCGTGTAAGACTACAGGATACTGAGAACTTACAACTTCTATGGTACCTTTCCTCACTCCCATCCTCAGATAATTCTGGTCCATATATTAATATTAACCATAAATTAATTAAACCATCTCTCCCCCCAGAATATTACTCCAAGTTGAAAAGTGAAAGAAACAGAAAAGGCATCAACTGACCTTACAACAAAAATGGACTTGTTGTTATTCACAATCTGTATCTATATCATATAGAAATTGTAAGTTGTACATAAACAGATTCTCCAAATCAGTACATTGTTTTGAGGCAGAACCATAGCACTAAATGTCATTCGACCTTCTAAAACATTTTCAGTAACAGTGCATCAAATTTTCAGGTACAATTTTATTCATTTTTGAATGTTCTAAAAATGATATCTGAAAAAAAGGTAAATCTTTGACCTGCTCATTACATATCACATGAGTAAACAATGAGTAGTTAAGAAGTATCACATTGTATCATTTTCTTTATTCTAATGGGATTTTTGAGTTAATTAAAAAATAGCTGCTCAAAGACTAAAGCATAGGTAGTCAACTTCAAACGGTCAAAACCAACATCATTAGAAAACTAATGTACTGGCAAAACCTTAAGCAATAGAAAATTTAGAGACAACAAGAAAAGGGACACAAGTCAATATATAGCCTGTTCAACATATAAAATGTTTCTGAGCTACAAGTTAGAGAAAAGGATCAAGTAAACTTGTTTCTTTGTTTAACTGAATAGGGAACGGAAGTCCTCTTTGACAGTCAACTTTGGAATACAAGAGCACTACACTTTGTCCATGTTGAGAATTTTGTCTGTGTATTGCTTGCATTTACAATCTCATCAGGTTGCCTGGAGTGACGGACAGATTGTTTAATTCAGAAGTAGAACAGAACCATCTTCCTCAATGCTCTTAACAAAAGAGACAAGAAAGCCTTAGAAGAAGGCCAGAGTGCAGTGCCTTCCATTGCTGCTATAAAAATTACAGCATGATGTAGTATCAAGCTACTTGAAAAATAAACCCAGTTAAACCCAACTAAATGTTAAGAYTTAAAATCTGCTAAATGCCAAGATTTGCATTTAAATCTTTACATTGGTTACATAAGACGCAGCGTCAAAAATTGCTGTCTGTCACTGTGCTTTTTCCATGCAAAATTGTCTGTGTCATACATCTAACATGGGCCTACTGCAAAAGATCATGTTTTCCTCTGAGATGTTTCCAACAACTTGACAACTAGTGTTACTCTGTTGTGATTCTTCTTCAGCACAAATAATGGAAATACAAATCTCCTAATGCTGAAGATTAAATCCCAAATGAGTTTCTGTGAAAGAAATGTTATATTTATATAAACACGGAAAACACAGTAGTGAAACTAAACAACACTGTGCTAATGGGAGCTGCAGTAAAACAYAAGGAATGTGATTATAATTTTTAAAGCTTCTGAGAAAAGAAGCAAAATAAAAGAATCTTTAGCAGAGGCACATGTACCTGCACAACTTGCAGAAAAAAACATTAATAACAGGCAGGTAGGTGATGGCTAGCTACACGGGGCAGAGTTAGCCTAAATGAAAACATTTTCACATTACTACCTACCTGCTTGCCCTAGATAAACATATCACCAAGGTACCTATTAGCAAATACTCTAATCTTCTCAGGATGAAAACTTCAAGTGCACATAGCACAATGGAGATTGGATCTTCAACACAAGTACATAAGGCATGGAAATCAGAGGCAAGAAACAGCACTTAGAACTGCATGCGTGCAGTTTTACTATGGCAGTAATTTGCCTTGATCTAAAGTCTGTGTAAGAAACCAGAACAGCGTAGAAAATTTCCAAGCAGAAGTCAGGGACTAAACTTAGCTGTTGCTTCAGATTGTTTTAAAAGAACTTATAATTTTTAAATACCTTCGAGAACATGCACTCACTTATGTTTCTGCGAAGCAATAAAATAAGAATCAAACAAGAATATGCATTTTCAAAATTTGGGGTAACAGAAATAGGAGATCTCATGAAGAAAGTGATGTTTAGTATCACTTTTTTTGCATTGTTTCTTCTGTTATGAAYGCCATTCAATATTTTTAGACATTTGTCTTTAGCATTTCTATTCACAAATGTTGTTACAAAGATATAGTCATAACATTGTATCAATAGAGCTTTTTTTACATACATATAAATATAACATAATATATAACTGGATTATATATAACTATATATAGTTAATATAAACAGTTACATTACATACATTTTAAACAATTGCTTATATAATGTTAAGGACAGCAGTTACCRATTATGTGAAGTCTAACTTTGTACACCTATACAGTTTGTTTATAAAATGTGTGCAAGTTCAGTTCTTAAAGAACAAATATATTTTGTTTGACTCAGTATGTCGCCTTCTTGTCTAGGCAGGAAAAAAAAATGGAGACCAATGCTGTAATCCTTTCAGAATAAAATGTTTAAATACAAACATGATTGCCATTGTAGACTGTTTAATTTAGAGAGATTGTATTTCAGTTCTGTTTTTGAGAGGTTTGCTGATTTGACTATAGAGAGTACTTCAGTGCTTATCTTAATTGTTTAGATAAGATTTGTTTGAATTTGGCAGGTGAAAAAAGCATGGATGCAGGATATAGGAAGATTGAGAAAAGACTGGCAATTTGCCAGATTATGCTTATTTTAAATTATAGTGCATAGAGGAGCAGTATCAAAGAACCTGCCAGAATCTGGTCTTTGGGGAGTGAATTTGAAGCACAAGACTGCCTGGCAGGATTCAAGATTTTGAACAAACTGGGAAAGGATTGTCATGACAACTCCCAAAACACTATTTAAGGCATAGCACAATATACAAATGCAAATGATATAAGACAAACTTAATAAGGTATTTTTTGAAATTACTGTTTTATGCTTATAATATGGTTTTATTATTTTCTAGACAAACTTCCTGTCCCTTAAAAATATTTGTATAACTGCTTCAAGAACAAGCTTTCTCTATAAAATTAATCATTGGCATATGAATATATTTTACATGTAGGAAACCCTGTTACAGTAAATAAAATTGCTGCTATAAAGAAACAATGCTAATTGCTATTTATTTCAGTATCAGCTTGTACCAGGTTTTTGTACTTTCTGGTTAAGGTAGTATATTGTGCCATAAGCATTCTGTTTAGAGGATATCTAAAGGAAACTTGTAAAACCTATTAACTATACCACTCTTGGTGGAAAGACTACTAGAACATGATATCTGAGGAATATATTTCTGGGACATTTACATGACAGGATATATTTACAGGGTGTGCATTATAAAGTTAAACTGCACAGACAGATCAGCTGCAAGGCACACATGCAGTAGGTATGACATTGTGCATTAATGTGTCTTCAGGCAGGTATGACTTATAGCTTTGTATTTGTGAGTAAAGTGAAATAAAGTTTGGGTTTCTTGTGTGTTAGTGTTTCACTTTTCTTTTAGATGCACATATGTTTTAATGCTTTTTCATTCCTATTTCAGTGACATTACATCAGTGAGTTCCACAGACTAATTGTGGTACTAGCATACTAGCTCACTAGATGGTGTAACTGTGATGGTCAAAGGATGTACGCAAATCAAACTTTGCAGATCAAGGTAGTATCTCTTATTGAGTATAGCTGGAAGAAGTTAGCAAGTTTTGGAGCACAAGGAAGTCTTCAGGCCTCAAACTAATTCAGACTTTTAATGATGTATTTTCTTTCAGAATCTGAATTTGCTGACTTTTGGTTTAATTTCATCTTATCTATTTGCGTTAGAGTAGCTCAAAGTAAACAAAGCAATGGCTTACTCTGAGAAGTCCAGCCCATAAACAAAGAGATGATCTGCTGCTTTCATGATCCAAAAAGTTTATTCTAAATGAATCAAGACAAACAAAATGCAGGAGGAGGAAGAGATTTACTCAGAATCACCAAGTAGGTCAAAGGCAAATATGAAACATAGCTTTACTGTAACTCAAAGTCAAGAATAAATTTAGGTTTAAATTATCCCAACTCCTAGAATAATCATCTCTTGCTTATTCTAACATCATAATCATTAGAAGCACACTTTTTTCATATGGGGGTGTCTGAACTACGTTGTTTTACCTTGTGATCCTGAGTATCTCTGAAGAGTCCCGATCTTTTCATGTTCCTCATATATTCCAGTCTTTCATCACTCTTACAATCCACCACGGAACCACTTGCCTTTTTACTATTATTTTTGTTTGAGGTGAAGTGACCAGAATTCATCCCCCATAACAGAGGCAAGAGTATGCCCCTGTTTTATAGTTACACAGCATTCTACATATTCATTTGATAAAGTGAGCAGGGTCGATACCAAAAAGATTTTCCTAAGAAATGTATTCACGTTCTCTACTTTAAACACCTAATTTACGAGCTTAGCTTCTGTGCTCTGAATTTACCCACATTTAGCATATAATTAATAGAGAGCACTCCAGGTGTGTCCACATGGCAATTAAGAATACTTGCATAAAATAATTTAAGTGTCAACACTAAATGAGTTGAAAACTGCTTAACTCATGGATCTGAAAATTGAATGGCTCATGAAACTTTACCAGAAAGAAAAGTATCCTAAGTTTCCATATGAATTTGCTCTCAGCTTACTGCAACTAAATATCTTTACCAATACTGAAAAGATATTAAAAACGGTTATTAATCCTCACTGAAGTCCATGTAGTAATGTTAATGGGAGAGCTACTCTTTCCTCAGCAGACTTAAACTCACCCAAAGAATTGTCTTGATTACACTGTTAATAATCATGATCAATCACTAATTGAACATGTGCCATCTCTCAAGGAGAGTCTAGAAATCAGAACAATCCTTGAACTAGAGGTATAGCTAGTGCAATATCACAGAAACCAACAAAAGAAAGATCAGAATAACCTGAGGTCTCAAGAACTTGCCTTACTGCTAAATTGCTTAATCTATTTAGCTTATACAGAGGAAAGTTAAGAGGCAACCTGATTACAGTTTATGAGTACCTGCATCAGATGATGTTTGAAAGTAGATGGCTCTGCAATTTAGCAGATCAAAACCAGAAAAGAATGTCTGTAAGTTAACCTTAAAAATTCACAATGGAAAGAATATTTTAAGTGTTAGAAATGAGGGAAATTAACCTTTAGAACAACATTTCAAGGGATACATTGACTTTTCCATCACTTAAAGTATTTGTATGAAATCCTAGACTCACCAAAGTCAATGGCAAAACTATCAGGGACTTCAAAGAAAGCAAAAGGTTGAAGGGTCAGAATTTCAGCTGGAACTCAAGCTCATTTATATTGCTAAAATGCTCATATTTATACAGACTGATGGCTTGAGCCAGAAATTAGGGGGCAGCATTATGTGACTTGCCTTATTCAGTAGCCAGACGAAATGAATGCTCTAACTCCAAAAATCTAGAGTTGAGCTATGCTTGATATTTTGATATTTTTGCTAGTCTCTAGGGAGATCTCTACTGTCTTCTCTAACACCAACAAGCCTAAACCATTTATATAATCTGTACAGAACATTGCTATCCTTTAACAATTTACAATATAATTAACTGAAAGTTCTTTTTAGCTTTGCAGACATCCAAAGTCATTTACATGCAGAAATAAGCCTTCCTTGCTTACGGTTCAAGCTATCCAGATGTGTGTGATGATATTAGGATATTATTAGTATTATACTAATAACTAATATACTAATAATTAGTAATTCTTTTAGATGCACATATGCTTTAATGCTTTTCCATTGCTATTTCAATGACATTACATCAGTGAGTTCCACAGACTAATCCTGGCACTAGCATACTAGTACACTAGATGGTGTAACTGTGATGGTCAAAGGATTAAATTACTAATGAACTAGTAATTATATTAATATAGTAATAATTATACTAATAATTAGTAATATACTAATAGTACTATATCAGTAGAGCTGGTTAGAAAATACTACATGGAAGCTTATAATGATTCAGGGAACGGGTAGAGCAAAACCCCATTTACCTATATATGGCTGTATTGGCAACCCTTGCAATCACAARTCCAAATATAAATATTCTTGCTCAAGAATTATAACACAAACATTTGAGAGATTTCTTTAAAAAAGCAAACTTTCATTTCCCTCTGTCAGATGACAGTATCTCACTAAAATTAAATTATATACTCAATTTCTTCTCCAAATCTAACAAAAATTTTATTCTTGGCACAGCAGAGAGCAGTTTAGATGTAGCCTGGTATTCTGCACGTCTGTCCAGTCTGAAGTCTGGGTAAACCCTGCAGACTTCATCATATTAACACACATTAAGCCTTTCACCAAATATTCTGAAGTTAGAGCATTAAAGAGCTACAGATGCTAACAAAATGATGTAATGATCTTGTGATATTTAGTGCATGTTCTAAGTATGGTGGGATTATGGAAATAATGCAGTAAGATTTTTGGCTAGGTAAATGACAGATGACACAGCTTTACTAATTCAAATCACAATCCTGTGATAACGGAGGGCAGAAGGATGCATATTTATGGTTTAAGGTCCATCACTTTTTACGCTCCGAAATGTTTCTCAAAAAGCTGGTGTTAATAGCTCAAGGAAATAAGGATGGGGACTGAAACAAAACCAAAAGCCTAAATACATGGATAACCAAAATATATTCATTCTTAAAAAATCCAAAAAACAAACAAAAAATGTGATTTGGACTCACCCATGTATATTTACTTCAGTAGCATGACTGGATTTGGCCTACTGTGAACTTTGAGAGTGAGATTACAAAAGGCCCTCGATATTACTTCAGTTGTATTAAGCTTCTAGGTAACTAAAGCAATTTCAGCTTCACTAAAAACAGAAAACACATTATACTTAAATAGAATCCAACATATATTGCATGGGGAGGTTTCCTGTGGAATCACAGAACAAGGGAAATGACCTTCTCATGTCTACAGATCATCATAGCACAGGAGAAAGAAGAGGAAAAAAATAAGAGAAGAGAAATTCAGATGCATCATAAAGAGACAGATACAGAAACACTGACACTCTGGCTCTGGCATGAGAAAAAGCTTGCTTTCAAACTGAATGCTTCATCATTTTTACAGGAGAAAGATTTTCTCACATCTAACCACAGTCTCCCTTGCTGCAAATTAAGCCCATAGCTTCTTCCTCTGTCTACCATGGCTACAGCAAACAAACCACTCCCCAATCCTTGCCGCATCCCTTCCCTTCCTTCCACGTGGAGCTTTTGAAAAGAGTATATTGACCAGGTGAGAAGCACACGGAGAAGCAGCGCCTCAGCCAAATCTGGAAAGCAACACGAAACCACGAGCTGGCGAAGGCCCTGACACGGGCGCCGCGGCGCTCGGGGGAGCGAGGAGCGGAGCCCAGGGCAGCCCCTGCGGGGCCTGCAGCGGCTGCGGGGACCGGGCCCGGCCCGGCCCCGGCCCGGCCCGGGGGCAGCGCGGTGCGCGGCTGCCCTCTGCTGCGGGGACTGCGGAGCCGGGAGCTCGGGGCTCGGGGTTAGGAAGGCCTGAACGCAGGGGACCCTCCTCAGCTACAGCCCGGGGGAACGGTGCGCAGCGGGGCGCACCGTCTGGCAGCGGCATGGCTAAAAATTCTGCGGTGGGGAGGAGGGAAAACCGGGGATGAAACAAAGATGATGAGTGAGAAGAAAACAAAAAGTCCCATATAACTTACTTATTTCTTGAGCTCTGCTTAAGTCAAGGCTGCGTATGTGATAGGTCTCTACATTGTTGCCAGACTCCTAATATTTGCAGTAGGTAAATTTATAGTAACTGGTTGATTTAATGGCCATTCCAAAAGCGGTAGAAAGAAGACAGTCAGTGCCTGTCAGCATGCTAATACATGGTGCCATCACTGGTTACTGCCGAAGAGTGGCAATGGGTATTAAAGAAAGTATGAGTCAGTTAAGATAAAAACAATAAATTGCAACAGCTCTTCCACAATCCCTACTGAGGGAGTTTATGCCGAAATAGAAAAAACACAGTTCGTACCCCATTACAGATCATACAACCAACATGTTGATAATGACAATGAAGACATAAGGTAACACACATTACAATCATAACAACCCAAGGTTTTAACCTGTTAAATGTGTTTTTGAGACAATATGCAGATTCTAAGACTTAGGATATTGTAAGCACTACTTCTCAAAGCACCTGGGCAGAAATATCAAAAGAGAAGCAACCCTTGATCTACTTTCAAATAGTGCACAAGTCATTCGAAGAGACCATAATGGTCTTAAATGCAATCTGTATTGGAAAGAGAAAAGATTTTAAAAAACACCACCATAAAATTTAACTTCACAAGGAGGAATTACATAAAAATGAGAAGCCAGTCAATAGAATAAAAAGCTTGCAGTTGGCAAGGAAGCTTACAGACACCATATCGGAGGTTCAGAGAAAAAAAATTGTATCAAGAAAGAATTTCAAAAGCACATCGTCTTTTCCTAAGCTTTCCACATACCCAACGTCCCTACACCTCAAAACCACATACATGGTTAAAAAAAAAAAAAAAAAGCATAGGAGACTCCTGTGAGTAAAAGATACTCTTCAAGGAGTGGAAATCACAGCCAAAGAAAACAGAAAAGAAAAAAAAAACCTCGTGTAAGTTCAATGTAAAGCCTTTATTGGACAAGATGAGAAAGGACTAAAAACAACTTGCCAAAAACATAAAGCTAAAAATCATTTTCAAGCACATCAGATGTAGGAAGCCTGACAGGAAACCATTGGGCACACAGATAATCTAGCTTTAAATATAACACAAAAGAAAGAGAATCAGAAAAATTAAACAAATTATTTGCCTTAGGATTCACTACTACAGAAATGGTCAAAGAGCTTCTCATACCAGATCTATACTTCTCCAGTGATGTGTTTTAGGCACTGTCTCAAATTGAACAAGCTTTAGAACACACAAATGCAACTTTTAAGAGGATTTTAGAAATGATGATGGAAATTACACACCAGTCAGTCTGACTTCTGTGCCTGGAAAATTTCTACGTATTATACAGAAGAACAGCTTTTTAAAAAATACAGATAAATGTGATGTCATGAAAGAGAGAGATAGAATATCATTTTGTAGTTGATACTCATGTGCAACAAATTGGCTAAAACTCCTCTATTGGAGTCAAAGGCATGGATAAGAGTGATCAGAGTGGTGCTGGATTTACAAAAGGGTCCTTACAATCCTTATCTAAGATTTAAGAAAAAAAAAAATTATGCTGTCGTGGAGTAGGAGCAAAGGTCTACTTTGGTTAAAAATAACAACTGTTTAAAAAAAATAGGAAATCAACTATACAATAAGTGGTCAGTTTTCAAAGCACAGGGGCGTAGCTGAGGAGTCTTACTTGGTTCTTTGCTGCTTCCTATGCTGTTTAATGAATATAAGGCGATAATGTTTGCAAATAATAAAAGCTAGCCAGTTTAAAGCTGCCTGCAAACATTTGCAAAAAGATCTCTCAAATACTCAATATTAATACATGCAAAGTAAGGTACATGGAAAAAAAGAACCCAACCTATACATACACAGCAATGGATACAAAATGAGCAACCCGCTGCCAGAAAAGATACTTTTTCATGGTGCTTTGAAAATACAAACTCAATAATTAGCAGTAGTTAAAAGGAAAACAATGTCAGTAATAATAAGGAAAAAAATGGAGAATGAAACAGAAGATATCAAGATACCATGGCATAGGCATATGATGTACAAAAATCTTGAAAATGCAGCTCTAGTCACCTCATTTGAAACAAGAGGCAAGACAACTATGGACAGTAGATTGCTGACAAGGACAATCAAAAGAATAGACTCTGTATATGAAAGTCCAAACAAACTTTTCATTTTGTAAAGAACACTACTGCAAAAAGATAAAATAGAGATCTATAAAGTTAGGTAAAGAGTGGGCAATGCCACTCACCCTCTTTTTATACTTCTTTCTTGCTATCCACACAGGAGATCAGGTACTACACTAGCTGGATCTTCTTTTGACCAAGTATAGCATATAGTTTTAATAGGATCCCTTAAATGAGGAATGATAAGAAAAAAAAAAAAAAGAGTAAAACTAAAGTGATATATTGAATGTGAAAAAACTATGGATTTGCTTTCCAAATTTTACTAAATTTTCATGTTGATTATTTTGGATTTACATTAGATTTTAACTGCTATACACACATAAAGGCATTCATTTTCTTGTATATCTAAAAGAGTGTGTGCAAATGCATTTACATCTAACATATACAAACAAATCACAAAATGAATTGTGGCAAGCATCTTTTGCTTCAAAACCTTTCAACTTAATAAAAAGGGAAGATGTGTGACTGCAGCCATTTGAAGGTCTTTAATTAATTAACAAACTGTTCTTAATTTTAGTAATGCTAAAATCTCTGCAGTTCAGCAATGATGTTAAGTGTGGCTGCTGAAATATATTCCTGCTGTGGAAAGGAGACGAGATGCTCTTAAACCCCTCCCCCCCCCCAATTTCTGCATGTTACTAATGCTTACAGCAAGCTTTTTGTTACTGCTTTCATACTTCGGATTTCCTAATCATCCATCTTATCAGTACCTACACAGTACAAAAATAAGAAACAATAGCACTGAAGTTTTCTTCTGAGACAGCACAACTTTCCTAAAACTTTTCTCTCAAAGTTTCAAAGTTAATCGGACTTCCAAGAAAAAAAAGTTCAACTGAAACATCAGACAAACAATGCAGTTACAGCTCTTACATTTCTTACAAAACTTCTCTATTAAATTACATTCACATGTTCTTTACAACAACAAAATTCTTTAATTACCCAAACTATCCAATGTGGCAGCAATTAGTCACTGCTGATTCAAATATTGTGAAAAAACTCAATATAATTTTCCTCAATCAAAAATCCCTAAYTTCTTAAAAAAGTATTTTGCATTACACCAAATTTATTTTTATCTCTAGAAAAGTTATTTTTAATTGTAAATTTCAAAAGGATATGTSAAATAAAACATACAGTCCCCTTTTTGGTGATAGTGAAGGACAGAAATATTGACATCTTGAAGTGTCCCATGAATGCTTAAAAGAAACAATACCAGAGGTTATATTTTCCCTTAACAATTGCTGCTTTACTTTATTGGCCTCTGGTCACTGTGAACTAACATTCAGGAAATGCCACAGGATAGAAAGTGGACTTGAAGTGTACTTTCAGTATTCAGGATTGGCTTCATCCACAGCTCAGGAGTTTATGCCGCCTTCACAACAAGTCCCCCCCTCCCTGTCACCAGGGGCCTTAGCTGTCCTTCCTCTCTCCCTGCTCCCAGGACCAGTGGCCGGATGAGGACTCTGGAATTGCTTTAGCTACTCGGCACAGAAGGCAGTAGGGCATAGTAATAGCATCAATGCAACAGAAACATCTATGGCAACACACACAACCAACGTCAGCATGTTACACACTAACTCCCAGACTTGTTTTGC
This sequence comes from Apteryx rowi, assembly GCF_003343035.1. Lineage (NCBI taxonomy): Eukaryota > Metazoa > Chordata > Aves > Apterygiformes > Apterygidae > Apteryx > Apteryx rowi. The sequence continues at coordinate 377,508 of NW_020450845.1, forward strand.
AAGTTATTTTGCATATGCCATTGCTTCCCTTATCAATAATTTCACAATAGGTGCATGTAAAATAATTAACAGCAAATAAAAGGTGACGTCAGCAATCTAATAGCAGGCCTAATATAATAAAGACAGTAGCAGAAAGCTGGGCAGAACTAGGGGAAGAGGAGCAAGGATTACCATGTGAAGATCTGGGCAAGCGCTCGTGCACAGTATAGAGGAAAATGCCAAACGACAAATCTTTTCTTGGTGGCATCTTGGAAGAATCTAGATATATGTTGAAAAAGCTATCAGAGGGGAGACCAAAGCCATAGTCTTACAGGTTTTTAGGTGCTTATAATACACTATTTGATAAAGAAATATACTATTTGATAAAGAAAAGGGATGTTTAAAAAAAATCTTCTAAATTAATTCTCAATTAATAAACCAGAATAGCAAGTTTCAAACTTTGTGATTAACCGGCACTGATTATAATTTCATGGATCATTCTTTTAATATAAATATTTTATAATCTTTTAATATAAATATATTTTAATATAAATACAGACTTGCCACCTGATATATATTAAAAAAAAGTTCTAGATATCTACTTCCATCCAGGATTTTTTATTCTATCTATAAYTTAGAGAGAAGAGAATTTTGGTCAGCTAGTTTGTCTTCCAATATAACAATGTCCAAAGAACTTGATCCACTCACTTTTTGTTTCATTCTCATGACTTGTTTAAAGAATAACATACATTTTAGAAGATATTCATTCTCGACTTAAATATTTAAATATTATGAGTTTCAAATGATTATGCTGATACACGTAAATCATTACTAGGTGGTCAGACCACGAACCTTCTTTGGGATGAACTAAGCATGAGCCTTTTCAATCTCACCATAAAAGTGCTTTTTTCCAGATCTTGAATCATTCTTTCCTGAAAGCTTTCCAATTCCAATATCTTAGGCCTGTGACCATCAAGACTACATGATGCTTCAATGAGAGTGAAAAATTCCTGCACAGAACATTTAAATGGCATTTACAGCATAAAGGAGACGTTTTTCCTCTTCCCCAACAGCAAAATCATTCAGCCAACCTTTGAYAAAGTCTCTTCTAGCCCATCATTTCTAAGTTTCAGTGTGAGCAGTAAGGCAATGAAACAGATATTTTTCCATGTTTCTCGGTCACGAATAGCCACATATTAAAGAATAAACATTTATTTTGCCCACTAATAGTGAAAACATTTTCACTTCCTGTACAGCAGTCTTTTCTATTCAGGACACAGCACATTTCTGTTGTGCAAAGTTATACTTCTGTTAGGAGAGCAAGGTCTGCCACAAACATAATTTTCAGTCAAATAATCTCAAATCCAGATAAAAAGGTTGGGCTTTATCAGTTGTTAGATGAACCTGTTTGCCTCTCCATAACTACTTTTCCTATTACGTTCTTTGCTGTAATATTCTTTCTTAGTATCACTGACCAACAGGGGTCGAGGACTGTAATAAAAATCACCTGTGTCTTCCCCTTGCCCTGCCCAATTATCAGGTTGGGACAAGTAGCATTATCAAATTCTGTACAATTCAGTGCCTCACAGAGGGGAAAAAATGACTATTATTAGATTAGATGTGAAAAAGGGGGTTTAAAAGTCATCAGAGGCCGAAATCTCCAAACTAGTCCCGACAGCCACAAGATGCTACACAAAGCCTTAGAGAAATATGCACTTGGATAGTTACAGTATTACAGCCATACCAGTGGTAACAAAGGGCCTGAAATGATAAACCCTGTTAAGGGAAACTTACTGAAAAGATTACAGACAAGTTCAAAAGATAGAGAATTGCAAACATGTTTTTTGCCAGACTTCTACTCTTAACATTTACAAGAGACATGCTCAGACTAAGATGATTTTGGTCAACAAAAGATTCATTTCTGTTTTGGAAATACTGTATATAAACCTATGTTGTACGATATTTATCTGCATGAAATATTAAATTTACTTTTCTTCTGGCTGCCATCTTCTAGGCTTTTTTTCCCCCGTTCTTCCCCCTCACATAGAAAAGATTTTTTTGATGTGGTTACTGCACTTGTTAATAACCATAAAAGCTTAAAAAATAAAGAGGATACACTGTATCTTTATAACATCAGTTGATGCCTTCCATCCATCTAGTAGCTAGAAATTGGAAGTGGACAAATTTAGAGCAGTAAGAAGGCAGATTCATTTTTTATTTAGTTCTTCATCGGTGAAGAGCCAGCTAGCCACTGAAACATTTATTGAAGTTAATCACTGGAAAATACTATTTATTTAAATAAATAAAATTCAGKTTTTTTTCCCCCTCTTTTTATTTTGTCTAAGAGACATATTTGAGCTTACTTAAGAGCTGATTCAGGAAGCCCTATGATCTGTCTATTTTGGAGGTCAGACTTAACGATCATAACTCCCCTGACTTAATAATCTGTGTATTGCTGTTGTCCCCAAGTGACTGGGAAAGGAACCAATCACTATATTCTCTGCAGCATAGCTACAATTTCAAACAATCATTATATTTCATGTGATGAAAGACAACTTTATTAGAAGGAGATATTTATTAGACATGCAGGCTCATACTTAATGTGGAATTATATATTAATATACAGGGTGTTCATCACTGATTACTAAATGCTGGCAACAGGAACCTTGATGAATCTCCAATTTAGACACAAGCTGTATCTGTGAAGTTTTGTAAAAACAACAAACAAAACAAAAAAAAAAAAACCAAAATTCCCCAAAAGGTAAGCTAATGTTAAAATCAAAGTCTTCTGTCTTGAAAGAAAATCTAAGCTATAAAGGAAAAAAAAAACATAAGAAGTGTTTGGTCTTTCTCAGGCTTTGGCTGTATCATGCAGCCAGATGCAGCTATATTGCCACTGGAAATATAATACTGATAGGATGAATGATGGATATTACTGGTATAGTGGAAGTGAAAAAGCAAGCAAAACACCTGGATAAATTGTTTCACGTAGCTGATAAATGATTGTAAGGAATAGGCATCAGTAAGAGTTTGTGTGAAACCAGAGAAACCCTGAGAAGAGGGCTTATTTTTTACTGAAACAACTAATAACATAGAAAAATGGCACTAGGATTAAAGAGAACAACATTTCTTAAAATTCTAGCCTAGACTGGATAAAAGAGTTGAAAGTTCTGTTAGCAATTAGAATCTACTAAAGCCCCCCATAACAACAAAAAAACAACCTACCCTTCTTTAAAGCACTACTAGAAAGATCTACTAGGGTTCAGTAAAAATATGTTCTGCTTATTAAAAACTCCTTCTACCCCGTAAAAATATTTAAACAGTAATCAGGATATGGGAGTTTGTCTTACCAAATCCATTTCAAAGTAAGGAGCAGAAAAACACAACTCTACCAGAAGATACTTAATGCTATCATCAACAAGAACAAACAAAAAAATCAATTTAGCRTATACTCGTACATTCTGAAATCTTCCATGAAATGCCATCCAATCATATATGCACATTAAAATAGCTGACTTAAACATTTAAAGTCAACAAAATATCATAAATGATTCAAATTTTTGAGATTCCAAAACAATTTTTCAAAGATTATTTGTTATAGACAATATTTCAGCAGTTTTGTATCTTAAAAGAAAAAAATACTTGCAACAAATTAAATAAAACATTTACCCAGGTTTCAAGTTATTTTAAGCACTTCAGTTAAATACAATATTGATTAAATCTTGCAATCCTAATTTTATTAAGTGAATCATACCCAGCACAATTGTTTTCCCTTCTGTTCCTGTAACATTTTGAAATTTGTCTAATCCATTAGAAAAATAAAACACAATAGCATGCGAATGAAGAAATGGACCCAATACAGCACTACATTGAAAGTTTCTCTCTCTGGGTGCTTTCCTAAGGCCAGTCAAAAAACCATTTACAATTCTTCTGCAATTTATATTACCACTGCATTCCGCAGCTATGCCTTTTATGTAATATAGGGAATATTTACAAGAATGCCTATAAAAGAAGCGGCCTAGTACCACAAACTGAAAGAGTAGGAGAAAAAAAAAAAAGTTTGACTGCCTTTTAAATTCATGAGAAAACATCACTTGTATTGTGCTGCATGAGATATGAGTAAATGTACATTTCATTGTACATGAAACAGCAAAAACTCAAGATGAGCACTGAAAGAAAGAGAGGACAGAGAACACTGATCACGTTTTTGCTTTTTATTGTCACACCTCCTAAATCTTAATATATAAAACTGCAAACATAACAAGTGCATTTTGCATATCCAGTCACTTTATTTTAATATAAATTCAATTTTCTGATAGCACCTTCTCATTAGGGTATTCAGTACTGCAGCAAGTAAACTAGCAAGTTATCATACTCAACAAAAATATATGAAATTCTTACTTGTTTAACAAGCAAGTAAAAATAGTGCATACATAAAAGGTGAAGCTAAATTCTTGGGCTTGCTGTTTTATAACTTCTTCCACAGGCTCTCTGGTCACTCTCACAAAGTGCCCTGCATGGAGTTATTGATGTCAGAAATGTTTTCGGCGAGATCTCACCTCCTGCCCCCCGACCATGCAGATTTCTTTCCTACTCCTCACCTCTTTTGCTCCATGCCTATTTTATGTTCTAAAAAAAACATTTTTAACACCAGGGTCTTCCAACCGTTTCCACAAGTTGCTCCATCAGATAAAAGTTTTTTCATGTTTGTTGTATCAATGACTTCTGAACAATAAGGAAATAAGAGCACTACTAAATTCTCCTTTGCAAAGACTTTTTGTTTTAAAAAMCAGCTATTAAAGGAGGAATACACAAAATCTGTACCTAGCTCTTACACATGATATGCTTAATATTGTAACAGTATAAGGGTTAAGCATAATATTGTTTGACCCCTTCAACTACTGACGTTCATGCCATGTTATTGTTAGTGTTGCATGTTAAGCAAGCAAATTTTCAATGAACTTGTGTTGGCTTTACCACAGACACAGATGTTAGGCGGACTCCTTTGTTCATAAGGTTCTCATTATTAACTGAAACCAAGTTGAATATTTGACTGAAGGAAAGGACCATATCATTGTTTTCAGATTTTGCTCTATGACTTAACTGAACTACATCTGCCAGCTTTGGAAATACCAAGTACTTCTTGGCGCCAGTACTGGCGCCTTGCTCTATGACTACCATCTTAAGCGCTTCAGATTGAGGAAGTCCACTAACCATCAAAACAGTTTAATAAAAACTTAAAATTGTGATTAAGAGTTACTCACTAGCTGATAGAGCGCACTGAATTTTCTTCTATTTATGAATAATTCCACAAAAATAAGCAAATTGTAGTAAGCTGAATGCACGGCTGTAAATATGTAGCCTAGAAAGTTCGCAAGATGTTTTTGTGATTTATGAAGTCTGTGTTTTACTTAAAACCACATTTATTTAATAGATAGGCTGGCGCTTCACAGGATAATTCAATCTGCTTCAAATCTATCCAAAGCCTTTGGGAAACATAACGGATGCTCTGAATATAAATGCAATTCCACTTTTCACCTTTTTGCACTACTGTCTCTTAGCATGAATGTGAAAAGTATTGCACTCCCTCCAAAAGATCTCCCCCTATAAAAAGCTGCTGAAGATGAAAGAACTCCACAGCTTGTGCTAAACCACATATAGGAACTACTTTACACAGCAAATCAATTAATTGTTATAATTCACATTTCTGGATATCTCCTGGTGATATCTGAATTACAATACACAATGCATCAAACTTTCTTCCTTGGAAAGACCAAAATCAAAGACTCTCGATTTCATATGACATAGATAACTGATGCCAAAAATTATAAATGGCAATTCTGCAAATAAACAGCCAATATTCAACTGATTCATTTTCAATACTGTACAAGGAAATATGATACTACAAAGGAGAAGATAAATGTCAGAACAAGCTGTTTTCAGAAAAAAAAAAAAAAGCTTACCCCCCCCATATTATTTGAATTTATTTTACATATAAAATGAAAAGATGGAAATAATTAGCATTTCCAGATTCTTAACAATGCAATCTGCGCTAGAATCAACAATATTTATTTCACTTACCATGCTGAATGTCCCTCATGTCTAAATGAAGGCTAGACATTAATATTCCAACAGCTTGAGATCTTTTGTTACTTAAGAACTTGACAACCTGCCAAAAGAAACCCATCTATTAGTGTTCACCTGCATGAAAACATTACAAGATATTTTGCATTACTAGTAACAAATTCAAGAAACACTGCCTTGTAATCTATATCTGCGTCTAAAAGTGAGTAATTTTATTATTTTCAAAGTGTGCTTCTGCTTCATAAACCCATCAGAAGTGTAGATAACCATGTCATCTAGCTGAATCTTAATCCTAATGGAATCACTATAAAAGTTCCCCCAGACTTCAGCCTTCATTAGGATGTACACTTTCAACTTCGCACTGACGTTACTGAGCGTATGAAACAGGCTGTCATATAAAAAAAATTCCAACTGTGTCTATCTTGGAATTGCTTTAGTTTCCAAAATCACACAACAATTACCATCTTTGATGTAAGCTAAAACTGTGAGAATTTGTATTTTATTTGAATGCTTGACATACTAGGCGCCAATATGAATTTTATTTGAAAAGCAAAATAACCATGTACATATTGGGATTTTCTCTGATCACTTTTAGGCAATACAAAAGTGCTCAAAGCTTTTTCATTTTAAAATAAGCAAAAAACAAAAACAAAAAAAMCCCACGCTCTCAAAACATCTTGCTCTAGTGGGTTAAAATTAGCCACTAAAACATACTTTTGTGCATATTTTTTTGCAAGCACAAAAGCAACAAGTAATTCATAGACTGTATTCCATAGGTCTCTAAGCTATTTGAATCCAGCTTACTGTAATTTTTATACCACTGTAATGAGAAGCAAGCAATGACAWGAAAGGATCCTTAGCTGGAAAACAATGTGGTCCTAGATAAGTAATTTTTCAGTGTAGGGCTCCAACCATTATGTGGATAACCAGTTATATTTAATCCACTCATGTTTCTGTGTTTTACATTGTACTAAACACACTGAAGAAGAAAACCTCTGTTATTTGTGGATCATTTGCAGAAAAGAAAACAACTCAGCTAATTAGAACTGTAAGTTAAAGTTCTTTTCACATTTCAGTCAGGTAGTGTATATTTTTTTCAGGTCATAGAGCTTATATCTTAGCATCAAGATGCTATATCACCTACTCTCCCACTGGAAAAATTAGTTTGCAGAAATATGATTAGAAAAAGTAGAATAAATTCCAGCCAGAATAAATAATCTCATAGTCTAATTCACATCTTAACATCATAAAAGTACCCACAAGATGTTTTTCCTGTGGTATCACCACCTTTGATTCATTTAAATCTTCACATAAGTCCATACATGTTGGTAGGTTGATGTCTGAGCAGTAGCTGAAGAGAAGTGAAAGCTTGGCCCAGATCTCTGCCACTAGGACTGCTTAGAAATGGAAACTTGAGAAATTCTAAGTGCTTGCAGTATAGGTTTTGTGAAGATGTGTTTAGTTGGGCAGTTGCTTCATTTATTATACTCCCCCCCCCCAAGCCTTCATAAATATCAGTGTGTCAGGTATTTCATCTTGCTTTCCTCATAGCTTCCCAACTAGCTATAGTGAAGTAAAAATACAGCGTTTTCCTCAAGAATTGAATAAGTTGAAACTCAGAAAGCCAYAACTATTGCTCACAAGGTTAAAGACTTGAATTCAAGGCACAGCTACTGACATAATCTGCCACAAATGACCAAGAAATTCCTATGTGATTGTCTAACCCACATAATGTACTATTAGGAATTTAAAAATTGAAGTCAAATGAATTGAAACCAAAAACAATTTTACAGACCAAGGATATGATAGTCAGATTTTCTGACTTCAGAAAGAAAACTATCATATTTAAGAAAAATAGAATTAGGATATCTCACGCTTTCCTTCCAATATGCTATCACTCCACATGATTTTTAAATGGAACAGCTAAATCTCATGTAAGCCTGAACTCTGAGATGAAGCTGGGACAAATAATATGATATTTTCTTGCTGTGAAAAGAAGCTGTTATCTATCCACTTCTTTACAACTACAAAAAGTTTACAAAATACAATAGATCCTGGTTAGCAAGGTCTGAATCAAGTCTTTTGAACCAGTACACTCCCGTGTACATCACTAATAAAATCCAAACAAATATCTTGGATTCCATCAGAAGAAAAGTGGGTGCAAAGTTTGAAAAAGAACAGAAATTCTTTAACTGGTGTTGCTACCAAAGCACATTTTCAGAAAAGGCGCAGCAACAGAGAAACAATGTGGTATGTTACATAACGAAAGTTCAGAAACTTTTCTTTAAAGCAGTCCACACCAACAATGTTGACAAGACTGAGTTCAGTACTGGAGATGTTGTGGAAATTGTTGATTCCAGCCCCCACCATTACTGCTTTTGCTCAAGTCCAAAACATCTCAGAAACAATAATAAAACAACTTAAGCTTGCTACTGTCATCTACAGAACAGAGAGTGTCCTTTGTAGCATTTATTTTGAACAAGAAAAATATCCCAAAGCTGACAAAAAAGTAAATTAAAAGGAATTCAGAAATGTTCTAAAAGTCATACGGGGAAAATAACAATACGCACAAAGCATTGGCAAGAACTCCTCTGGAATAAGTGTGTACAATTCTTGTCATTCATATTCAAGAGAAATAAATTAAAAATAGGACTTTTTATCCCCCTACTCTTTTTGGCCAGGGGAAAAGAAAAATAAAAAACTCCCAGAGAGTAAAATAGCTTGGTTCGTTGGTCCTTCCCAAAAGAACATTGCACCTGTGCTCAGCTGTGAATGTAACTTAGACCAAAGAAGAGACCACAATCTGGACCTTTCCAAATGAAGTAGAACTATATTGCCCTTCTTGTAGATCCAGAGAGCATGGATCAGCTGGAGCCTGTCCTGAATCTACTTGGGACTGATATTTGAATCTGAATCCAGAAGAAGCTATGAAAACATCATCTCTCCTACTTTTACTGATCTCAGTACCCATACACCAGTATATTAGTTATAAAGTTGTGAAATCTCTTTTTCAACCACCCATCACCAGCATATTCAAATTTAAAGCTCAGAGGGCTAACCAAGATCATGTCTGCAGATATGGGGACCAACAGAGAAGAAAAGATTTAGTAGCCTATTAAATCCCTTTGAATCCTACATTCCAAAGCAGTCTGGTCTAAAAGTTAACAGGAAAAGGAAAGAAGTTGCTTTTTTCTGAAAGTGAACTGATGTAAAGGAGAATAATTATTTACTGAGAGTCATATCTTGCACAGTAATTAGGGAAGAAAAGCACTATCCCTGTCAAGAATAGATTACCTTTGCTGCCAGAATTATGAAGAACAGAGACATCGAAAGAGGAAGACTGTCAGATGAATGGACTGCAGAACAGCAATAGAGTGTTTTCACATACCAAATACCAGTTTTGTCTGGTAGTATTTAGAAAGTAGATTTTATGTTAAATTTTTATACTCATCTTTATGCATTCATTCTCATTTCAGTAAATTTCATGAATACTGTAGTTTCCTCCAATAGAATGGCTGTAACAATACAAAACTAATTCAGAAAATATGAATATTACCATAAATGCCTAAAGCAATTCCCACATTTAAAAATAAAACAATAAAATAAATCAACTGCATAGTCTAGGCCTACAGGCTACAGACTAGTGACGCCATTTAAAGGTGGAACAACAAAAGGTTGATAAATTCAATCTCTACAAGATCTAACAATCTCAGACACAATACACAGCTCCTTTTTACTTTGGATTCTGGAACTCTGCTTTAAACAAAATTAAAAAAAAAATGAAAAGGAAGCTAGAGATATTATCTGCAGCCTAAAGTCTAGGACAAACTTTCTAATTGTTGAGTGGTCCTCATTGTTAAGCAGTAAACAAACTACATGCCAAATTTGTTCCCGATTGTTTAACACAAGCAAAAATAGTCAAAAAGATATTTAGCAAAAGGTAATGCAAGACACATGTTTGATGAGAACCCTGAAGCAAAAATACGAAGATTCCCTTTCCCCAGAATGATATTTAGTTAATGCACGGAATTTTTCAATGACGCTTTCTTTCTGGTTCTGATTTTCACTGCTAGCATTAAGCAAAATTATCCCATGGTTCTCACTGGTAAGGAAAACTACTGTACATTACAAAAAGTCATAGCAGGAAACTCCACTGTACGAAAGCTATAGCTTGCAACTTTTGCAGAAAGGATGCAGAAACCTCAAACTTCCAAACATGTTCTTAAGAGATCAGATCGAGGCAATAATGCAGTAATCTTTTGGCTAGGTCTTGTGACAACAATTTTTTCCTGCTGATTCAAGTCTATTCTAAATGTGAAAAATGCAAACAAAGTATGGGACCCATCAAATCTTTTACATGTACATCCTCCCATTCCTACAGATGTAACAGAAAATATTATGTTCTCATAAAGTTATTCTTAGGTAAATGCAGAAGTGACTTTTGGCTGATAGTGGCAACTGTGATAGGGAAAATAGGGACTATTTCAAGGAGTGAGGACATTTTGGTACAACAGGATATCAAACATTTCTAATTAACACTTAAAAAAGAAAAACGTGCATGACACCCAGTCCTAAGTGCCTAGCAGCATATCCCTGGCAAGCGTACATACCGATTTAACTGAACTCAACTTTTACCACTGAACATCAATTACAAAGCATAATTTTGAACACCCCCTCACCTAAACCAGCCAAACCTGAAATTCATTCTGTAAACTAACTGGTTACTTTCCCAGTTAAAGATTCACATACTATACAGAGAGACACTTAAGGTTTCAAAACTCTTTTCATCATACATTTCTAAATGCAACTTGGTGTCATGCAATGCAAATTAGCACAGCCAGCAGCCATATCTGCCAGTCTGTGGATGCTGCCGCTTTATGCTTGAGGGTCAAGATTAAACTTTTCATTTATCTTTCATTCTTTCCATCTATCCCCCTACTCTGCTTTCATAAATAAAGCTTTCAACCCTATGGATAAGAAATAGTTCATGTCCTTTTATGTTGTTTTATCACTAAAATACCATAAAACTGTTACCATAGAAGGAGTCCTTTACTACCAGATTGTTGCCCCAGTTAATATTCCTCTGTTATGACATTAGATGAAAAATTATTCAGATTGCTTAGATTCAGATATACAGTAATAAGTAAAATAAGCATTGTGTTCCTCAACAGAAGACTGAACAATAGAGTAGAATGTTCCTCTCACTAAAAATAATCACAGTCTTCTAATTTCAAGGACTGGAGTGGGGGATGAAGATAAATAACAAAGTTTAAATTCCTTAGCTTAAAAATATATTACAAGGATTTTATTTTTTTATTCCTAAAGCTCTTCTTTGACCGTTTAGCACATTGTTATGTACCATAGTTATGTACCAATAGTTATTCCTTTTTTCCTAARCTAAAGGACCAGGCTACCTAAAGGTTAGTTTCTATATTCATAGCCCTTATGTTGGTAATTGTCAAAATGTCTCTGTGGGTTAGTAATGCAAATGTGGGTTCAAATACTACTACTCTTAAAAAACAAAACCCCAACAAGCTAAAATTTCCTTAAAAATTGGACATAAAAGTCACAATTTTCATGTGTAGCTTGCAATGCACTCAGCTGTTGATTTTTACAGGTGGTCAGCCAAACTGCTATCAACAATCTTGTCATTGTGTTCTCTAATTAGGTATGCAATTACACACATCTTTTGCAAACTCTTGCAAAATATATTGCATGCCACAATATATTTCAAATTAACATTCTTAAATAATTTTATAAAAGTTACCACATCAAGATGAGAGAGTGAAATGGAAGAATGAAAAAAAGAAAGCAGAAAACCCAATCTGATATCTGGTGGGAGACATGCTATTATGCCCTTGAAAATAAACAAAAAAACCCAACAGTAAAAGCTTTAGTGTTCTCACTTTTAAAGGAAGACATACAGTTACAGTCAGAAGTACATCATTCACTGTATCCACTCCCAATGAATCCTTTCAATTACAGCTTCTTTTGTTTTCATTATAACAATTTTTTTATTGTTGCTCTTTGTACTGAAGTCAGTATTAAGAGCCAAAATATAGCTGTAAGGAAAAATCTGTATTCTAATTCATCATCAGCAAAATCAGTATTTCTCTAATTTAAAAGATTTTTATACTTCACTACAAATAAAATAACTTGATTTAAATAACTTGATTTGCACGCTCATGCTAAAAATCTGTTTTACTTGTAGATCAGTTAGAATCTGATAGAAATACAAGCACAATCACATTTTTAAAAAATACACACATTGTGTTTTTATTAACCCATCATGATCACTGCATTAACCTCTAATTTATGGCTGATATCCATTGGACTAAGCTCAACTTCTTAGGGGAAAAACATTCTTTCCATAGGCACATTTAAGTCGGAAATTTGAGTTTGCTTGATCAAATTTTAAAGCTACTGCACTAAAAAGTTTTACTTCTCCCCTCCTTAGCAGAATCAAGGTGGGCAGAAAAACTGGAGAAAGTATTGCTATCTCCTTATTTTCTGCCTTTCTTCTTCCTTTGATGGCATCTACTGATACAATGTCCAGTGCACTGAGGCACTGCACTGGGAAAGAGAGTTAGAGAGCAGCAGCACAGTCCTCCCAGCTATCCAGGGGAAGGATGGGGAAGAAAGTATTTGAAAGATGTAGAACTACAGCCTGTGGAAATGTGAGCCCCCAGATCTCCCTGGAAAGATGGCAGTGACTAAGATGGCTCAACTGGATGGTTTAAAGTGTAGCAAGAAATGCAATTCTTACTGAACCCAGCTCAAGGTGGCAGCTATCTTTCTGCTGCGATTCCAGATCTGGGTTATGCTTTTTAGATATGCAGCTTTCAATCTCACAAAACAGCTGCAGCTCACTCACTTTAACCCAAAGCCCATTTTCCCTTTGTCTGAGCAGACTTTCAGTAAGACTTTCTCCTACAAAGGTTTTTCAGTGCATAGGCAAACACAATGAAGCCATTATCAGACACCCTACATGGCCCCTGTGTTAAGGAACGGACATAATCTTTCTTGTTGATACAGAATCTGTAAGCTTTTAAACAGCAGCAGTTAGAATAGGCCACAAGAGTATGGTCAGCAGAATCTTTCAATATTAGTGAGGATGCATATAAAAGAGAGAAACCCACACAGTTTCTTAGATCACAAGATGAATTTGCAAGATTGTCTGATGCCAAGCACACACTTTGGTTCTTCAGCTTGCAAATATATGATCCAAAGAAAAGAGAGCAGTAAGAGGAAACAAGAATGAGAAAGGCATGTGGTTAATTGAGGACATCAACCTGGGAAGCCTGACCAGATCAAGATATTTGATACACAGATGCAGTCAGGTAAAATTGTGTTTGCAACAAAGAGAACTTTACAGATAATACAAAAAATGCAATAATTCATATAAAGAAGAGAATGAGAGAAAAAAAAGAGATTGCATGCATACTGCATATAATAAAAGAAATTATCTTTACAAACTGAACAAAAGAACTATCATTTAATTTCATAAATAACTTCATGACTTTATTAAATCACTTGCTTGAATAAATAAGAGTGACACATCACACAAGTCTTTCCAAGACTCCTATATTTGGGGGCAGCAGAACCTCAAAGGTACCTCTGGAGAGGGCATAAAATCACCACAGATAGTGGTGCCATTGATATAGTTAATAAATAAATAAATGTGGATACCAAAAGCTCCTTAAGACAGTCCCTCAACTATTTGCAGAGGGAACTAATCCTCCTTTTCAGAAAATTGTTTTTCTCTTGATGCCATTCCTTCTTAATGAATATACATGAGTAAACTTTTATCTACTAACTCAATATGGCATTTACCTTATTTACCAATTTATACTTTTTTTTATGTGGCATTTTATTTCTAGGGGTATTCTATTACCATAGCTTCTTCGTGTTCAACTTAAAAATTCAAAAATGCTGAAATCATTAACTAAATACTCTTATTGATACATCTTGTTTACATCTAAAGCTTTTGAAATAGAGTGAAACTTAAGTAACTTATTATTTATTTTCTGGGGTGGAAGGGGGAGATTAAAATCTTAATGTCAATAGATTAATAGTGGACTTTCCATATGAGAATATCTGTAACATTTTTCTTGAGTTTACATGACAGATTATAAACACATGCTCTGCTCTTGAAAAGTTTATTGCAGTTGCATCTATATTATTTTCCAAAAATATGGTCAAATGATCATCAGTAAGGCTTCCAAGATGACTATTCAAAAGTTAAGAAATCAATCTATGCAACTCATTTCAGTCCCTTCTATATACCTATTAGGCTGATGGTGGTATCAAGATTTTCTGATTACATACACTGTTTTTCCACTGAACCCATTCTGTGCACACTGGCCAATATTCCCCATGTCAAGAAAATTTTTAATGTTGCATTTACCATCATTCTGTAGTAGGTGGCCTTAATCATCTGACTATCCTTTTTCTTCCTGCTTCACTAACTACATGCTTTTTAACTGCTGCAGCAAATGATAAAGTGTTTTTACTCACATTAACAGCTTAATTTATTAAGTAACCACAGTTCATCGTTTTGAACAGTGCTCATTCTGCACAGTCCATGCTGGGTATGGAATGGACCCTATTGAAAATACTATCCAGCCATGTAATTAAAATCAGTATTGTAACTATATGGCATGGTTGAATTAGATGCTCCAAAACAAGGTGTCATCCTTTGCTTGGATCAAACACTAGAGGTTTGACAAAGTATACTCTTTGCTCACAGGACCTCCCCAAGTCAAGAGTTCCCCCGGTTTACAACCAGTATCTGAGAGGAATTGCTTCAGATAGAATGAGAGGTAAAACGGAATCAGACCTATTATGTTCTATATTCCCATTTCTCAGATCTCCTCAGTTCTTCACTCCCTCCTCAGTTATTCATCTTAGTCTTCCTTTGCCTCTCTCGTCTTGGTCTTTATTTTCCAACCTGCCAGTACAAGGTTAGGAAAAATCTTCAGAATTATACCTGAAGTCCCTCCTGAGCAACATGAACCGAGTTTTAAAATAGCTTGTAGAGTGGCCAAATTTAAGGAATGATTAACTAAGAAAATTAATTAACAACTAACAAAAGACACATATCTGATATATTTTTTCCATATTTCAAGTCTCTGTTTGAAACTATGTGGACATGAGCAAAAATGGGCTTTGTTTTCTTTCATTAGCAAAATGAAGGAGACACCCAATGTGGGGGGAAAAAAAAAAAAAAGCAGCCTAAAGGACTAACTTTAGGCAAAATTATAAGAACAGTGACTTGTAATAAAAGCCAGACAACGTTAATAGGTAGCAATGGCTGCACCACCTATAATATAACCTGTAAAGGTCTCTCTTTAAAGATTAAGTAGGCATTCTCATTGAGTGAGCCTGCACACATTTACAGCAGCTGAGAATTTGACATATATGTATTATCAGAGTAAAATAATTCACAGCTTTTTGTTATAGCACCAAATGTGAGACAATAAGCAAAAAAGATCAGCTGCATTCACAAATAAATATTAACTTTTCATTTTTCTGCTTTCTTTAAAGTTCTATAATGGATTGTGATGTGGCCTTCATTCAGTGGTAGGTATAACATTCACTTTTTTTAAGAATTACTGATTTAATATTGTCAGCCTCTGAATTTATAGATAYATATTCTTAAATTATTTGCAGATGATCATAGTAAGAAAAAAAATACTTGGAAACAATACATGCGTAGGGTGAAATTAACTCTAACTTAATAAAGCAACTATACAGATAATATTATGGCTTGAAAAAGGGGTACTGTTTACAAATGATTATGTCATACAAACATATATATTTATATATACACACATAGAAGAAAACATATGGCATATAGCATAAATAGTGATGTGTACAGAACAGCAGTTTACTCCAAAATAATCTTTAACCAACTACAGCACCCCCAAGACTAYTGAATCTTTGTTCAGATTAGCAAGAGTGTTTCTTTCCTGATGTGGCCTCCTTTGTAAATATATTTTTATTTCAGCTTACAACAAAAACATTGTTTTATTAAAATCAGATGTTTACATAGCGCACCAAATATTTTATGCATTTGAAAGTTATCTGGGCAATTTTTCTTCACAACTACTTCCAGTTTAGCTAGTATTTTACATCCAACACATATTAGCAATACATTTGCTTATCATGCATGCGCCCCAAAGTAAGGAGGAAAAGCAATCACCAAACTAGAACTTTTCTGGAAGTAAGTCCAGTAAGCTTTGCACATCCTGGTTGTATTCTGTACAATGCTCTTCTGTAGCTCAACAGGTGACAGAGCACATCTGCTTTGCATAACATATTCCCATAAAAATCACTACAGAAACACCATTTCTAAGATCTTTACAACACCCATAACTATCACAGAGTGCACGTAAGTCAGTAACCACTTAAACAGCACTTGGTGCTTCCTATAAAAACATACTTGTGGAGTTACAGCCATACTTTCTCAAAATAACTGTTTCTTCTGCTAAACACGGATGGACTTCATTATCCAAGTGTTTACTGTGGTATAAATGAAGAGAATTTCAAAAACGAAGGCCTGCATTCCAACACTACCGAGAGTGTGTACATAGAATATATTTCTGAAGCTCTTCTGCTTCATTTGTCTCACGTTAATGCTATGAAGAACCCAAACTCTAATCATACATATGAACATCTAGCTTGACATCTGCAACCAATGCTAGCTCAAACTGTAGTTCTAATGAAAGCCTGTGTTGGTTTTTTGTACTATAAACAACACATTTGGTTATCTGTTTGGCTGGCCTTTTTTCCCCCTGCATACTAACAAATCGGACTTCCCCATCAGGCAGTTTCTCTCTGTTTTGGAGAGCAGCATGTTTATTTGATAAACAGAGCAAGGGAAACACACAAGAGATTCTATTATGCCAATTTAGGTGGCCCACAGGAATGTTTGTTCTAAATTACGGCACCTACTTAGATTGCCTTAAACCTCTGTGTGGAAATTTCTGCGACAAACAGCTTGTTCTTTCCAAAACAGTTAGGATCAGCCATTTTCATTTACTTTTATCCAGTTTTATTTATTTATTGACAATAGTTTTTTCTGTCATTACAAAAAAAAAAAAAAAACCAACTGCTAATATTAAAACCCGCATCCAATATTTATTCACAATTGCTATCTGTTCTCAGTTAACCACTGTTTATGCCATATAATTAAATAGTCATAATTTCCATCGTGTCCAGAGATTTGCATCACCAAACCTCATAAAATGTGAATGGACTGACAGTTCACGAGCAAAGCAGCAGGTAGACTTTTGCTCTCCTTTGTTTACTTAAAGAGCTATCATATTATTTCAGTGAAGGATAACCATAAAAAACAGGCTTTTTGTGGAAGGAGAGAGCAAAAGCAAAGGTCTTGTACTTTACAGATCTATTGCAGGACAGTGAGGTAGTGGCAGTACACTGCTACCTTTCCTCCCACCCCAGTTAGTACAACCTAGTACRGCATACAGGGATACGACACACTTATATGAGTGTGGCAGCATTGTGCTTCTCACCCATCCAGAGGAAGGTCCTCCAGCACCCTAGGAAAATAAGCCTAACTTCACTACCAGTTCTGTTGCTCGCACCTGGCTGCCAGCACAGCCTGCATGTTTACATCGCTGACCAAAAGATAAGTCACGTGGTGAAAAAAAATTTCTCCAGAACTCCTGGGTGTAAAGCTTATACTCAAACATCAGAGCTACTGCATGGAGATTCTGAAGAGTCCCACTATATTTTTGATTTGGGAAAAATCATAGCACATAACATTAGGGGATAGATTCTTAAATGCTGTTTTTCTGGGAAACCATGGTAATTTATACCTGTCTCTTTCACGATTTACTTTACAAAATTCCTCAGAATAATTTATGTACTACTTATTGGACACATGCAGTCAGTATCAAAAGCATGATATTTGTACCCAGTCATTTTGTTTTCACTCTGGCAAATTTTAAAGTAGACAAAGCAAAGATTTTTGAAGAATTAATACATAACTTGAAAAGCAATTAAAAAAAAAATCTTTAACACATCTGGCTTTGAAACCCATCCTACATTCTCTCCTTTTCTTGTATTTCTACATAGTGTATATATATGGTAACAATTTCACACCAGACAAAATTCATCTCAGCTTCATGCAAAAATCTGTCTTTATGTAAATGCCAGCCAAGAAAAGATCTGAAATTAAATGAGTACTCACTTGTTTAGTCTTTGTTTTTGTAATGGTGTCCGAAATGGGTTTCTTCCTCTCTTTAACAGCTGTTTTAGAAAACAGTTCTTCAAACTCATGATAATCTATGGAAGGTTCTTCAATTTTTTCCCACACAAGTGAAGCACTAGAATCTCTAAAGTTAAGCAAAAGACCTATGTAGGGCAATGTCAAACTAAGTAGTCATAAATGATGGAATAAAGAAAATAAAATAGCAGCAATTTACAAGTGATTGCCTAACTTCTACTAGCAGTATTTTGATAAGACATGCTGTTGATTTTCTCCCATACTTTCTTGTTTGCTTGTTTGTTCACGTATACTGATGGTCAGACTCACTTACATTCACCCACTTTACATACAGAGGAATATAAATAGGCTGTATATAGTCTATAAAACATACACACATGCACACAAAGAAGTGTAGAAATGGACAGTTATCTGCAGAGAGCTCGTGCGACAGTGGCAAGAAAAACTTGAAAAGAAAGAAATAATCCATCATTAAATAACAAAGCAGAAGGGTTGGACAATCAGTACTCAGAAACATAAAGAAAACATACAGAAACATCTTTCTATGAGCAACAGTGATATTTTACAAACAAAAATAAGCATTAACAACCAAATCCAAGTATTTCAGAGACATATCAGCCAGTAAGTGCTAAAGGAACWGCTTGATGCCACCACACAGAAAAATCACAGTTTCAATCTAGCTGCTGAATGTCTGAGGTGCAGAAAAAAAGGATTTCTAGGTCACTGAACAATGGAAGGAGGAAGATAAGAGTGTTCAGCATACATTCATCTAAAGAGAAAAGACTACCAAAACTTGCAAGCTACTCCAGAGGGAGAGACCAAATCTACCTTGAAGGTGGGGGGGAAGCACAAGTGTGACATTTAAAAACGAATTCACAAAATACTTAGTGGCATGCAATCACACTGGGATTTCTGATTAACACATGATATGTAGCCCCTAAGGACAGCTGAAAACATATCTCCAAAGAGTTTTCATGTGTAAATAAGGTWACTCACTCAGTTTCTGTGCTTTAAATATAGCGGACACCCTATTTAAATACCCAACTACAAATAAAATTCTGCTTGCACTGAGTTTCTTTCAAAAGCCTATGCAGTAGGAAATAAAGCCTTTTGCTAATAACATACCACACTATCATGGCAGTCACAAAGTGAAACAACATCCTCTCTGCAATTATATAATTTACCTTCTACTGTGGAGCTGAATTCTTGTCCAATAAAGAGGCTTCATCGGTCGAGAAGGCTCTATCACGTGTTTCCTGCTCCCTTTCTCCTGATTCACCCCCATTGCAAATAAACCAGATGGTAACAGAGGAGGAAGAAACCCACAGACTTGTGGGACTGCTGGGTAGGTGCTGCTCTGAGTTGGTGGTGGAGGGGGTGGCGCAGCTCCAGGCAAAGGCGGTGGGGCTGGGGGTGGCATTCCCAGGCCAGGCAGAGGTGGTGGTGGAGGAACACCTGCACCAGGCAGAGGTGGTGGCAGTGGAGGAGGAGGGGGGACACCTGCACCAGGCAGAGGTGGAGCTGGAGGGACACCTGCACCAGGCAGAGGTGGAGGAGGTGGCGGTGGAGGGAAACCTGCACCAGGCAGAGGTGGAGGAGGTGGCGGTGGAGGGAAACCTGCACCAGGCAGAGGTGGTGGCAGAGAAGGGGAAGGAGGAGGGGGGGGAATGCTCCCTCCGCGTAGAGGTGGGGGAAGTGGTGGCACTCCTGCTCCAGGCAGAGGTGGTGCTGCGGGTGGGGGTGGCACTCCCAGGCCAGGCAGAGTAGGAGGTGGGGGAGGGACACTGGTCCCAGGTAAAGGTGGTGGTGGGGGGGGAGGTGGGATACCTCCACTGGGCAGAGGTGGTGGTGGAGGTGGTGGTAGGACTCCAGCACCTGGAAGAGGAGGGGCTGGAGGCAGCATCAGTATCTCCCCACCTGGCAAAGGTGGAGGAGGAGGCGGCATCATGACGCCTGGCAAAGAGTGGTCCAGGTGTGGCATTGCTGGGCCAGCGAGATGCAGAGGGAGTCCTGAACCGGGCAGGGGTGGTGGGGGTGGTCTTCCTGTCATGGGTGCAGGAGCAGCCAGGGTGGGGTCTGGCAGTGATGGGACAATGCTACAAGAGGGCTCTGGTGGCACAGAGGGGGGACATTCACTACAAGTCACATTTCTAGTACTTAGAGGCTGATGGGGAGCTGGCAATCCAGTCTCTCCTTCAAATGCAAGGGACAAATTAACTTTGGGTTCTGGAAGAGGTGACTGTGATGTACTTTGTACCGATTGGCTTGCATCCAGCGGCACCGAGATTAGTTTCGGTGACAGAATTAAGGAGATTTCAGAACAAAACGTGGGCTGTAGTTCCAGAGTTGGCAATTGCCGAGTTGGCCCTTCACTTTTGCTCCCTTCCAAGGATGGTGGTGAGGGTGGCTGTGGCAGTGCACTGGCTGAAGGCATTGTGTGTGTTAAATAATCTTCTGTTGGTGATGTTTGTACAGATCTTGCTTGTGACACAGTTCTGAATACAACCTCCTCTCCGTTTGTTTGAAGAGTCACACTACTGAGTTCCCTGCAGACTGGGAGTCTGTGCTCATTTTCCTGCTCCCTCACAGCAGTCTGTACTTCTGTAGCAGGGAATTGTTTCTCTAGTTCTGCAATTTTGGTCCTCAGATCCTCAATTGTTTGTTCAAGCTGTTGGATGACACTGGCACGCTCCTCGGATTTCACCTCAAAATCATCCTTAAAATAATAATAATAAAAAATATAATAAGCACAACAACAGATAACATTTGTTACTATATTAAAAAAATGAAACTTAGATCAAAAATATTGGTATTCCATAGGTTCAGAAAGAAGACAGTTACGACAAGCCTTTAAAAACAGGGATATCATTTTAGCTAATTGTATCTTACAATGGAAGAAGAGAGTTTAGGAAAATGACTTGCTTCAGCATTGTACTATTTTCCTCAATTCGAGCACTCTTTGGACTGTGATGATCTTCTGTCAAAACCAAAAATCAGCAACAACCCCTCTCTCCCTCCAAACACACTGATCAAGAAAACAATCAACCACTGAATACAAGTACCACAAAAGTGTGTGTGCGCGTGCATGGATGTGCTGATACGGAGGCAGGAAGGGCACTGCATATTTTCAGTTATCAAAACTGAATTAATGTTAAGTGTTTCTTTAGAATGATGCACTATGCATAACAGCTCAGCATATTGTTGAAAGCTAAATTTCAATATATACCTTAATAATACAATACAGATTACAAAGGCAGAACATTATGAATGCTCACTTTTTGAAAACAGCTATCCAGAACAGACTAAGTATGCTTTTCTCCAGCCAACACACTTGGGAAGGGAAGAAATAAGACAACACTAAGAGAACTTTCCTCCCACCTAAGATCTGAAACTCCCTGACAAGTGACACACTGTTTGCGTATGAGTAATGTTAGAAAAGCTTCCTTTGTGGGATGGTTATTCTGTAATAGACAGTTTTCACATTTTTTATATCTTTTTCTGAAGCATCTGATTCTGTCTGCTGTAGAATGAATAGAAAAAACATTAGTCTTAGACAGCCCAGGAATTCCTACATTCTTAAATAAATATCAGTACCAAACTATACTCAATGTATTGGGTATGTGGTTTATCAAAAGGTACCAAGGGAAACCAAAATTTTTTAGTCCAAAAATAGCCATTTGTGCTTATTCGGGAGAGCTGAGCAGGAGATAGAGCAGACATGACCTTATAATACAAAGTCTTTCAATAAAGAACTTGCCAAAGTTGAACTTTTTTTTTTATTCTTACATGCATTTACTTTTTTATGATTTTTTTAAATTTGGAATTTTGGTCACCAATATCACCACTTCAAGCATTTAATCATAAGAATTCTTTATCATGAAACAGGTTTCTCAAGTGGTTATGACAAGTCAATGCCATAACCACTGTGCCTTTTTGTTTCCTCTTATAAAATGATAAACTTCACAGATGAGATTGTAGGCTTGCTTCATATTGAATCTTTCAAATATTCAGATTTTACAAGCTTTCTAAAGCAGCCTCCAAAGAAACATACAATACCTGACTAATACTAATTGCCTTGGTTTGTTTCATGAAGACCTTTTTCGTCTCATCCTTTGATATACAAAACATTTAAAAGTCAATTTTCTTTCTGTAAAATTAACTTGTAACTTCCAGCTGGGGACTATTAATAAAATATATGTTCATTAATACTTACAAAATTGTTCCTGCACAGAACTGGTTTTCAAACATAAAATTTCAATTTCATTTTTATCTTAGAGTTTTCCAGCTTTCCTAAGCAATTCCAGAAGTAAAACAGTAACTCCCACATGCAAACCAATTACTTGATTCTGAAACACCCTCATCAAAATTCACAGTCCTCTGCATTGTCTGAACTTTCTGGAATGGCGGTCTGAAACCAAAGTTATGGATTATAAGTAGGCCTCCTTACAAACGTCTAGGTCTCTGTACCAAACTTTGAAGAGGAATGTAAAGCAGTTGGAGGAACCTTATAAAAGAGTTTGGATGAGTGGTGAAGGACTGAACAAAGCTGACTTATTAACAAACAATATGACATTATAACAAGTAAAAAAAGACTGAAAAGATGTTTCCATTACAGACTATTCATGCTGCTTTTAGTCAATACACTTAGTTTCCTGTAATAACTCAGTACTTCGTAGTAGCAACAGTTTTGCTGAAGAACTTGATTATAAAGGACAAACATATTTAATACTTAGCATAAGATCTCTTACAAAGAGAAAGTGAATATTCTATTATCCTTAAAGTTCAGCTGCTCCACCAGTCTTCTGCAAATACAATAATATAAGGCCTATCAATACTTCAAAAGGGAACGATATCAAAGGAAATGTGCTCCTAAGATTATTAAGCCCACAAGTCAGCCTTCAGTTATTTGAGAACAAACACAATTTTCCCAGACTGTAACTCTCCTAAGCTCCCATTTTACATTAAAAGAACAATTTACCAAGGGCTTTATGAAAGTTATAGCTTCCTAGTTCTATCTGAATTGGAAAATTAATTCCTGCCACAAACAAAGTGAAGTCAATAGAATTAGACACAATATTAAATGGCTCCAAAGAGATTTACCTTCACGATGGCTGATCTCAGAAGAACAGTTCACTGCTTTAAAAATTCGTTTATTCAGGAGATTGGATTCAATTTTACACAAGAACAAAAGGTAATCCTTGAATCTTGAAATTCTACCTGAACTACAGAAAAAACCTAGAATTCAATGTTATACATGACAATTCACCCTGCAGACCATTAAACTTATTACAAGAGAAGAAGTATTTTAAAAATTTAAATAAACGGGCAAACAAGTGACATGATTAAGAAATTGCAGAGAATAAACAAAAATGTCCTGATGAATGAAAGTGACCTTTTGCTCCATGCCCTAAGAGGCTATATTTCTGCTGTCCTTGAGACATGGCATTGCATAATTTCAAACAAGGTGGTTGGTAAATTTGCTATTGTGTTGTTGCCTAAGAATCACCAATCTATGTTTTTTCAGTGACGGCACCTTATGAACAGATGAGACTTTGCTCTGAATGTTGAAATATTTATCCAGAGGAACTTGCATGCTTTAAATCTATTAGGGGGAGGGGGCAGTATTTATATGCTTCAATAATTATATTTCAGATAAACTGAGATATTTTTCATTTTGCCTTTTAAGATGCCCTCAGCCTAAAGTCTCATTAGATTTCTGCCTTTTCCCCAGCAAGAAGTTTGAAGTCTTTCCCTAAATCAGAAAGGTTTGTATCAAACAAACATAAGCCACAAAGTTTCTACTACCCTTACCAAAGAGGGATGGATGGATGGACAGATGGATGGATGGGGAAAAAAAAAAAAAGAATATGGCTGATCAGACATGAAAATCAGACAGTTTGCTCAGAAAAGTAAGGAAAGGAAGACATTATTTTCCATACATGGTCAAAAGCTGTTCCCAAGAACCAGAAGACCCCCTTAAAAAAAAAAAAAAAAAAGTTCATTTTTAATCCAAAGGACAACTCCACAGCAGAAGCCTACAGGGTTTAAAAGAGATATGAGGGAACTCTGTCTTGCCTAGAGTTCTTACCCAGGACCCAGGTACTGTGGAACAGTCTTCTTTCTGTAAAGAAAGAAAGAAATGTGGAAGCTTAACCCTTGCTTTATCTGGGTGACTTGAGTTTGAGAGTCATTGATAGGAAAAAAGATCTAAAGGTGTATGGTTATAGAATGGTGATCAGCATTTCTTAAACAAGTTGCACGTGTTCCATGTGCAGTAAGTTGGATGCATCTGGGACTGGTGGCTGTGTTTGTGTTGCACAGATAGACCTGTGTACGTACAATATCAGATACATCCAGGAATACTGGCTTTACCACATGGAGGATGCACATG
Source organism: Apteryx rowi (assembly GCF_003343035.1). NCBI lineage: Eukaryota > Metazoa > Chordata > Aves > Apterygiformes > Apterygidae > Apteryx > Apteryx rowi. The sequence continues at coordinate 402,215 of NW_020450845.1, forward strand.
TACAAAAGGCCTGTACAGTACATTCAACTCATTCAAACCTTGCCATGTTTACCATATATGCACATCAGATGTCCAGCATACAGCTGATCTATGTAGGTAGAACACATCCAGGATCTTCAAACATCTAAAAGTTCAGACTGCAGCTACCTCCTCTAATGAGTCTGTCTGATGTCTTGGTTTCTCAAACAAGTGTCTGAAGCCTTCAGATCCTTCCATGACTAAATTTCCAGGTAGAAAAACAGCATACATCTGTGAAAGTTAGCCCTAGCCAATATACATATATGAACTTGCATTTACCTATATACTTTATGAATAGTAGTAGTATGTCTTTGTCTTCCGAAAATAAATAGAATGGTAGTTCTTAAAGGTAATTTTGGAACAGTGGATAAAGACACATGATAGTTTAGTTTTAGAAGTTAATGCCTCTTACTGTTATAAGCCAACAGCATCAGCAATTTGATCATTTCCAGCAATTTGTCACTTAATGTCATGAAATTTCCTCTCTGGGTGTAATTCATATTTAGACGATAGGCCTATACTTTTTTTTTTTTCTTTCAAAACATTAACCTATGAGTTCCCGTACAGTACAACTCATAAATGAGAGGCTGTGCTGCTACCTGATTGCAAATATGCACATGAAATAGAAGCACACACTTAAACAAGACTAAGATGGAAAATAGAGACCCCTCAGGTCCTCCAATACAGCAGCATCTGGTACTAGCAGTGTCCAGTTACTTAGAAGGGTACCCTTTCCAACCATTCTGTTAATAAAAACTTATTTTCCAGGCAAAGTGAAAATAAACCCTTGAGCGTTTATGCTCACACAATGGCACAAAGTAGTGCCACTGTAAGGATTTTAATCCTTTCAGTCAGAAGAATGTGATATCTCTTCAGATTCCTCTCTCTCTCTCAAGTTAACCTGTTTTCAAAGCTGTTTCTTATGACTGCAAATCAAGCTTAGGAAAAGGAAATATGACATTTTAGCAAGCATTTCCAATGCTACAGATATTGTCAAATAAGAAGTATTGATGAACGCTTGATTTGCATTAAAAGTTTAACAAAACAGCATCTAATTATTTTTCACATTTCACTTAAACTACAAAGCCCATCGGAGCATTTTAGTTTTACAGTAGTAGAGGTAAAGTCAAAAGCTGGCCAACTTGCCTAGGGCTTCAGGGAAAACTGCTGAAGCAGCAGGATTAGTATTGGATACTGGTTTCATCCTCAAACTACTAGGTCAACTCTCTTTTGAGAAGCTTTTATTATACCAAAGATGTATGTATGGGGACAAAGGGTGTGTGTATATTTCAAATAGCATAAGCTATGTTCCATGTGTTTTACTACAACCACAAGGAAACATGATGCACAGCTCTGCAAGCTAGCACTAAACAAGCAAGCCCTGGAATAGAAGCAGTATAGTGCTCTGCTTTGCCTGAATTGATAAACTTTATTTGGTGAATATGAGCTAATGGGCACAGTGACACATCAGCCTATGCTGAGCTGGCACTGGGGATCTTTAGCTCCTAGTATGCCAAGGTATTTTGATAGCTTTTGTTACAGTGGAGGAGTCTTGTAAGCATTGTTTATCAGCTGCAATTCAAACTTGAAATCTCCATTCTCTCTCCTGCTGCATTCTGTCTGGGGGGGTGATGAAAATGTGAATAACAGGCTAAAACATGTCTAATCAGCTAAGAGGTTTCATCATATCCACCACAGATGACAAAAAGCATTACATGCAGAAATCAATAATTATTGCAATTCAAATAATTCAACTAAACAAACATACGATCAACAGGGAGCACGGACTTTCGAACAAAGATGAATGCATTACGAGTGCCAACTTCTAAAGCTGGAGGTCAGAAGAAAACATTTTTGTTCAGACTCAGCTTCTTACAGCTTCTGTTCCGTAACTGTTGGTTGAATTCCTTATCTCTAGGCTAAGCACATTTCAGAAGATAAGACCCCAGTTCATTACAATTCCCATTTTGGTCAGAAAACTTGAGATGCCCATCAAAGATTGAAAACTTGTAGAGTTTTCTCTAAAATTATAAAGGCCCTTAACTGAGGTGAAATATGACCTTAGGTTATCACCAAACTGTGCTACAACAGGAACCTCAAAAGAGTTTTTGTAGACTAGAGACAATACAAGATAAAAGAAAACCTCATAAAACCACCGACCATCCTAGGAGCTACACAGAAGTATAACTACTGTCTGCTTACATAGTACTACTTTTAGACTGCACAAATAGTATTTTCGCAGTTCGATTGGTGAGAAAGTGTGTTTAGACCTGCTTTAGAAAAAACAAATAAACTTAAATCTTGAATGTTTCCCTTCTAGCATGTTTGAAAAGTCATTATTACAGAAGCATGAAGTAGTACAGCAGTAATCAATAATGACTTCAGAAAAGGCTTACTCTTCCATATAGCTTCATTTAGCCCAGAAACTGGATTACTCTTTCTGTCAGTCACCACAGCGTAAAGCAAGTACATAAATGTGAGTAGAGGTAAAAAGGAAAGAAAAAAGAAAGGGAAAAGGAAAAAAAGAGGTTCATCTTCATYAGTTTTGACTATAATCATGGTCTGCCTGTTTCTCCTGTCTCTGCTGTAGATCATATGACTGCTACACTCAAGTCTTTCAGCAGATAAAGACGTAATTGAAACTTAACTACCCATGCCAGCAGCCAGATAAGCAGCAGGTGGCTTAAGAGTCAAGGATTTCTTTAAAAGTTGGGATAAAAAATGTTCTGAATTTATTTTCTGCTTGATATTTAAACTGCTTATTGGAATGCCTGTCATGCAACATTACCACTTCCTTTCTTCAATTCCCTGTGTTTGGTCTAAAGTATTTGAACTAAAAGTCTAAAAGGTTTGGGTAGGTTTTTCTATGTATTCAGGCCAAGGAAATCACCTCATTTCATTCTGTTAAAACATGAAACAAAAAATCTGACATACCTTGAACATTACTACATTGGCATACTACAGAAAGGAGCTGACCTTATTTCAGACCAGGTCTTTTCTTGATTTTTGATTCAGCTTGCAGTGGACCAGCACCCTGGGAGGTAACCACTAAACTACCTCATTCTATTGTTATTTCTGTATGTTTTGTCTGCAGAAGCTATACTAGTTTTTATATTAGAAATAACGGTTAGGATTCTATTGCCCCAAATGAGAACAATAACGTAATCTAAATCTGGAGCATTCTAAACAGCTTTCATTTTTTCCTCCTGATACTCCTGGATAGCAGAAAAGACAATGATTTTCCAGGTGAACGTTCCTACATCCTGATAAGCAACCATCTGGCATTTGATACTTCTACAGAGTGCTTGCCTTTGTCATCCAAGAGTTCAGCCAGACCACAAAATGGGAGATTCACATGTTGCTTTTGTTTCAGGGCTTCCAGCAGGAAACAAGCAGCAAAAAACACTCACAATAAGGTTGAATCCTTGTAGAGAGGGATAAATAGTCTTCACTGCCCTGAAATATGAGCCTCCTACTCACAGTAGAAGTTTGGGGAAATGGAATCAGTCTTCACAAGTGTGTCCATCAATATGCTGAAGGCTGGGGGCTGGAGGCCAGTCAGCTTCTCTAACTCTTTCAAAGTAGGAAGGCTCTACTAAAAGCAAAGATGCGTCATTTTGGTGAGAGAATGTTAAATAAAATCAATGACAAATCAAATCAAAGATGACTTGTATGTTTTGGGAGGTTAAGTGAAAATGGGCATTAGAAAAAAATAATTTTTCTCTTAAGGGAAGATGAATACTCAAAACATAGAAAGCAATTTGATATACAGCAATCTGCAAGTTAGCTTTTATCTGTGCTTTTGGGCTTTCAATATACCCACTGGCTCTGAAAAACAAATAAAAATGACCAATATGTATTTAAAATATTTGGAAAAAGAAAAAATAACCAAAGTGATCTTACTGGTGTTACTTATGACAATTTAAAATGAAGAAATTAATGATAACTATGTTCTGATCTGATTGTAAATAGAAGTTAAAAYGGCTAGTCTGTTTTCATATCCAAAGACTAGACATGCGTAATATCATTCTTATTGACTTTACTTTTCAATTCTTGCTCAGTTACAGCAACATACCATGATTATGTTTTGTTTAAAAATATTTCAATTTGGATATTTCTAAGTTAAGTACTTCAGACCAATAAAAATGAGTTTTTTTTTTTTTTTTTAATTCTGATCTCATTTCTACACACAGGGTCCAGTGGAAATTCTCACCATCTGCACCACTGTAAAGTAGCATCTGATTTTTAATACTGAGAGTTATAATAGAAGTATTTCATTTTTAGATCATGGCCCACTTTTGTCTGGATGAGGTCTCTCAGATTGGTTAAGCCAATTTGACAAAAGAGTCCAGGTTGTCCTGCAAGGAATGTCACAAGAAATTTTCTTTCAATGACCAGAATTGAAGACATGTTTTATGGAATTTATGCTTTTATATGTACATTCACACACACACTTTTTAACGCTGCTATCTTGTATTTCTTAAGAAGATTTCTTCATCTGTTCTCTTCAGTTCAAATACCGCTTCAGTGGATATTTTTTTTAAGTAGTTTTGAAGGTACTTATATACTATAGTATTTAAAATATTTTATTTAGTCCAAATATAGCACGGCAACACTGAATATACAAAAGCTCTCTTTGATTTTATTTCTTTCCAACAGGTGAGAGGAACTTCATATGTAAATAACCAAGTTATTTGGTGGTTATAGATTTTCATCTGCAACAGAATTTCAGTTTTAGAGAATTTAAGAAAGCAATTCTTATTTTAACAATTAGTAAATATAACAATAGCATGTATTTTGCTCTGACCAGGAATGCATAAGTGATATGAACACACACTCAATTTACCCATTTTCAGGAGTGAAAAAGAGTAAGGAGGAGGAAAGAGGAGAAAAAAAAATACAATTTAAAATTGCATTTTGAATTCTGCTGGCATAAGTGTATGCATATCATGCATTTCTATCTGCTGTTTGTTCAGAGAAATGACAGCCTGCTGTAAAAGAGCAAGAGAGAAGACACACAGAAGCRCCCAGAATCACAAGCAAAAGAGCTAACCTATGTAATATACAACAGCTTTCGAGAAGTTTGGCTATACTGTGAGAGACTTTATCCTAAGTTTTTAAGTATCATCAAGTAATTTTGATTAAAACAAATAAGACCCTCTCAGTTTTACTCTCTTGTTTCTCCTTGTTTTCCCATCAATGATGGAAGAAAGGGAAGTCTATGAATCCTGATCAACTTTCATTGCACAGAATTTTCAGGCACACAGTTGAAACACTATTAACTGAAAGTTGGTGCTACTTTTCAAAGAAGTTATCCCCCAAATGACAGAGAATTTTGTCTGTCTGTTGTCTAAGTAGACAGCATAGCCAGAATTGGAAAAATGATTCCTAAGGGTGTCAGATCTTTGCAAGGGAAAACAGTACCCAGTAATGCAGTACATGAAAAAAGAAGGCAAACCACACTTAATCTATGCTCAAGTTGGCAATATTAAGAACAGAAAGCAAGCAGAAGGATTTAAAGTGGGATGATGGCAGCATTTTGATAACATGACATGGCTTTCTGAATAGGCTGACTTCTGTAAGATGTTAGGTTTTGGCCAGCAGATCAATAACTGAAGTATGGCTGAAAAATGCAAAATGCTTATTGTTACTAGATACAAATTTTATATTCTGCTCTGCCATATTCACATGAAAGTCTAATGTGGAGAAGTCTGGAAACTGGTTTAATCACCTCAACTTGACCAGAAGTTTCTTGTCTTCATTTTAACCAATGCCCACACATACTCAGTGTTTGAACTAGAACTAAATTACAGGAAATACATGTGCTCTTAGAGCACACCTTTTCCTCTTAAGCCATTATGAAAATATCACATCTGAGATTTAGCAAATAATCATGAAGAAAGCTTTATTGTTTAGATTTTACTACTGGCCATGCAATTCAGGACAGTATACATTAACACTACTGCATATCCTTCCTTGGAGATAACCGGACAAAGCCCTGAGGAACCTGACCGAATGTCTAAGCCTTGCTTGGGGCTATTCAGCCTACATTATTCTATAATTTTTATGTTATTTCAGGGCTGTAGTTGAGGTAGCATGCCACATCAGAGAGAGAAAACAGAATAAAGAACTCCTCAAATTCAAAACAGCATACAAATAAAACTTCATCTTGAAGTTAACATCAAGAATCATTAAAATAAAACAAAATAAAACAAAAACTGTAGGCTCACCGTGGCTAGGGTGAAGGGTGCAAAAATGTGCTATTGTCATCTTCACTGGAAATTATACTGATGTATTGCTCCTTTTGAAAAAGCAAACACTGCCTTCAAGCAAAACAATCAAAGTCAATCCAAACATCATGGATTTTGGAAAAAATACAAAATACTAATTGTTCAGAGGATTAAATACTTTTATTTTGCTACCATGCAGGCTTGATATATTAGACTACTTCATTTACTTTTATTTGTAATGTATTCCATGTATGTCTACTAATTGACTAAAAGTGATGTCAGATGCACTCCCCCCCCCTTTTTTTTTTTTAAAAAAAAACCTTCTCTCTCTCGTCAGAACTAAATGGAAGAAATTCAGGGCTATGGTGAAAGAAATGCATTTTATATCCAGTGGGTAATCAAGCTCTCTATTTAAATGATGGTAATACAACAGTAAAGCTTTTAAATGACCACTACAGAGATGATCACCTAGAACTCTTCAAGATTATTTACCAACAAAATGCATCCTCCTTGCTGGCTTAATAGACTCAAAAGTGACAGAACAAAACTTTCTAAAAATTTAATGTTTTAGGATTTTTGTTAATATTCTTAGGACACAGTTTTATTAGCTTTGAGAGATGACCCAGTTACTAAACCTTGATCAGATTAAACACAATGAGTACTTTTTACATGTTAATATATTAACCACACACCACTTTCTGACTAAAAAAAATAAGTAAATATCTTTTCACTGGAAGGTATCTTCAGGAGTCCACTGAGAATGACTTACAAGTGCTTTACCTAATCCATTCAAAAATACTTAACTGCCATCTAGTGGCTGAGTAGACCACCTTTATGATGTCTTTCAGTCTCTAATTAAACACTTCTTCCTTCACTTCTATCATTTCTGTTTGCATTCTCATTCTTCCTTCAGGGCCTAAGAAATTCTGACACTATCAGAAGCCAGTGCATCAATCACAAAGTTCAGTTACTAGGGATATATGAGAAAGAACAGACAAGCTCTCTAAATTATATTGGGATCTTACCTTGGAAAACATCCCACTTAATCACTTTCATGTAAAAGAAGTTTAATTCATTTACATAGTAGAGTTGTAAAACATGAAAAAATATATTAGTGCTTATTAGATTTTCTAAACCAAAAATCAAGTCCGGAAAACTGCATCATGTTTAAACTGAAGAATAACTTCTAAAGTTAAGAAGCACGGACAGATTTTCATCAAGTTGGAAACTTCTGCATAGAAATTGTGTTTCATCAACATCTAAAAGACAGAGTATACCCGATTTGCACTAATCACATCCTGGATTTATGTTCGACAAAAATTAAGACTTCCCTTGACTGCCTGAGCAAATGTTCTGTCCTTCAGCAGTTCCTATGATCCCAGCAGTAAAGACTGTTGTTGGGTTTCTATCATCTCTTGCGTTACACAGCTTTGTTTCCTTTCTATGCATTGTTGCTATATCATATTTAATTTCCAAGGCTAATGAGAAAACACAATCTGCCTATATATGATTCCTGATATTCACCTGCTTTAAGGTAAGATAACCCAATTCTAACTTTACATATTGGCTCTACAGTTAGAACATAAGTTCCTGCATCATATATTGCAAACATGGCTTTATTTTGTGCAAGATTAGAGCAAAAAAAGTTTATACCCCTAGATTTTTCTAAGTTTTTAATTTCCTGAGATAGGTCACTGCTGGCATGATATTGCAGGAAGTTTACAATGATAGAGTGCTTCTCCTTAATATATCCAATTCTATTTGCAAGGACAGAGAACACTAGTTAGCTACAGTATTTACTTTGCAAAAATTTACAGACTTTACCATCATTTAATCCATCTGGATGACTTACAAAAAGTTTGCTTCTTTCATATTCCTTTCTTTTCTCAATATGAGACAATTGCATCTAGTGGATCCTACTGAACATGACATATGCCTTGTTTTACCCAAATGTGTTCTTTTTTTTTTTTTTTTTAATGCAGAAATCTAAGACTTTAGCAATCATACTTCTGTGGGAAAAGAACTGTCTCAGAGAACATGTTCATTGCCTCTGCAGGCCTTCTGTTCCCCTTTACAAAAGGATCCTGGCAAGTAGTGAAGGGACGGAAGAGGAATGGTTTGTATTCCCAGCATAACTGTGTCCTTCTGAATGACTATTTCAAGAAAGAACATGCAAAGGAATGAAGCAGTCTAAAAAGAGCCATAGCCACAGATTGGGAGCATTTCCTTTATGAGTTCCAAAACCAATTCTTCTCCAATTTCTGTTGAACACAATTGCTAACCGGTGTCATCTATAGTTTGCTTCTAGCCTGATGAGAGTTGCATCACACAAAAATAAGACAGGTTTTAAAAAATCTCCCTGTTTTTTCATTTTATTCTTTTTGGGGGGGGAGGGGGGTGGAATCATTTCACAGTTTCAGACAAATTCTTATATTTACCTTCCAGAAGGCATATCCTATAATTTGAGGCCCATTGTCCTATAGCGAGAATCTATGCAGAATGAAATTCTAGCTCTTTCTTTCTGAAAGTTCATTTAAGAGACAGTTTTGAGCAGCATGCATGTTTCCAAGACAAAGTCAAGCTGAGACATTTTATAACGACGAAAAATAAAATCCTAGTCCACATTGCTTTATGAATATTTTATAAATAGACTTATAATGTCTTTATCCTAAAGGATATCACAACCTTTCTTGGTTGTATTACCAAGTGTCACAACTGGAATGTTTTGAATATCGCTAAGTTATTTCCTTAAATAGTTATCATGATTTGTAGTTAAAGACTACAGTAAGAAAAAAGGTCCCCCCAGAATGAGAGAGAGAGGGGACATCAACAAAGTGTTGTAGTTAGGAATATTCTGAAGAGATACTCCAAGAACCAGAGTTATAATGTTTTCAAAGTGAAAAGTATATTCAACATGGCAAATTGTGTTCTATAATTTAAGGTTTTCAAAGCTAGAATTATTTCCCTACGATATTATTGGAAAGTGCACCAATAGATCATGCAGCAAAAATCTCTCTTTAGTGCCCAAGAACTGCCAAAATTTTACGTCTGGTTGTTACTATGAGTTGAAGTACATGGCGTTCCAAGAGGGCATATAATTTTGGTTGCAGGATTATTTGTTGGTTGAAATGGGGTGAACCAAACCAAAGTGAACAACTTAGACTGAAATGTTAAGGCATAAGAATTTTTTGATGGCAAGTTTTTCTATTGTAAATATAGATTAAATACCTAGTGCAAACTATCATATAACCAAAGTGCTAAAAATCAGATCAGTCTGGCAAAACCTCATCTCCTGAGACAGGATTACAGAGACCAGTCATCTTCAACGGAATGAAGAAGAACTCATTCCAACTGGATGCTGACCCTTAAATAAACATAATCATAACTTTCTTTTTCAATTTGTATGGTACTCAGGGTTAGCACTGATCACAAAAGATCAAAAATTTTAAACTTTTTGATAATGAAGAGTATAGAGAATATGGAATTTAGGTGTCTGCCAAACAATTTGCAAGTTTTTGGTTCTATGACGACCCACTACTAACCAAAGCATAGTTTTCACATACTCATTTTACAATTCAAAAATGTTTTTCCCCATCAGCTAAGAATTGTTTTTTGCCGAATGTGCAAGCAAATTAAAACAAACTAAAAGAATGAGTTAAAATGTAGGGAAAATTTGCAATGGTACCACAAAAGATCAGGGGTGTGAAGTGGAAAGGAAAGAACTATGCTCTTGCACAAGAGTACAGTTGCCAAATCTAAACATCAGGCTTGAGGCTGGAGTCTCTAAATCAGACCATTCACTTTTTCTCTTCTTCCTTAAAGCAGTTTGGCCAAACTAAGTTTTCTCTGTTCATACTGGGACATCTATGCAGAAACTGTTGCTCTTCTTGGACATTTCAAAACTGGGACTTGATATGTCTGCCAGTTGCTCTTATCTTTCCTCTGTTTACCAGATCCAGTATTAAAAACACCAAAACAAACAACACAACCCCACCCAGTTTTTTAATTCTTATTTTTAAAAACAGGCTATTTTGGATTGAACAAGAGCAGTTTTAGAAGCTTTTGGGAATTATTCAAGAAAATACAAGGTTATGTACAACTATAGAGGTAAGGAAGGGGAGGATAAATAGAAAAGGCGCTCTCAGTAGCTAGTGCAGAATCTAGGCTTTCTGTGCGTCACATGCTTTTAGTCAACTATTTATTATAAGGGAAATGAATTATCAGCAACATGTTACATTTGCATTTGTTTCTATGTCAATATCAACCACTGAAATTATTTTTATACTATTGGGAAAATGTCTTTCCCCAGGGGAGGGAGGGGACAGGGAGGGAAATTGTACGTAGACTTAGCTGAAAGCTTCAGTTTCAAATTTTACACTAGGACTCCGTTTCTTTAAGTATTAAAAGGAAAGAAAAATCACCTACTTGGCTAATTTCAGCCAATGCTTGCTTTCTTCAGAAAGGAAAACTAGCAACAAACTAGTCAAAGAATAAAAGGAGCCAGATCTCTAGAAGAAATATTCCATAGTATTTCATCACATCAAAAAAAATAATAATAAAAAGGACAAATAATAGAAAGAATGATCCAATTTCAGTAAAGGACTTATCTACAAACATGACGTAAGAAAAGATAGTTTGTCCATTCTACTTTCTAAATATTAAAAAGAGTATTATACACTCAACTGGGACTGTAAAAAATGGTTTGGACGCTTAAAAGCATTTCTTCCCCTCACATACAGCTTCTCATATTAAGTAACTTCCACTCTAATTTTCAAAAGAAACCAGAACAACAGCATAGTAGAGCAAGAACTCAAGATGATTTTCTGTCAATGAGGTGGTCATGCATACAAAGTCCTTATTTCTGCTATCCATTGATGAGTAATAGTAGCAAATGGAAGAAGCAAACATTATTGCCGTAAGAAGTTAACACTGAGCAAGAGGAATCAGGATGTCTAACAACACTAACAAATACAATTCACTAATTGGAAAACACAATATGCTGGTTTTACAAGCCAGTTAAACGAATTTAATGACAACAGTCCAATCTGTTTCAGTGGAACTATATAGCTAAAATTCTCCAGTTTGCCCTATGTCATATTCAGTAAATGTTACAGACCCAGATCCATGCCCCTTTTCCATTGGTGGGTCTACTCAATGAGAAGACATTAGATCAAGCCAAACTTACAAAAAAAAAAAAAAAAAAAAAAGATTATGCCTCATGACTAACCTTGACAACATACAATTGACAACATACAATAGGGCGTAAAATAAAAACAGAAATGAAAGGCAATCCAATGAGAAGCTAAAACAAGAAGAGACAGACGTTTAATTATTAGGAGAGATACAGATTTATGTAGTTAAGGTTTTAGAGCATTGGGAATAGTGGTGCGAGTCAACTGGAAACTGATGAGTTTTGACTGTGATGGTGCAAGCTTGTGACAAAGCTTACGCAATAGGATACAAATATTTACAAAAATTAAAACATACCTCTCATCTTGAAAGATGTTCATGCTCATGTCTGTTGAATATGCTTTTCAGGATCATGAGTCTATTTGACTATGTTAGCCTGTCTCCCAGAGAACAGAATTTTTCTGTTTATACTACAATATCTATCTATCGGTATCTACCTATCTATACAACAATACTCTCACCATTAATACAGCACTTCTTACCCACTTTCTTTGATATTTGCCCTGTATAGAACATTCTGAGGGGACATTTAAAAAATTTATTCCAAAAGCTACAAAATAATGTATTCCTGAAATGAACTGAGCAATCCACTGGACTTTATCATTTCCTACAATACCAAATTGTCCATTGGGAATAAAATTGTACTCTGATTTTCTAAGAATAATTAAAAAGAAACAAACTCAAGTAAATGCTATTTGTGCAGGCAACCAAACAGCACCCCACTGCTCTTTGTTAAACTTCATTCTAATGGCAAGTGAATCAGGTTTTTAGGCGAAGTATCTAAGCAGTCATAAACACATTTCCATTAAGTACATTTCCCATAAAGATCTTTTATAAAGATTGTTTTTTGTAATGAATTAGAGTTCTAGATATATATAAAAGTATGTTCCTTAAGTGCAATAACTTTCTGGAAATATAAGAACAACTTATTTTTCACAAGAAATATTAAAAACTACTGCTACTGAAAAACTGCATGACTAGAATAAAATAAAAATAGACATTCTTTACAATTTAAACTTAAAATATTGCAACTTCAGGTTTTTTTATATTATTTTAATTAATGAGCTCTAGCCTTTAAATGTTCTTAATTATGGAGATTGAAGAACTTAGGTAACTGACTAGAAGAATTATTTGAACGTTGTTTGGTGAGAGAAACACATACACAACACCTCCTTGCCCCATCCACATTTGTAATATCCCTGACTGAACCAGGATTAAATTTGCATAATTTTAATTTTGTATAATGATCAGTAATATTGATGATCACTAGCATTCATTTCATGGGGCATATCTTATTTTCTCTCTCAAAAGTAAATTGTTGAACATTTTCACAGACAGTGCTTGATGCAGTGATGCTTGAGCCATATAAAAAAAAGGGGGGAGGGGGGAAAGAGGAGAGAGAAATGAAGAGCTTTTGGCCACTGCCTGTTCCAAACCAAACTTTAAGGAAATCAGAAGTTTGTCATTCTCTTCATGCCTTCCCAAACAATTAGTCTTATCTGCTAGTAAGATAAGTTTGGTACCTGTGGTCAAAGCGCTTTCACAGAAAATAGGCAAGTCTTCCGGGGAACTGGAATTTGACATTCCTCATTTCCATCAAAATCACACTACATTTAATGAAGAATATCATACGAATGCTGACATATTTACTATAAATGTAGACTGTGTTTATGTTGAACATCTCCTTCTGACGTCCAGCATGTCACCCTAAATCTGGTCACCTAATGCCATTGATATAGACTTGAATGAAGAAAGAGATAGATAATCTCTAACTCCCTCTGAAAATCTCTGCCCTGTTATTACCTGAAGTTGGTAGATTAACTAAACTAATATAATCAGATCTTCTATTGTTATTCCTTATTAATACCATCAAACCTCTGGAACCAAGTGTTACTTCTGAGGGAACTGAACAATAATATTTTACAAGAATGATCTCAGGCAGGTAGGAACCTTGAATCTCTTTACCTAAAAAAACTATGGAGTTCATCAGTATTTTGAAATTAAAATTGAGCTCAGAATTTAGAATGTAAAAGACGCTTCTGAATGTTTGCATTCTGAATATTCATCACACAAAAACAGAAGAACTATTGCAAAACTATCTAAAGTACTGTTTTTCCAGGCTTTTTACAAAATTCTAGATAAAACACTTCTGCCAAACCTTACCTGTAGCTGCTGGACATCATCTATGCATTGTTTCTCTGCTTCTAGGATTGTAGATTTCAACTCTGAATTTGGAAAGAAAATATAGATTTTATGAAGAGAAAATTAAACACATGATAGAGTTAACAGTGTTAGCTGTCCTAGTTTCCAAGTTATCCATCTAAAATTAATCAGACAGGTTGTACACATAAATAAAGCCAACTTTATCTCAATTTGCAATGTATCTAATATGACTCAGCGTTAAATGGTATCATAAAAGCATAGCGCACAAAACTTGAAAGAAGTCTGTTGTCATTGTCAAAATTTCTGATTCAAAAGTAGTAGTTACTTATAGCTCTATTATCTATATTCCACAGAAGGTCTAGGGAAAGTGCTTGTGCTTGTTCTTCCCATACAATCCCATCAAAAAGTATTCTGTCCTTAAACTGTACAGACCATATCTGTTCATGAAAGGCCAAGAGAACCCATAAGCAGGATGGCGACTGTTAGCAGCTCTGGTGTTTTTTTACATSCTCCATTGGCCCTCCTCTGCTCTAATATAAAATTTCAGATCTCCACTATGAGATAGATGGAGATATAGATCTAAACACACATTTTAAAAGCGAGCTTGAGGGAGAATTTGGCTTACTAGTGCAAGTACATTTTATGAGACCTCAACTTCATCCTTGTTGCAGTGTAGCCTGTCCCCAGCATCTCAGCCTTACTAAGGGATAGTTTGAGAAAGAGAAGGGACCAACATTTCATAAGTGTACAGTCACAGCTTCCTAAAACTTGGGGCATTCAAACTGAGGACATAAAACTAATTCTTCACCTTTGGATTGGATTCCACATCTCTTTCATTTGGGCAAAGAATCAGCATGAATTTGACTTTCAGAATTTTGACCACATGATATTCATTTACAGTGAAAAAAATAAATAGCAATATTTCATTTCTAAGAATAGCTTCCTTCAATTATTTTCTACTTCAAAAATAACTAATGAGAATCCTAATGATTATTTAAGCATTCTTTCACTTAATTACTGTCTTTAGAGGAAAAAAAGTCTATTTGTCCTAGATTAACAGTTGCAAATAGAACCACAAATCACCAACCATCACTGTCACAATGAAAAATAAAATAGCAGTGATTAAGTGATTAAGAACTTTTATCTGTGCATTTTCCCTGGTAAATGGCAAAACACAAAATTCCCCCAAACTGGATTCCCCTTCTGATTTTAAAAGCTGGATAACAATCACTCTTTCTACCCATATTTGTTTTTGGGATCTGCATTTTCATAAAAACATTTAAACCAAAGCTAACCACCAGTATTTAAATTTAAAGAAATAGATAAATATGATCAGAATCAAGGTTTTCATTTGAAGGAGAAACATGTACTTTACATTCCTGCTTTGTTTCTGCAGTGCAGTATTTTAATTGCCTGCTAGAAAAAAGGAATTACAGATTTTGTGCTGGCATCGACAGAAGCATGTAACAACCAAGTGCACATTCAGTACCCTGAAGCCCTTCAGTAAGTCCTTGCAGAGAATAACTAACACTTCTTTTGAATTTATTTATGGAAGAGAAAAAGTCTTGTGGTTAAAGCACAGGGCTGTAAATTAGAAGCTCTGGTTTCCATTCCATACTTTCCACAAATTTCTTCTCTGACCTTTAACAACCTCTCTGTGCCTCAGTTTCCTTGCTTGATAGGATGATACTTGGCAAGAAAAAAAATAACCATCAGCTACAAAGTGCGAAGTTCTCTAATGGGCTTAGTGGCTATTGCTTATGATGTGCTTGTTAACTAGCACAGCCTACCTTTCTACACAGTGCAAGGACAGAAATATTTCTTAAACCTGTCCAGAGAACATGTGTCACACTCATCCTTCTTATGTCTTTTAGGGGTACTGCTATACAGCAGGCAAATCTGCTGACTGTTTGCAGGAAGAGTAGAATCTGTTGCGGTCCATAACCATCAGAATCAAAATGCCTGGACATCTGGCCACCTTACAGTTTTCAGACAATTCCAGCTGTTGGAGGTGAGATGTGCAAGGGGCAAGTTTCATTGCCGGTGGCAGTTACGCTACAAGGATAGTCCTTGAATATTAACAGTTCTTGACCTTTTTACATTCTTTCATTGTTTACTAAAACAGCATTTGGAGTCTCATCTGACAGAATTGTTCCCAGTGACAGAGAGTTGGGCGAGGATAGACTGTCATATGAGAAATAGATCATCATCTCTCACTTTGACAAGCTTTGGTATGGATGAATCATGTCTTGCTGCTGACTTTCAGATAACTTCATTTAGTGAGGGAAATTTAGGATGCTACCGATGAATTGGACACTTGCCTCTCATGGCTACTAAAAAACCCCCAAAACCCCAAACATAGAATGATTATTTTCTAGCAAAAAACTTTAACACCTCCTCTGAAGGAAGAGTATTAGCATTCTTAAAATAAGCAATGTCAGATACTTGTCTTACAAGTTATTTGGAAGAGAACTTCTTTGACTAACCCCACCTGATTTGCAAAATGAGGAAAACTTAACTAGTATTTCCCCAGGGACTGTGTATGCAGTTTTAGATTTCTGTATGATAGACACAAWCTTTAGATGAATGTCGTCTTTGTTCACACTAGGCTTTACTCTTGGCTGATGTCCTGGTACTGGACAAGACATGCACATACACATGACTAATTCTAGAGCTATCCGCAGTCTTTTGACACCAGTGACCATATTCTAAACTAATCTCCCCTCCCCCCCCATAGCTCTTAGAAGACAATTTGAGATAGCCACTCTTAGGTCAGAAAGAAGCCTTTGAAAAAAACAAAAAACTGCAAAGAATAAGTGGGGAGCATCAACAATTAATGAACAGTAGAGTGATCGAGAGAAAATATGCATCCGGATGCCATACGGTTGCATGGATAAACTAGCTGAAGCAGAGGTACACTCTACTGTGGCTACACTACTTCTTATACCTAAGCCAGTTAAATGACAGTCAGTACTGCCACAGTGCTGGGCCAGAGCTATCCTCTGTTTCTGTGTACTTCCCGAATAACCGTTATTCAATTGCTGCGCTGACTATACCCTGCTTCTCTTCCCTAGAACTCTAATAGTCTCCTTTAGACTTGGCTTTGGACTATTGTTTTCTTAAGTACTCACATGTGCCATCCTCCTTCCCTTTCTTTTCAGTTCCTTTAACAATCCCTTTAATTTGCCACAATGCAGTAAAGCAACAGACCGTTACACAAGTCCCAACAGTCCCACAGGAGAGATGATATTTATATGTCACCATTACACAAATACACTACTCTTCATTCTTATCAAACATGTATTTGTTTAGATATCTGTGTTAGCCTGCCAAATGCAATACTATTCTCAGAATTAAATTAGCAATTCGCTTAAGCTTTGACAGGTCAAGTTCTCTAGTGCTTTCAATTATTACAAATTTATCCAGAGATTTTTGAATCTGAAACAGTACCAAAAGAAAAAAAGAAAAAAAAAAAAAAAAAGGATCCCAGGGGAATACTGCATTATACCTACGGAGAACCCAGAGTATTAGTCTGAAGTATTTTGCATGATTTTCCTATAGACTGACTGACTTTCCATTCGCAGCCATGCCCTCAGCTTCTTTGTAGTCAGCTTCAGCCAAGACACACTTAACCAATATCTTTCCTGTTTGCTAATGTTTCCTGTTATGCAAATCAGCACAAACTATTTTCCTTACTGAAAAGTTCTTTAAAAAAAACTCATAGGAAAAGGCAGTTTCTATACATTTATCAATATTTAACATTTTGACACAATTCTCTAGCCTATTTTTAGCTTAGGCAGGCTTTTTTCTAGAAAGGGTTATAAATATAAGCTAAGTCCAGGGTGATATAAACAGTTAATTTTAAGGTTAGGCTGCCAAAACTTGCAAAATAAAATCCATTTGCATCAAAACTATTTTTTTTTTTAATCTTTGTTAAGCAAAACTCCCAAAAAAGGAAAGAAAAGTGTTTTATGATAAAAGAAATGTTCCTTTTAACCCAAACCAAACATTTTCTTTGTTCATTTTTCATAAAGCAAAGGAAATAAGTGTCTGGACAAGGCTAGTTTTGGTAAAGGCACTAACTTAAATTTCAGAGATTTAGCATGTTGGGGCTGTTTCATTTTGCATGGGAAAGTTATACAGTCTCTGAGCCTGTGCCCAGGTGGTTAGGATGATCACATGGGCAAAGGATGCCTGGCTTCTGGTACCTGCATACTTGCTTCTTCCTGTATGTTAAGTGAAATAGTGTCAACAGCAAAGGATGAAAACAAACAAATTTCTAATACTTTATTGTGTCTAGATTCTGACAATGTGCTGGGGCATGAGATTGGCAGGGTATAATCCCCAGAAGAAGAGAAGAAACAGATTTGGGTCTGCAGATGCAAAATCAATGCCATAAACACTGATATTTTGTCCCCAGATCTCTCTGAATCCAGAATGGAAATGGAAAATTTATTTTTTGGTAAAAGGATCTAGTGTCTTGAACCCAAATTTATACCAGGTATTTCCAAACTTCAGTTTTTAACAAACTACCAAATAGCCAACATAACTCCCCCCCCCAAAACAACAACAACAACGAACACCAAAACAAAACAAACAAATAAAAAACCCCCCACACCCTCTGACCCCTCTAATAACCCTCTTCCTACACCCAACAACATTCCTTCTCTCTGTCCGCAAAGAGCACACAGCAAGTTTATTTAATATATACTACATTAAACTGATGATTATGTGCTTCGCTAATTTAGGGACAGATTACCTAACACCTTGCAGAATTCACTCTTGCCTCACTTAAAGCTTGAAGGCCTAGAATTGTTGTCATCCTAACACATGTACAACAAAAATAAAGACACTACACAAAAATACCCTGCCACATTCCTCTTTGAATCAACAGTTTGCCTAAAATTAAAGTTTTTGTTTATAAACCATTATGTCTAATTTTAATACCGTATCTTTAGCCAATACAACAATCATTACATTTAATGCAAAAATACAGCTTCTGTATACACAGTAATTTCAATCCTTAGAAAAATGCTTTGCCCCTCCACCTTGCAAAGGCACATACACATAAAACAATTTTGTCACAAATCTTTGGTCGTTTACCTTTCAGGATTCACCAGAAACATCACTCACCTCCAGGATCTTCCACATGGCAAGCATGCAAATAATCAAACAAAAAATTACATTCTACATCTACCTGAATGGTATTCAGAAGAATCAATTTTCCTCTTCCCTCCATGCCCTATGCTTCAAATTCACACCAACAAGCAAAAAAAAATTGAAATACTTTTAAAGTTGACACCTCAGATAATTTTTGAGAACTGTTTACATTCCATTTAGAAATGGGCATAATACACAATTTTCCATTTTACTTCTAGTTCTATTTTCTTAATATTTTTGCACATTGACAAAGGTGCTCTTAAATTGCTTATGCCACACACAAAATGGTGATTTTCAGTTGCATTTAGTTGATGAGGCAGCAACTGAGGTAAGTAGCAAAGAAATATTATATACTTTATGTCTATAGAGTAGTATTAGACAGAACAACATAAGAAGGAAATAAACCATGCATAAGATGAACGTGTTTAAAAATTATTGATACTATCCTCATGGTAGAAACAGTCTTCCAAATTAGTAAACATTCAAAATCCAAACATTTTAAAATATTTTATCTAATCAGCTGCCTTCTTCTAGGTATTGGAGCACACAAACCTGCAAAAAAAMCCCATTGTTTATCTGCACCAGCCTTTGCAGGGCTAAAATCTCAAAGTAAAATAAAGAATACAGTATTCAGCTTTATGCCTTTCTAGTCCAGAGTCTGTTCATAAAAATTCTAAATGCATGTCCATTAGCTAAATCTCCATGTCAAAAGATACACTACTTTTCCTCTTTGAGAACACAACAATGAATGCAGCTACCACATATGGCATCACTTTCATTGAACCTAACATAAAATAGTGGCTCATTAGTCCAATAGCAGACTAGTCCAATAGTCAAGTACTGCAGCATTTCACTTTCTGAACTACATCAGTGAGATGGGCGCAGAAATGTTCCCTTGATGACTAATAGAGCCGCTTTGGTAAAAGCCAAAGCAGAAACGGAATCATATGTGCAATATATTGCAGAATTATAATGCAATGCTGCATTTTTGTCGGCATGACTTATTTTGCTTGTGAACACTGGAATAAGTGATACCAGAAAAAGTCAAGTGTTGCTATGATATATGTTGTCCATTTATATRCTTTGCTTGTGTTCCAGAGGAAGCAGTAAAGAAGTCCCAAAGAGAAACAAATCTAAAATTAACTCCACCCAAGTCCTACAAGCAATACAAATAGTTCTGTTGAAATAATGACTTAATTCTTCAAATTTGAGCAATGAAAAAAGGAGCGTAGGAAATGGAAGATTTGAGAATAGCCAGTGGCTTACCATGGAGGTCATGGGGATGAATGCAGCCTGATGGTGTTGAGAGCTATTGAATGTTAATGCAAAACCAATCATCCAAGAACCTGTGGTATTTGCCCATCAACACAATCAATAGAAAACAGGTTTGAAATTCTCTCCTATATTTCTTTGTAAGCTACAAAAGTGTTTTTTTATTTTATTCTTTTTTTAATTCTCAGCTTAAACAAAGCTTTTAATGAAAGTGCAGAAGATTTCAAAAAAGCTGGCAGGCTGGTATAGTGACGCCACAACTTTTAAGATGAGCTGACTTAAACAAGACCTCAATTTATTTTTCAGATAAACTGTCTTTCTGTCAGCAGGAGACTGCTGAATCCACAAAGGAATACACTGAATGTTA
This sequence comes from Apteryx rowi, assembly GCF_003343035.1. NCBI lineage: Eukaryota > Metazoa > Chordata > Aves > Apterygiformes > Apterygidae > Apteryx > Apteryx rowi. Next base: position 422,615 of record NW_020450845.1, read on the forward strand.
TTAGAGTGGTGTAAGGTATCACTGCTGGCCTTCTGAAGTTTTCCATATTTTTAAGAAGAGAAAAGTACCCATATTTTATGGCTCTGAGGGAATGTACACTGGAAAAGAATAAAGGTCACAACACCTGGTAAAATCCATTAGTCAGCAGATGCCAGGTGCACATCTTGGTGGTTAAAAAAAATACACATTTTGATGACTATTTTTGATTAGATTCATACTACCTAACAGTATTTCTGATACTAGTCCAAGATCTTCAGAATCAGATATTTGTTAGAAGTTAATATCTTATGTTATGCCTTGGATTCTCAAACACAGCAGCTCCCCCCCAATGCCAATATCTCATTTGCGTCCAAGAACTATACCTGCTTCCGTATTTTCGAGTCTGTTTTCCTCATCTGGAGGTTTGGGTGGGGGCCACACAGATGGAATTCTCCTTGGAAAGCTTCCTTCAATGTAATCTGATGAATGTGTGGGTTGGCTAACTGCAGCCCAAGTATAAAGCTGGTCTTGCTGTGGTTATTAAAAAAATAAATTAAAAAAATTGAGAAGTTCATTGTATAAGACAAGCTCAAAATATCAAAGCTTTTGCTTCCAATACAAATAGTTTGTTATCCACTCCTACATCAACGCAGACTTGTTTTTATGTTCTTCATCTCCTAACAAAGACTTAACACAAATCTATGTTAAAAGAAATGAATGTTGTGGTTTTAAAAGGATTTCTACTAACAATAAAAAAATCTAATCCTCTATTTATCTACAGCATCAGGAACAGCACTTCGAGATGTGAGAATACAGTTCAGCATTTTTTGAGTACATGAGTTCTTTTCCCACTTCTCCTTCCCTAAGAGACATAATAGATTCTGTCCATTATGACAGAACCTCTTTATGTAGGGCTAGTTTATGAGTTAGAGAAGGAAAAATATTTCAGTTCATACTCTTTGTAATCTTTTTACACCAAATGTCCAAATAAGGAAGAGAATTGTGAATATTCCCCAGATCATTTCAACATAAGCTGAACCCTGCTTTTTTTTTTTTTTTTTTTTT